>NC_084668.1:4926203-5283143 GCF_028389875.1 Rhea pennata
CCTACCCACTACCATACTTCTCATAATGGACCTGTGTGCTCTACAGCTGGTGTTCTTCCCATGGTACCAATTCTTACTTTATCTTTTAAGCACTTTGCTGCTAAGATCTCATGCAGAGTGCTTATGTTTTGTTAAGAGCTTCATTCTTAGAGAAATAGCTTAACACATGTTCTAAAAATGTTGTACAACTTATTGCTTAAAACACATTTAGAAAATGTATAAGTACTGTAGCTTTGGCACAGAACTTTAAGTAGAAACCTTAAAAAAACAACTTGTTTTTGCCATGCATTTGTCTTAAATGTCTGAAGTGGAATGCCTGACTTCTGAGGCTTTACAGAGACTTTTCTTACCAGATTTTTGCACCATTTCCAGCTCTTCAAGGAAACGTGTTAGGAATGTATCATCGTGAAAGCAAAGGGTGTCAATTTCCCCTCTAGCAATAAGAGATTTTTCAAAAATGTTTGCTAGGAGGAACAAATGCCAAGTCAAAAAAACGACAAAGAAAATACCAGCCCATTCAGCGCGAGGTTCTCCGCTGGTTCCCACTGGGCGGAACCGCTCACGCACCGCGGCGGCGGGGCCCCGAACAAGCACGCGCGCGTGCACGCACGCATGCACGCACGCACGCTCGCTGCAGACGAGGAGCCAGGGGAGCACCTGACTTTTTAGCTTTTCGCAGACACTTTGCATTTGGGGGTGTTTGGCTTACATAAAGGTTAAATCCCAAATCTGGTATTTCAACTTGACAGTCAAGGGCTGCTCTCAGTCAGGAGACGCTGCATCCGGGAAGACGGTCAAAATCTCACAGTCCTAAAAATTTGCTTTAACTTGTCAGTAGTATTTGAGTAGTTCAACCATCACTGCCAGTTGATATCATATATCTTAGATAGAGACACAGATATGCCTAGAAAATCCCCTAAAATTTATGCTGATACTCAGGATGAAAATATAAAGACCACATTAAAGAAAAAAAAATAGTGGGGCACCTGTCAAGGTTATTAGTTAAAAAAATTGATATACAATACGTTTGTGAAGGGAGTGTGGGTTTTACTGTGCTACTACTCTTGGAGTTGTTCTTAGTAAATCAGCCTGTCCAGTAGTTGCACCTTT
The DNA here is from genome assembly GCF_028389875.1 of Rhea pennata. NCBI lineage: Eukaryota > Metazoa > Chordata > Aves > Rheiformes > Rheidae > Rhea > Rhea pennata. The sequence goes on from NC_084668.1 coordinate 4,927,314, forward strand.
TTTAACTAACATTTGCAGCATTTGCAGTAGAACTGAACAGGAGTTTGTGTCTGGTTTATGCATGCCTCCATGAGGTTTTCCTCCTTTAATAAAGGAGAAAGATAAACTGTGGAATGATCAACTGAAAAAACAAAACAAAGAAAATCAACCAAGGCAGCACAGAGAGCTCAGTTCTGAAAGAAAATGATTTCTCTAACCACATGCCCTGCCCTGTTGTAGATTTGCCTCTGGAAGCAAAATGCAGTCATTTGAGACCACTTCTGAAATTTTTTTGTTTTCTCTGTTAAGATAATTTATACAACTGCTTTCCCAGCTCTGTATTGTCATCTGCACACGCTGCCGCTAAATCCCAGAGCACCGTGCTCCGATGTCCTAATTCACATTAGATATTGTATCTTCCTGCGAGTGGTCCCGTGGACTGCCCTGAATCCCGCAGAAAGCAGTTTCCAGAGAACACGGCTATTGTAACCTGGCCTGTGCTGTGCAGATTGTGCTCTCGAGGCACAGAAGTCACCTCTTTCACAACAGTTAGAGAAACAGTGTCAAGCAGTCTTCTAAGGGTGGTCTGGTTACCTGGTGCAGCATAGGAGCAAGAACTGAGCATGACATTGGTAAGGTCCTTGCAGGAACGGACTGAAGTGAGTGAAAGAGATGTAGAATAAAACTATAAATCTCAGGTGCCTACTACAAAGATGCTTAAGATGAATTCCACCCAAAGAGATAACATGGACAACGAGGATATAAAAGAAACCATACTAATCAGTAAAGAGTAGGATGACAGGGAGAGGAGGGGTCTAGGCCAGCTATATAACAGAAAGGGGAGAAAAACATAGAAGAAAAAGGGAAAAAACAGAGGGAATTCCTGGGTGATACTGTCTCACAGCTGTGGGTGCCTGGTACTATGGCGCCTGGGAATCACCACTATTCCTAAGGATATTTGTGCAACGGAGGCCACCAGGCTCTTGTTCCAAACCCATGCCGAGAAGGCATCTCTCACCCTCTGATTAAGCTACTTCGGCATTTTCAAGAGAGGTTATTATTTACTTTTGTGTACAGAAAAGCAAGAACAGAGCTCCCATTCAGCATTTTTCCTTCAAAATACTGAGATATATTCTATTGTGCCTCATACTGGCCTAATCCGTTTGCTAACATCTACGTCTTTTTTTATCGTTTCCTTGCTGCCAGCTGCACGCAGCAGAATCACGAGGGCTGTGCTCAGAGTGGTGAGCATTCAGACCCGACGGCCGCCACATCTGTATTCCCCTACAAACCCTGTGTACGCAGGGACCAACCCCCGGTCCCACAGCTCTGCTGCGTGAAACCTCAGAGAGCCAGAGTCTCCAGCCCTAGAGGCCAGCCAATATTCAGAGGGAGATCTCCCTCGGAGAAAGCCCTGCACAGCAGTATTTACTAATTCACTCTATTTCTTTCACATCAAAGTCTTAACAGAAAAATTGAGAGTGCACAATACATTCCCAGTTGACTAAAAGCTTGGGAAACTTGCTGGACTAGCACATCCCAATAGGCAGTTTACTGGCGAGAGCTCCAAAACAGAGCCCTGTGGTTGAAGGAGGAGAAGAAAAGCCCTCTTGCACCATGCTGAGAAAAGACAAACTGTCAAATGTCATTCCTCTTCTCTTCCAAACTTGAATACACCTCTTTTTTACAGATATATTCTTCAAAAATAGTTTGCTGGTCACTCACGCTCTTCAGTAGCAAGGAAAGGAAGAAAGGGCTCAAACAACTGCTTCACTTGCGAGAGTCCTCAGCACACTACTTCACCACTATATCCTTTTTCTGAGGGCTGCTCTCTCAGCTGACAATACAAATATTAACTTATACAGTGATAAGTATGTGTGTTTGCTAGCTGTGCATGCATTTCAAAGGCATAGCTTCTCGAATGAGTAGTTCAGAGATGCAGCAGCCTTCCTACCACCCTGGAACGACGGGATCTCAAAACTATTGCAAAGGATTGCTATGAAGAAGCAAACTGTTCCTTTCAACGTGATCACACTCGATTTCAAGTAGCAATAGTACGCAGGATGTCTGGAGGCACCCGGGTGCTGAGGGGCTGCGAAGTGGGGAAGGCTCTTTCTCATCAGATGACAAGGAGCTCGCCCCGGCGCAACGTGGCACATGACGCTTAGCTTCCCCCCAGTAAATGCATGCCTGACATTGCACTTTATATGCACGCTCCAAAACACATACGTTCCCCTAAACTTTGTTTAAATAGTAGAGGAGAAGCTGCAGGTCATGCAGACCTATACTTTCTCCACTTTTCCAGATTTTTGTGATTTCTCTCCAGGCCAAATAATTCTTCTTCCTCTCTCCCTTGCTAGATTTGGGAGATCAACAGTCATGCCTGAGATCAATGCATGGTGCTTTGCTTCCAAGAATATCTAAGCAAATCAAAGGCTTTGAAAATGTCAGCTGAGCAAAACATTGGATTTTATTTACAATGTATTTTTGAGTGGCTTTTGCTGAATTCATCCAACACTGGTGTTGATGGATTATCACGGATATAGTCAGCAAAACAAAACCTGCATTTATTACTCGTTCTGCAGTGAGGAAAATGGAATGCCCTTTTAAAAGAAAATTTAAGCCATGATCTTACAATGTCTGAACATTTGTTTATTATTAGAGTGCCCATTACCATGGTGTCTAGGCACAAATTACTGAGCCACTTAAACTAAAAAGCAAAACGTCTCTATATGCATCCAGAGTGCTGTTTATTCCAGTTCTCTGAAATGACAGTTCACTGACCTGAGGGCATGGTGGAACAACCAAGTACTGCTAACTTAAATCTCTATGTGTGCCAGAAAAATAAAAGATTTCTGTACTTGGGCACACTGGGTCATATTCATCCTCAGCGTAATTCCACAGAAGTCCGCAGCGCGGAAGAGGGATGAACTACCTCATTGTTCCCGTGAAAACGATCCAGTGCGCTCCGCCGGTCAGGAACGGTACACCACAGAAACACGCCAAGCAGCGCAGAGGTTTGCAAACACGGTGCATCACGGACTCCGCTGCATCACGGACGTTGCTACGTTGTTTGTTGCTGCTTGTAATTGGAAGCATTAAAAACATCCACTGGACTTAACAGAACTCCAGTTGGTGCCCAGAACCAAGTATTGTCACCATCACACCTTTAAACACCTCTCACTGCAAATACCTGCTGCGACAGGTTTCTTTAGTTTGTAACCCAACATTTGCTATCACTGTGATTTGAAGCAATAATTACTGTAATAGGATTATAATTACAAATACTTTAAAAACTCATTAAATTAAGCTGAATAGACTATTCCATATGGGGAAAAAAAAGTGACTTTAAATATAAAATATTTCCCCTCAATATGCAGCTGAAAACCCCCCAAGAATAAATGGACCACTAGTCCACACTTCAATACACGTCTGTGAATCTCTTGATTTGTTAACCATGAGTACGAGCAGGCTGGCGGTATCAACTCTCTAACCTGAGCTTCTGAAATTGCAGGGCCAAATCCTTCCTTCAGGGTCAAAGAAATACTCAAGTATCTCAAAGGGTTTAAAGAAAGGGACTAGGAAACAGCACACCGGAGGAATCCCAACGCTGTCCGTTATTCCCGGAGCATTCAGGCTGCCGGGGCATAAATCAGAGCGTCCTGTAGGCACTGCAGGGCGAGCTCACGCTCACCTCTGGGCGTCAAGCACCAAAGACAGTGCAAGCGCAAGGGCAAAGGTGCTGGGCAGACCTTCTGCAACTCACAGAAATAAAATCGCTGTGCTGAGAGAAAATTACATTTATTTTTCAGTCTTCTAATTCGATCTTCTTTTTTTTATGGTATGGCAACTTCAGCTTTTTCGCAGAATTCAGAGTGCACTTCATTTTGTCTTTCCTTCCTCCCTCTCCACTATACTGTGCCAGACTAATGTCCTTCCTATTTCTCTGCATCAGCTAACAGGCTTTATTCCGATTTCGAGGTGGTTGTTAATACTTCTGTTTCGTATAGCCTAGGTTGCAGAACAAAAACATCAAATAATACTTGCTTAGATAAGGAACTTTTACTTTTCATGATACGTTTTACTATTCAAAGGCAAACGTCCATTCGGATTTCTGCTTTCTACTTGATCTTCCTCACTTAGTGTTAGATTGTGTATACTCATATTAGTCAAGGTAGATATCTCCCTTCAACTTCAAATCTGGTATTAATATTTTTTTATTATGTAATGGCTCCCTGGTAAATGCCTCTGCAATCTAATTCTATTGCATTTTTTTTCTTTTGTCATTTACAGTCAGGTCTTTATCAGAATCGTATGTATCAGCATCCACAAATCTCCATTTTAAACAAATGGAAAGTTCTCAAGATCTAATACAAAGAGGGACTGGACAATGACTCTCTGTCCTGTTTTCATGCTTCAAAAATATATTCATACTCCTATCGTTTTTAATTGTACTACTAACTCAGAATGCTTTAGGATTCTGACATATAGCTCTTCTGTTTTTCCCCTTCTCGCTGTTTCTAACACTGCTTCTATTTCTGTGCTCATCAAAAGCCTTTTCATAGTCCAAAAATCTGTACACAATGTTTTGTAATATTTGGCAGACTTATCTGAAACCTAATTCACTGCCTTCTTGTGATTCATGGTCATAAATTATTTCATATGTAATGAACCCCAAAGGGTAAAAAATCCTTTGTATTAAATTTCAACCATACAATTTAGGGAAAGAAAAGAAGAAAATATATTTTTGAGGCACTCGTAAAAGATCTGACCTCAACATATAGTCTAGTGTGTTGTTCCCCACAAATGGTATCTCAGTATCATTTAGTAAATACAAGCTTTCAAAATCCTACAAGTAACAGTTATGCAAAACTTGAGGTTAATATGGACAAATTCAAAAGAAACAAGAAATATAAAATTGTGTAGCACTGGTTCACCCTTCTGATCCATTAAATCTATCTCCCTCGACTGTTAAACTAAAATGATCTTTAAGAAAACACTTCAAAAATCAAGAATACCACCCAAAGCTTGCTTAATGCACATAGCCAAATGTGCAAATACATTATCGGGATTGACCCCACTAACAGTAAGCTTGTGCCTCAATGAGTGAGTTTCAATAATCAAAGGAAATAATTAACAAAACAATAAAGATTGTTATGACTTCCTTTATGTAAATGACTTCCAAATGTAAATAGATCAAAGCTTGAGCTAAAATTAAGCAATTCCCCTTGTCCACTTACAGTACTGAAAATAATAATATATATATGTGTATATATATAGTTTGTTTACAGTTGTAAGGATTATCAATGGATTATTAGTTTGTTCTAGTATTCAAAAAATAAAAATACAAACTTGGTTCTCAAAAGATTATTCATACAGTCCTTATGTTATCATCATATTTATTTTAATGTGACTAATCGTGAGAGTAAAGATGTGTGTATAAATCTCTGTTCTCCCACATTGGTTGGTAGGGTGTCCAGAAAAAAAAATATATTTTTTTCTTTCTTTCTTTCTTTCTTTCTTTTTTTTTTTTTTTTTTTTTTATGAAAAGGGTCTTTGAAACAGGCCAGCTGAAAGAAATATTCTTACATGAAATCAGGTATATACAAGCTCTGTATATGTCAAGGACAAAACATTTTATTTTGTACAGAATTTATCTTTTGGTTCACTAAAGTCAAAATACTTCTGTTCATAAGAACTTTTATAAAGGACTGTTTCATAATATGAATCCATTTGGATTATCTAACCAAAGATAAGACTTCAATGGACTTACTATATCACTCACCACTGTACCAGTGCCACAAAAGGGAATTACAATTAATTGGATTATGTTGGTCTCCACCCGCTGATTGTAGAAGAGAAAGTCTAAAACTGTAACTATTTCAAACGGACCATATCTCTCATCAACCATGGGATTTGGGCTTTAATTTACCAATAAAGCTTAATTTCTTCTCTATATTCTCTTCTGGTTAGGAAGAGGTCATTTAGACACTTTCTTCAAGTTATTTAGACAGAAAGGACAGTTTCCTTAAATACTTTTAGACTCGTACTTTAATATTTGCACCTTGCCTTTTAGACATTAGATTTTTGCTCTATTAGCAGTAAGCTGAGAGGGCTTTAAAAATGCAAGACAGAGAACGCAGGCTTGGGTTTGGATTGTAAGAATGATTCATGCTTCAGATCCCCTTCAGATCCCCCCAAATTCATGAAATTTGTCTCCTAAAATGGCAATTTACTATCAACCACATTACCTGTGACAAGATACTGGACAGAGAGCCTCACAGCCATTTTACATAGATTTCTGCCCAGATATAAAGCAACAAGTTTTCAAGAGCAAGGCTTAGATTTGTTTGTATGGGAAAGCTATGCTAAGAAAGGCAAAGGTAGGAATAATATACATTTGATCTACCCAAATGACCCATTAACCTTGCAAATAATCAAACGCTACAATGCAGCTAGTTTCACCAATTTTAGTTAAAGTTATATACTAGACAACACCATCACTATCTTTATTCTAGATGTCCATAGATATCATTAGGATATCAGAGTGAATGCTGAAGATTTCCAGTACCAAAGAAAGCTCTAGATTGTAGGGAGGAAAAACAAAACAAAAGAAAGCAAAACAAAAACACTCTTCCATGATCAGGATCACAAATCACCGAAACAGAAGTTTCAAACGGGTTTTCTAGCTTTTTACCTCTGCATCCCTGGTACTGCAGAGACCACACCACTGCCTACACTGCTGATGGTCCTGTCTAAAAATTACTAGGATTTTTTCTTCTCTATCCTTATTGGAAGGTAATGTCAGTGCCTAATTCTTTTCGGTTACCAGCCTAGAATGATCCCCTTTATATACTTTTTTTTTTTATAACTGTTAATAATATCTATAAGGCTTGCTTTGATATTTTTTGTCAAACTTTTGCATTCAGTCTAAGAAATAAAAACACCCACAGTCAACTTACTTCAAAATCATGTTGCTTAATTCACATTTGCATTACATTTTGCTAATATCTGAAGCTCTAATTCCATTCCCTGGATATTAGCAAGACTAGCTATGCTGTTAAAGATAGGAACGCGTCTAAGTGCTTACTGAATCAGGGCATATGAGATGATAATTGTATGTGTTTAAAACAAAACTTTAAACAGGAGGGGATTATATAAGTTGCTAAAACAAATATATCTTCAAGTACACTGAAGGACTTTCAAATGTTAATGAAATGCCCTTTGATAATAAGAATGCTAATAATAACATGAATTCACAGATATTTTTATGCATTTGGAGAATTACACGTTACCCTGGATGGGGAAGATGCTCGGTAAGCGCGCCTTTTCATAAATTCATCAGCTTCCTCAGAGCTGCACCAGCTCTGAAGCTATACCAGCTGAGGGTCTGATGCCAAAACATGTCCTACTCCAGGTGTAGCTTCTGTTGTGCCTGCTTACAAACACTGAAATTTTCATGGCTTCGAATGTGGCTCTTGTTAGATGAATATTATGCTTTTAGAAGTACGGAAGTCCAAATTTTATTACCAGAACGGTAATCATGAAGTGCATGTAGCTGCAGAACAGGTGGGATTAAACACGATGTGTGCAGACACGTTTGAGCCCTCGGCGCCCCAAACTCATGCCTGCCTCCTTCCTCTCTACCAAAAGATGGAAGTTTCACGGCGGGGGGGGGGGGGCAAGCACACGTAAACCCCGTCAGCGCCGTTTAGAGCCCCTCTTTGGAGACGACCAGCGCGGTGAAACTCGGGCGATTCGGCGGCATCGCGCTTTCGGTTTCCTGCGTGCGCATTTCTGTGGACATTCCAGCTCTACCATCTCCAATTCTTTTTTTTCTCCCCACCTAAAATTACAGGTGTATCTATTCCAGGAGAGAACGGTGTGCTCAGAATTGTTTTTTATACTTTATAATGAAGACATTTTTCCTGTCCTTCAATTTACACTTGTGAATGAGCCTGCAATAGCATGATGATTTCAATAGAAAATAAGAGATTTTCCCGACCTTGGTTCTTTGAGATATATGTAGGTCCCTCCCTCAAGAAATATATTCAAATATTGATTAGACTAGGGTAACATCTCAAATAAATAGAGATTTATACTTCCTTTTGGATACGGAATCTTACAAAGAGTTTCAAGGCAGCCCACAACAAAGCATTTGACAAGAAAGAGAGCATCTGCTTTTCTGGCTATTCAAGCTGAAGTTTTTCATTCTAAATGCAAGCAATGTTTCCTAAGTTAACATAATTAACTCACGACAATCCTGAAACATCATAATATAAGATACAGATGGAAATTCAAAGCTTTAAAAATGTCATATAACTGCGAGAGGATTATCATTTTTTAACGGCACAAATCTGAATACTAATTAAAACAGGTGTTTTTATCTCAAACGCTTCTGCACACTGTGACATTACCGGGAGTGTTATTTATATATTAGCCGACTAGGAAGCGTATAGTTCTCAAAAAATGCGATGCGTGATAACAAAGTTACAAGATAAAAGACTGACACTCTGTACCGCTTCCTGAAATAATAAAAGACAAGTAGTTCAATTAGTTAGTAATTTCCGTGTGACTATTTGACAGATTCTACTAATTGTTAAGCTCCCACTAACTATTGCTTTACATAATTAATTATATTCAAACACAAACAACAAAGACATGTGGGCCAGTTGCCCTTTTGACAATGTTTTTCGCAAACTGATTTGCTTACCAAAAATATTTTTAGAACTAAAAGATACCAATCTTAAGTGGAAGTACACATCAAAACGTTCAAACAGCTCTGCATTTTACCATGGTTATGAGAAAAAAAAATTTTTTGGGATTGTTTAACGTATCATTTATGCTGCACGCATAATAGCTGAAGTCTTCTAGCAGAGATCTTTCGTATTAATTTAGCATTGCATAAAATTCATAGTAACAGGTCCAAGGGTCAAGCATCATTCATCATTAGTTGAAGTGACATTTGCAACCCTTCATATAGCAGCTGCTTGAAAGGGGAAAAAAAGGTATTCTTTGGAAGACTGGGGGGTAGAGCACAATCCTGGCTCTATCCGCGGACGGGAAAACAAGGTGCCACTATGTCAGCATGGTAATGTGCTTAAATTTGGTGATGTCATTCTTCCCTAACCCCCACGAGTCACAAGGCAGAAGGCAGCTGCATTCCTGAACTTAGTAGTTCGGGTGGAGATAAGTAATAACTAGATGTAAATGAATTACATTACTGTGGTTGTGAACGTAGCTCTGTGCATCTAAATTATGATTTATATCAGGATCCTATCTTGTTTTTGAGAGTTTTCTACTTGTTAACAAGGCAGCCCTTGTTCTCATGGCATCCTCCAGGCATAATAGTTTCTGGGAAGCCAAATAAGATCACTTTTGAAACTGCAAGACAGCATTCCAAGACTTTGCAGCAGAACACATTGGCCAAATTAGGACTTCTGAAGACTGTTAACTAACAAATAAAATCTTCTCTTTTTTTTTTCTTTGTGGCATGTCTTGCCTACTATAAAACACTGAGATCAGAACAGGAAATGTGAGCAATTAAAATGAAAATGTAATCATCTGCAAGAAAAGATAAATTTGTATTAAATGGCTAATACTTCACAGTCCTTTTGATATTACAAGTACTTTTTAGGAAAATATATATTTTATGTCACAGTAATTTTTATTATGTGAAACATGTGATCTCTTTGGAATTATGCACATTTTTAAATCGCAGTCATTAAAACAGCATGCAACACAAAGTAGTTAGGTTTTGGAGCTTTGCTAATATTTGGTGATTTTCCTCAACTTTGTTATTATACCTGAAATGTATTTAATTGAGTCATGTCATTAATTATCCACTAGCATTTAAAGCACTGTGATGATTACTAACTTAGCCTACTACTTATTTTTTAGAAAGTTTAATGATTTTTTTTTACAAGGAAAACCAACGCTTTTAAAAGAGTCACTCAGAAGCACATGAAAAATGTTCAAGGACATCGCTTATTATACATTACGATTCTATGAACTGCTGTAAATTAAGCTGCTAGTCACAACACTTCCAACGGTAAGCCGTGGGTTTTACATCCAGGTAAGCACTGCCAAGGAGAGTGCTTACTTCCCTCTTCTTGCACTCCGGGTGCTTCGCTGGGCGATCCCATTACAGAGCAATGGCAACAATGGGCCACATACTACGTTTTTCTAGAATATAAGGTGGCCATTCCTCAGCAAGCAACCTATCCCCAGAGCAGACGAAAGGCATTTCTACAAAGGGACGGCGGTACCGGTCCGTTAGTCCTCACCTTCCGATGGATTTTAATGGGCAAAGTTACTAGGTACGCGTGCAAAGATGTTCGCTATAGATGCAGGGAAGGCAGAACGGCTGCAAAAGGAATAGAACCGCAGAGGCAAGATGACTGGCAGATAGGGTTGCCACATCCCCCTTAAAGAGACTGCTCCTTTTCCACACCTTATGTCTCTTGTACCATAAAAATATGCATAGATGTATGTGGGAGCATCATAGCAGATTTCTTGGGATGCGTGCCATGCATCTGAGCTCCGAAGCTGGCTCAACGTTGTCACCATTAAGTCGCAGTGTACACAGCAACACTTCAATCTAATTTCAATTAGGGAAAAGTTGCACAGAAACTTCTCGGAGAGTACGCATGACCCTACGCATAAATACCGACTGAATTCAGTATCATCAGTGTCTTTGCGGTGAACATTGATACCACTGAAAGGAAGGAATTTAAAATGAGGGAGCGCTTTATGACATTATCGCCGTCTACAAATTCCGCCTGTGTTAACTAGTGCATCCGTGACTAGTGAAACTTTTGGATTCGTATGTGAGGAAATGGGGTGAAAAGAAGTATTTCCATGAAATTTTCAGTACAGCAGATTTTTACGTGATATCAAGAACAGTGCGTGCAACATATGAATGCAACAAAATACTACCTGGTAAACAAATTAAAGCTTAATCTACTGAGAAGCTATCAATGCCAGAAGCTGTAAGCAGTCCCAGCCGAGAGCGCTGGAGAACTGCTAACTTAAGCTGCTTTTCAAACCAAGCACTCATAATATCCTCAAACTGGTTGGTTTGTGTGCCTAACTATCCACCCACCCTAAGCCCAGAAAATCCACAGTTAAAGAGAATTCCAGTATCATTAAGTAGGATCAGTGAGATCATATCCATTTTCATGTGGATATGCAGAGTATGCAGGCATTTGATTTAGAGTCGCTCCATTTTCTTTTGTTTGCCGGGTCTTTTATTTAGGAACAATGGAACAACTGCAGCAAGTCAGAGCTGTAGTTCGCGACAACCACTTTTTCGTTTCAAACTTAGAAGATTCATCTAAAATGCAGATTACTTGAGGGAGGTTTAAGAGTGTCCTCTAAGTGTAAGGAATCAAAGCACTCCCTCCCCCGACCCCCCCCCCTAAATCAGCACCCTCCAAACCTGCAAGAAGACCAGGAGGAAAATTCATCTTAACTGTGTTAAGACCCTTTGCACACCATCGGTCATTGGTGACTGGGGAATTTTTACAATCGTTCAAATCTTAACGTTATTTCAATCACGAGATGCCTTAAAGGGACAGAAGGGCTTAAAATGTGCTCTCTGTCTCCCCAGTTGAGACAGACACGGCGACGGGGGGGAGGGAGCGGGGAGCCGAACCGCGGTACAAAAAGCATTAATGCAAAGAACAGTGGGGTCTCTCCCTAATTTGACTTTCTCTACAGGTGGTCTGCAGCTGCATCCAAACAGGTTACACCACCGCCTTCCCACGAGCGTTACAACAAAGTCGTTTCTGTATTTGCAAGGATACATGGACGAGCATGGGCTGATTCAGGTCTAAAAATAAGAAAAAAGCGTTTTTCAGAATAGCCCGAGGTAACTCTCCGCGCCAGCAGAAGACAGTGGCACCCTTGTTTCCCTGGCTGCGTGCGATGATAAAAGATATCAGGAACCTACTGCACATGACGCGTCGAGGCCCACGGCCCGCTTCCAGTTGATTCGTTTTATTTGTATTAGTGCGTTCTCCATTGACTGCACAACAGGCTAGACCAAATCAATAAGCAATATTATGTTTTCTATTGGAAAAAAAAGAGAAAAAAAGGTAAAGCACGCTGGGCTGTGGGACGGCCATATCTGATTTTACACTTCTGGATAACATCATGGAAACAACGGGGCTCAGAGAAGCTTAGTGCAGAAGGAAATGCAGAAAGGTTGCACGCACGAGGTGAGATATTGGCTTTTAAGCTGTCACATCTCCAGGAGGAGGCACGAACGGTCCGTAATGCAGCTGGACGACTACAGAAACCGCCAGCCAGACTCCTGCCGAATGCATTTCACCTGGGGCCAGCGCACGCGTGCACGAGGGCTCGTTGCTGTCCTCGTTATTTATTATTATTATTATTATTATTATTATTATTATTATTAAGACTTTTTCCTTCTGCAAGCAACAGCTAAGTGGAGAGCAAAGACTCCTCACCCAGCTCTGACCACACCACTTCCTTCGCAGGGGCCGGCGACGCAGCCGTCAGAGGAGCTGTTGCGGCCCTTGCGCGCCCGAGGACACAGGCTCCATCCTCTCCTTCCCCGCAAAAATCGTGAGCCCCAACTCGGCCGCAGGTCTCAGGCTCCCTGAGCTGCTGTGTGTACGCCTTACGCGAAGGAGGAAGCTGTTTTCTCAGTGTCTCCAAGCCAATATGTATCGGCTTTTCTATTCAAGATAGAAGTAACATGCTGGTGGTGGATGGATGTAATGGGTGGCAGAATATGGCTCAGTGTGTTCTCCCTATCAAATACACTTGACAAAGTTTAATAAAAAGTCTTCTCTACTTCCTACTAACAGATGTTTCCAATTTTTTCTCTCTCAGCACTTTAAACCACCATCTTTAGTTTTCATGTCTAAGAGACATTATTATAGGATACATCATAATGATATACTGTACATTCATATACAGTATCCCATACAATGACTAGTTGATTTATAATTCAGATCCAATAAAAGGAAAAATTGATTTAACTGATGACTAGTGAAATACTAAATGCATTACAATGTTTGAAAAGAACATCCTTTTCTTGCAATACTGGTGACATAATAAAATTAAATATGGATATAAGATAATGCCCATTATCATAAGGCAAGTGTAAAGCAATCTTTATGGATCAAGGAATGCCTAAACTTCCCCTTAAAACATACAAAGAAATGAACGGAAAAAAAATCACAAATAAATTTGAGCAACCTTAAACAGCAGGACAAAGTTAATTTTCTATGAACTGGCCTTGGTCTACAGGCCTTTCTGCATCACTGTCTTATCTGGCTACGGTATTGGGGATAACTGTGAATTGTGGGGGTCATCAACCTTTCTTTCCTAGCTCTGGGCTAAATAATACATTTCCTGATGATCCCTAAACCCCTCGATCAACCCAAAGACCCTATTTAGCCCCTTGTCCATGAAACTCGTATCTCAGCTGCCTCCACCCTGCAAACAGTCAAAGCCCGCACCGACCACCCTAAAGGCTGCACACGCCGGCGGCGATGCTCAGCTCCGTGATTGCTCGTACAGACTTAGAGTGATCACCAACTTTTATAATCCTGGTGTGCTGGCTTTCCCTTTAGGACCACGTGTGTTTTCCTTCTGGAGAAACAGGGGCAGACAATAATCGTTTCTGGAATTGGAGGCAACAGGATTTATTATATTGAAAGAATCATGTCCTTGTTATAACCCAAATAACATCCAAAGTAGTAGCACTGTGCTCTGCCTCATTTTACTGTTACATCTCTAAATTTTTAATTTGCTTTAGGAATCTCAGAAATTTTGCAGAAAAGTTATTATTGTCTCTAAAAGCCTTTGGAAACTCTAACATGCATTACGGAATCCAAGGAAATACTATTAATCAACTCAAAAATGTACCCGCAGAATCTGTGGGTCAGCTAATTTGTGATTAAACACCTACATTTGCACATGCAAAAATGGATAATTACACTCCTAACTGCCCATTCATGTGTACAGATGGGTGCACCCACACATTTTTGTGGGATAATTTTTGGAAGCCTATAGAAAATATGGCCTGTAAAGATTTTAATAAGGTTGGCAAAACATACTTTCTTTGCATAAAACTCTGTAGTTCCCAAGTCTAAAATTACTTTGATTTAAAAAATGAAAATTGGCAAGGGATTAATCCATAATATGGTTTAATTACTTTTTTCTTAAAAATTAAATGGTCAAGATCTTAACTCAGAATAGCAGTTACTGTTCATGAACTGAAACTAAGAAACAGAACTGAATAGGGAATTTTATTAGGTGTCTAAGTATGTATTTAGCTAATAGAATCCTCTTACCTTGCACTGAATAACAGGTATAACAATTATGAAAGCATACTTAGTTTATACACTCGAGGTATAAAGCTCTGTGAGTTATATTTTTACGAGACTGAAATGTAAACCGGCCAAAACCTGAAGATAAAAAGTAAAACTGACTTTCCAGCATTAACCTGAATAAACACATAGAGGCACCGATACACACGCGTACAAAGAGAGAAAGAAACACAGCCAGGCACAGAGGATGTCTAAAACAGATAACTAACGTTTATATTCTGGTCCTTACATATGTATTTCCAGCTTTTTATTTAACCTGTACCTTGTTTAAAATCCTGAAAGTTTATTTTTTTTTTCAACCAAAGTAGATTCAGCAATGTTCAAAGGCTATTTGTCAATTTGTAATGTAGAGGGTTTTCTAAGCATTGCTCAGCAAACAGATCAGACTTTCTGAGGAGTGAATTTTCTCTGTCACGTTCAGTAGGGAAAGAAAACAGCATTAAAACAAAGATACTTCTCTGCGCTCTCCGATATTTTATTATTTCTTTGTTTGTAGAGGTTACTTGTACCAGTAAAGTAAATATCACCGTGAATTTCTCTTTGTCCTTCAACAATCAAACCCGGTCAATTATAAGACTCGTGCAACTAGATCAAAACTCCAGGCTGTGTAGTCATATTACCACTCATATTATTACTAAAAGCGCATCTATATTCCAAACTGGGATACCATAACCCCTTTGTCATTTTCCAATAAAAAAGACCATACCAAATAGGCAGAGCACACCGTAATTAGCAGCTGGCAGAGAAAGCTGTAAATCTGTATGAGTTCTGAACGATTTGCTTACATTGTTGCTTTGTTGACAAATGATGCTGTACATGTTAATGTTCCTGAAATGTCCCCATTGCACCTGACGTGCCAATAAATGCCAGCCAGCTGTATGAATTATGGAAATAAGATTTTTGTTTATGAAGGTATCCCAGACATTTATTTTACTGCATGCCTCTTGACAGATTTAATGTCTGGAGTTACATTGAGAAGATATTTGCTACCTGACATAATGGATAATGGAAACTTTAAAGGCTTTTTTTTAATGATGAGACTAATATATTTTTTTTAATTTTACCTTGTGGCTACACATTTACTCCTGATATAAAGCTTGCATATTTTAAATGAAATGATACTAAATTGTTCCTAATATACAATGAGCTGGGTGAAACCAGTGCTGCAGTACGTGAAACAGAGGGAAAGTATCTCCAAGAGCTACTAAAGCAAGTCTGTTGCATACGAGTTTACCTATTTCTCTTAGATTATCTCCCGCACAAGTTTGCAAGTACATCATTATCATACAGAGGTAACTGTTAAAACTTAAGTATTTCAAAGCATTGTATTTTTTTTAACCGATATATTTATAGCAGAAGCTGTAAAACATTCATTTAATATGCTAAGGCAAGACAGAGAGAACATAGAAACAAGTACATCTACCAACTATATTTAACACTAACTGGATCCATAACCAAAAAAACCCGTCACTGAAGTCTGAATTTTAAAAAGCAAGGTGAATGTTCTGAAATATTAAAAAACAAAACAAAACAAAACAAAAGCAAGAAGTCCAACTCTCTCGCCTTAAGTATGAGAGGAATTAAAAATCTTATTCTGACCCTGCTTTTGGCAAGCATCCTTGCTGCGGTCAAGGCTCAGAAACCACCTCTGAAACATGACCTCAGATAAGGCTGAAACAGGCTGTCTCCTAAACGCACGTCTGAGCGTTACTCCCCGCTTTCCTCCCAAACCGAGGCCCCTGGTTTTGCCGAGCCCTCCGCAGAAGGCGCCCACCGGCACGGCACGGCACGGCACGGCACGGCCCGAAACGGCCAGCAGGTGCTGGGTCCTCCGGGAATTCGAGCACTGCGTTTCCACCACCCTGCGACGGGGAACCTGACTCCAGCCTGAAAGTGGAAAAATTTACCCTGGCAGAAGAGCCTGTGCTACGCAAGCTCTGCAATTCTTCCTTTATTAGCACATGCTAGTGTATTGTCAAGAGGAACAATAGCAACGCCACAAACTATTTATTCCATCAAGAACAATTTATTGTCTTTTGTAAGTTCATTTCCAGCTTCTGAAGCTCAAGAGAGAAAAATCTGCTGGTTCTTTAAAACTTCAGATGTTAGGGACTATTTGTAGTCATCATATAAATGGGGGTGGTAACCAAATTAACCAAATTCATTTTGCAACCACAAATCATTCCTATTAAAATGCTCCCTTCTCACCCCACCTCAAAAGAAGAATAAGAATAATAAGAAAAAAAGGAGTCCAGATGGTTAAAATTATTTTTAAGCAAATATTTAGTGGTTACAGTTGAATTCTTCTGGCACACATTCTCCACTACAAAAATGACACCCCACATTCACTGTGTTAACCATTTTCCAATGTGCCAGCCAAATGAATGCCTCGGAGAACACACACACGCACACACACGCGCTATAGAGGCATTATCAGAAATGCTATAGTTTAGGCTCTTTCGCAAATTGGGCATAAAGGAGGGCCATTTCACACAGCGTGATAGCATTTAGGCTCCAGATATAACACAGCAGCTCCTCAGTAGAGGACCGACTTTCCTAAAGTATTCCCTTTCTCGAAGCAGAACTTTTTTTAAGCAGATTTGTTTATTGTAAATGTCTGTTTGGGGTGGGGGGGGGGGAGTGGAGAAGATTGTAACTAAACATTCCCAGTAACTACAATCTCCACACTTCACAGTTTAGAAATATTTCACTAACACACAAAAAGTGCATTCCTTTATTTTCCATAGCCTAATTCAGGCTGTAAAAGAAGAAGCCCAAGGAGCTCTCTCTGTTGCTCTGAGAGCTGCCACAATTATCCGCTCTTTTTCCTCTGGCTCATTCACCCATTGACCCGCACTACCGGAGTACACCGATATTATACCTTTGCAATTCCCCAGATTTTAGAGCAGCCTCCACCGCACGTGAACCCCTCTGCGCAGCCAACTCACATCGCAGAGCAGACCGGGAAAAAACTTGTGGGTGGAAGCAAGAATATTGGTAAGATCCCAGGGAGGACTACGGGGACGGGTGGCACGGGAAGGTCTCCTCTCGGCAGCTTCTGCAAACTGCTCCCTCCAGCCTGGCATCCCAGGAGGTTCTGCTGGATGGATAAATCTTCTCCGAGCTGCACTCCTCAGGAAACTCAAGGCTGTAGCCCTTTCCCTCCTCCTCCACCTGCCCCAGGGCTTCCAGATTTCACATGGTTCCTTCATATAAGCAACTGAGGCAAAATCTTATTTCCCAGAGATACGCCAAGACACACAGCCTTAACTTGGTTCTAATCCTTTTCCTAGAAAACTAGCCCCAGACAGCTCAACACTGTGGATATAGCTTGGGGAAGGGGTCTTTACTCCCTCTGGGTGAGAGCTAAATCTGGGCAGGTGGTTTGCATGAGGCGGAAGTGTGTATTGTGGATTCCTTCATTTTTTTTAGGCAGAACTCTGCTGTGAAATCACGGTGCCTGAGTATCATAGTGCTTGTACGGTCATGCCCGGGAGCTGATCCTGGGGCAGACGCTAAGGTTGGCTCTCTGATGATCTTCTCTGACTTCATCAGTTTAACTAGACACTACTAGTGAAAACCCTGATAGAAACAGTAATTTAAGGTCAATAAGGGCTTATTTTGGTAGAGGTTAAGGTTTGAATTATACATGTTTGTAAAACGAGAGGAAATAAACAGCTCTACCCCTCTTCATGCATATATACACACACACACAAATACATATTTATATGTGCATACGCACACCTGTTTTACATTGATGTAACTTCTCTGATCTCAGCAGTTTACATCAGGATACTGGAAGGTAAATCTTACTCATACCGCAGAGTCTCCAAAGGGCTAACTCTCATTATTTTTGTTACAAATGCCTGTAGTTTGCTCAGTGGAAGATTAAAGCTAATGTATAGCAGAAGAGCAATGTAAAGAATCCCGTGACAAATCTCCGTCCTCCTTTCGGTACCTACGCAGCGGGTAATGCAGGAACTCAGGCTCCGCTATCCATTTTCCCTTTCCCGTGCATGGAATTCATTGAAAGTAATGGGAAGGAAATTACAGTAGTCTCACAGGTCTCTAACAAGAGATCACTGTGTGGAAAAATGTGACTTGTCAAGAACTACTTTCGTTGCATTGTTTCATAGGAAAATATACCATAAAGAATAGCTGAAACCTAAAAGCTTCACATTCCTTTTCCAGTATTAAATCAAACCAGATATTGGTAAAAGGTGCAATTTTACTGGAGACATACCAAAAGGTGATAATGTTCCTATTGACTGAGGCCAGTGGTTGGCATAAAACATATACCCTGATTCCAGTAAATTATTCCATAAATGTTTCCATTTTCCCCTCCACAGTTTGCCATTTAAGTAGCCTGTTTACGACAAAGAAAATAAACACGCAAATATCAAATAAACAGAGTAAATGAGATCTGATTAGAGGCTAAATTTACACACTTTGGGGGAGCAATCACTCTCCTAAGTATTCCTGCTCTTTCCTTGTAGAGGTAGAAAGTCACCAACAGGAAAAAAAAGAATGCCTCAATCAAGCTCAAATAACATATTCGTAGAGGAGCAAAGGGACGTAAACGCCCCGCAAACCGTCAGGGGACGGCGAGGCGCTGGTGGGCTCCGAAGGGGCGCGAAGCCCCGGGCTCCGCCGTGCTTCGCTCCCGGGGTCGCTCCCGGGGATTGCATCAGGGCTCGGCGCTGCCTCCTTATCGGAAACGTTACCTGCCCGGGTCCCTACGACTTTTTCTTCTGCGTTGAAGGGTGACACGTTGATTAATTACTACTCCAAAGTGCTTATAAAGCATCAGTCTGAGGCAGGTTTACTAGGTTGGGGCCTCCCATGATTTATTGGCTAAGGAGAAAAGCAAGAGCCATTTCTGAAGGAGCATTTTTGGTCAGGAAAAAAAATAATTTAAATTACCTTCCCTCTCCTCCTCCCGATTAAAATGTCTAACCCTAAAGAGTAAAGCAAAAAAAAATTCTTTTTTTGAAACTTATGCAAAACTCCACTTCTCTTTAAGGACTCCTGGTAATGAAAGAAACACCCTGAAATCAGCTGCCAGAAACGGTCTGAAAAGGTTTTCTTTTGCCAGTGTAAGACACTGATCCGAAAATATTAAAATAACAACGAAAAGAAACATTTCAAAACATTTCTGCTCTAATGCTTTTGCTTTTGCAACGTTGTTGTTAGAGATGCAGAAGAAAGAGCAAAGCGGGAACAGGCACACACATACGCAAACACACAAGTGAGGCATATCCACAGGAAAGATTCATTTGGTTTTGGTTTGCCTCTGTTGCTTCTCTATTTTTTTTTAAACCAGTAGTAGACAGGCACTTTGGGTTTGCTGTGCTTCACTACTTACTGAAGCCTTTTAATAGTCTATAGCGGAGGAATGTGAGAGGAAAAGATTCCCATATGACAGAGACCCTTTGATATTGTTACTTCAACCAAAACTTTGAAATACAGTAGCTGGTTTTGTGTGTAGTTTATGACAATTTTTCCCCAAGTCTTATAAACTTTGATTTACTTAACTGCTGGCACTGATGTGATGCACAGAGAAAGAGAGCATGAAGCGATTGAGGGAGAAAAATAGCTAATGTGTTAGTCTATTTGATGGCACAGGATTATACGGTACAATAATTAGTGCAGTCTGTGTAAAGATGTCTACAAAAAATATTGGTATCAAAGGCAGAAAAGAATAAGATAACGTCAAATACTCTCAATAATTTTATCACAGTTTCAATACAGCATTACACAGGTTTTCTAATAAAATTTATTTCTAAGCAGCAGTTAAAGTGAGACTAAGCATGAGAGAAAAAGGAGATATAATTCTGTTCTTGCAGATACTAATTTGACAACTTCCCCTGAATTCAGTGGGACCTTTCACCTGAGCAGTTCACGTTCATTACCACATATTCTGCAGTAACGTACCACACCAGCGCACTAGTGCTGCTTTACAGCATGTGCTGAACGGTAGCATTACAGCTTCACAAAGCGGCGTCACTGAGAGTGGTGCCTGTCTTCTGGAACAGTGAAGCTCTTTAGCTCCCAAGAAGCAACAGTAAGACCATGGTATATTATCAACAGCCTTAAAAAAAAAAGAAAAAGAAAAAAGACTAGCAGCGAGCACACTCTGCTGCTGCTGCTGCTTGTACCTCGCAGGTAAACATTGAACCTACGTCGTGTAAGAGGCTGAAAGCGTTAGAGCCTCATAGATCTGTGGTTCCCTTAAAAATTGCACGTGGGATTCTTCATTTTAACCTCAGAAATGACCACATATGGCCACCATCCATCCAAAGCCTGAAGGTGAACACTGCATTTGCAGGTCTACGGCATCCATGAGGAAGTACTGATGCCACAAAACTGAAGGAAGAAGAGGATTTCTCCCTGAATCTGCCAAAACCCCTTCTCCTTAGCTTGCGTGCTCTGCTCAAGGAAAAGGAATTGCCTCTTACCTCTCTATGGTGTAGTTTACCTATATGTAAAACGAAGACAGTGCTTGCCTCAAGGGGTATCAAGAAGCTTAATTAAACAAGAGAGTCTTAGTCTTAATCAGACTTCTCTCAGTTGCTAAGGACATGGGAAATCCTTCAGTTCAGGAACAAATTTGACACCATGACAAATGAATCAGCTTCCTTACCATTTTGCCATTGGGAATTATTTTCATTGGGAATAGATATTTATGAAGCTATAAAAAACATTTCTATCACTACCGATATTCCTCCTTCATATTAAATGATTCCCACTTTTCTATTTTATCGGGGCTCCTGCCTTTGGGAATTGGTTCCGTATTTTGTTCTAAACCTACATAATACAGCAGATGGAAAAGTGCTCACTTAATTCTGGTAGGGGAATCAAAAAACATTAACTTTCCTCTTGCTATGGTTTGTCACTGATATCACTGTTCCCCAGAAAGTAGATGAACATCTCAGTCTCATCCTCCACGCCCAGTTCCTTTCCCTCTGGGGACGCGGGGGTCAGGAGAGGATCCAGAGTACGGACAGAATCGGATGGATGGAGCCAGAGGACAGACAGCAACGGGAGAACAGCGTGGGGCTGTTCTGCATTAAGACTTTTAAACTACAGATGCTTTAAAGTTCTCCCTTTAAAACCCAAAATAGCAGGCAATGTGAATTTTTATTTAGTAAATAAGAAAAAAAAAAGCTTCTCTGAGAGAGAGTTTTGGTGAGGGTTTATTTTTTCCCCTTCTTAAAAAAAAATAAAATAAAAATAACATTTGGAAAGGAGTTCCAAATCTGTAAAGGACAAAAGATCGTTTCAAGATCAACACCAGTATGAATTTAGGTTCTTGCCAGAAAGAACTAAGTATCAGTCTCGCCAGATGCTAGACGTCTTCGGTGACGTCCAGCATGTTCTGAACTTGCATGGATTTTTAAATGATTTGAGACGCTCATACGTTTAAGGCAGCATTCAGCAACGCACAGGATCATATCCATTTTAAAGCCTGTAAGTTATTTTTAAATGGGAGCTGGTAAAGATTGGCAAGGGAGTTTCAAAGAAGTAAAAACTCAATGATTCCAACAAAATATTATCTATTTGTGGAATAAAAAGCTACAGAGCCAAATAAGTCTGAAGCATCTAAATTCCACCTTCCATCTCCCACTCACAGAACCTGCTTTAAAGCAAAAACGCCAAATTAATACAAGAAAGATTGTTCTCCGTCTCCTGCCAGCATAGGAAGGTACAGAGAATATCTTGGGAAACTCTGTTCTTGGAAAATATTAGTCCAGTTATGCAAGATATTAAGGCTCCATAAAACTGAGAGAAATAGCCAATGTTTTGGTGCCTTGCTCGAATAGAATTTGAACTCCGGCCCTCTGAGAGCAAACCCGGGCTACGAACGCGGAGCGCGTTTGTTTTGCTTTGTCCTGGCGAAGGGCGCCCGCCGCTCTCGCGGAGGCGGAACGGCGCTCCCGGCCCGGACGGAGGGCCGCCTCCCGCCCCACGCTCGCCTTCCTGCGGCCAGCGGTGGAAAGCCCCGTTGGCGATGGTCGGGGTTGTCTTCCACCCACGCCCTACCGATGCACTTGCCCGTTCCCACGCGGGGTCTCTTGCTGCCGAGCAATGGGGTGGCATCACCCCAGTTCGGGGGCGACGATGAGGGTTAACCGTCTCGGGCAGTCGTTTGGGGTAGGGCTCGAAGCAACGCTGCCTTGGCTGCTAAAAACACCCCCGCGCCGCCTCGGACCCGCCACGCCGCGCCGTCCCCCGCGTCCCACCTGCACGGCGGCTCGCGCGGCTGCGCTACACGCGGCGGCCACCGAGCCCATCCAGGTTAAAAATATCCCCGATGGTCTTTAATGAAGTGTTAACAACCATCCGCAGGCCGAAGAGCGGCTGGCATACCTCCTAACAATCCTGCTTACATGCGCAAAAAGTATGCCCTAATCTAAAAATGTATTTATAATGTAAAACGGAGCTCGACGTTTGACCTAAGCATCTCACACTCTGTCACGCAGACAAAAGAAATAGAAACGCATTGCTGTAATTTCCTTGGCAGCAAAAAAAACCAAACCAAACCAAAAAAAAAAAAAAAAAGCACATATATGTCTAGGCCAATATATATGATAATGTGAAATAATGAGCTAGATGTTTCACGGCCATGTTGGAATTCATCTTGTCAGATCTAAAACTGCAACGCATAAAAGTGAAATTTTTACATCAAAATCTAAATAAAAAATAAAAAAGCAATTCTTAAAACTTAGCTGATCAAAACTTCCACTGACTCTTTGCAGGAGTTTGGAATAAGAAGGCTTCACGGCCAGGGCTATGAAAACTCTTCTCAGGAAAAAAAGAAAGAGCCGAAAGGCGCGGTGGGAAACGGGCGCCGCGGCGCGGCCGCCCAACGCAGAGCCGCGGGCGCGCGCAAGCCTGCACACGCGTGGACGCTCACGGCGCCGTGCAGCCCGGGCAACGCGCACGGGGGTTAAAAGGACAGACAAAAGCAAAACAAAAAAAGTCGTCTTTTTTCCCTTCCGTAAAATGCATTTTTTTTTTTTTTTTAATCAAAATTGGACAAACTGAAAACAGTGCAGCACGGGGCAAATCTGAGATTTAGTTTTGCTGGTGACTATCTTCGGTCAGAGGACTGTTCAAACCACAGCCAATTAAAAAAAAATACGGAGAATAACTGTTTGTAAGATCTGATCGTGATTCCAGCACGCAGTGGCAATGTACTTCCTACTGGGATACGGACAGCAAATAAGAAACTTGGTGGTTTTCCAGCTGATGAAGTCTCGGGGTTAGTCGAAGCAGACAATGTGCATTTTCCAGCACAGAGAAATTTCTTTCTGCTATTAGAAGCAATCATTATGCATCTGACTTCAGGAAACTTTTTTTATATTTTGCATATTTGATAATAACATGTTAACTATGAAATAAAAGGGAGTATTACAATATTTTTTATTTTTCTTGTACTGTGATTTTAATTTTCAATGTGATTTAAATACTTCCAATCCTTAGTACTATGTTCTTTCTCTTCCATTTACTTTGTAGCTGCCTTGCAAAGCAAAGACAATTTTATTGGTGGGGCTGCTATAATTAATTTTTTTAATAGAAATTATTTTTAGATGTGCAGATTTAAATAGGCCAGGTATTTCAGACTCAGTTAAAGACGTGAGCATGCCCAAAATATTTCAGTAGCTTAAACCCCTTTTCTGTATTGCATTTAAACATTCAGTCAATTTTTGAAAATTGCTTTTTGTCATGGAGTTATTTAAGTCTCATCTTGCCATTAAGTTACACTAAGAGTAGTCTAGAATTCAGGTTCACACGTGACAGTTAATGATTTTAAATTCAGGAACAGACGGATTTGAAATTAAACCTTATATTATCTAGAAAAAAAAGTCTTTTTTTTTTTTTTTTTTAACAATGAAAAATAACTTAGTCCAAAGTAGAACTGTGAGGTTTTTTAACAAATGAGTTACGGTTATAGTATTCAGTTCAAATTCATAAAAAACAAATACACAAAATGAAATTTAGCTGTATGATCATGTTTCTGCAAAGATAAACTGTAAGCTTTGCACAGCCATCGCTACCAAACGCCGTTTATCTGAGCTTTAAATTGTACTCCGAAATTTGAATAGACTGCAGAGCTAGCAGCCTTGTTGAGGAGCAGTATCAAAATATGTGCCTCTTGGGTCTAAAAACCACAAGTTATTTTAGCTTCTGCTAAGAATCGAGGGATTTTTTAAAAAGTTAAGCACATTAAGTAAATAAATAAATACATTATCTACCTTTGTGACCTTTCTTTTCCTGAAAGCAAACAGCGTCCATCATTTGTAACTCGACTTTCCATAAAAGTAACAGTTCATAAAAATCTGTGAAACTACTACTGGGAACAAACAAATTAAACAATGACAATGCAATAAAATAAAACTGCTGTTATACTCCTATAGCAGAAGAATTGCTTCTTCGCTGGGATTAATACATCTTGCAGAAAACAATTTTAAATAATGTGTAACATATGGATTCAGCTTTTATTATTCTTCTAAAAGAAGACAATTATATTTATGTGATAAACTGTTCAGTGTTAGTAGCATAATGTTTATATTACTGGCCACTTAAATAGTCTTTGGCATAGTTTTATAAGGAACAGCAGCCTCCAGATCTTTTGAAATCCATCTTACAAAGTCAGTCCTGTCTATTACTGGAATGCAATGGTTTTGCATAGTTTTCTAACCGGGGAAAAACGTATTGCAGGTAATCTAGATGTTAAAGTGAATGCTTAAAAACAAACCCAAAAAACAAAAAAGCTTTCTAATGTTCTAGCTACAATTCATATGGTATTTTAGGGCTTTCTAACGAAGAGTCTGAGAGCTTTGTGGCTGTTGAGAAATAGGGGGGGAAAAAAGCAGCTTTCAATTTTAACTTTTTGGAGACGATTGATCATGATCCGTCATTTACTATCGTAAGCCTTTTCAAGGTGTTTTTGTTAATCTTCTCATTCTTATGAGCAGCTAGTTCTTACGTTCTCTTATTTTACTGGGAGATTACATTCAAGAAAAGAGAGTTTCGGGTAGTTTTCAAGGAGCTGCTTTTGTCCCCATTATATTCTAGATAATTTTCAAAAGGATTACATAGAAACCATAGAAATATTTATCTCAATATCTTCCAGAGCCTCCAAGTCTGAACTACATACATTTCAAAAGGGGATAGGAATGCGTTATCAAATAAATATTTTCTGTTGCTGCTGCATACATAGATTTTATTGTAAGCGTTGCCGGCAACAGCATTTCTGCATTGCTGGGATTCTGCTATGCTCTGTGTCATTCAGATAAAAAGATCATTTGAAAAAAATTATGCAGAGTGAGCAAACTTATTTATTTAGATTTATCAAAAAAAGAAAGAGGAAAAAAAGAAGTAATAATATCTGTTTGGGAAATGTTACTGTCCTCATTTTTCACTCCCAAAGTACAACTTTAGTGTTTTCAATTCTCCACTTCTCAATTGCTTTAAAAGTTGTGGTTGTTAACAAAAGATAAAGTGAAGGGTATGTCAGTTTAAAGAGTGTAACCTAATGGAAGTGAAATCTGCATATTCAGTTAATTTGGGATTTATTATCCCAGTAACTAGACTTGCAACTGTTTCTAAAATCGTGTTGACTGAAGACTTGAGAACAGTGCGAGTGGATGGCTACCCCCACCCCCAGTCTTAAAAGAAAACCTGTGCCTGCTGCTTCCAATTTAGTGCAATCATGCCTCTTACTGGCCAATACAAGATGCAGCATTAGCTGTCACATGCAAATGAGTATTCATGGGGACTTTGAAATATGCAATAAAGAATAAAGACATGCATTCTGTGAATAATTGTTTTCTTTTATAAAACTGGATCCAAAAGGGAGTGCCATTTCACCCAGAGTCTATAGGCTTTCTATGGTTACAATCTGCTGTTGAAGCCAGATATTAGTAATGAAGTGTGGATAAATGGATAGAAATGAAGTGTGGATAAATGGAGGACTCCAGTTTCCTGTGCTGTCAATCTTTCACAGTACTACATTTGCTTAACAAGAAATAATCGAACACATGTTTGTGTTTCTTGCTATCTTGCTTTCTTTTCCAACTGAGACTTCTAAACGCATAAGGATGTAAAATACAGTTGTCCATCTTATATTAGCTTTTTCGTACAAAGACCAACCTAAATTCTTCATTTTCTACAGCACAGATACGCAAAATTACCTAGCAGTGCAAGCTTCGCTGCAAACCTAAAGTCTTTCCAATCTCCCTGATATTACTTACTGGGATGAGAGAAAGCACAGGTCAGATTTTTAAGGGCCCATTTAGACACTGGCACCTCCGCTAAGTTGGATGTGGACACATGCACGCATTTGTGGAGCTCTGAAGAGCCAAGCTGAGCTCAGACGCACGCACACACCTATTCACCGAGACTGCAACCAGCCAATCTGCTAGAGAAGAAACAGCCAGCAGCTAATGTTTGTATTAAATCAGTGCGTTATGGGGCCCTACGTGCTGCTGGCAGGATCCCAGACACTGGGTGCAGTAAGTAAGGAGCTGCCTCAGCTGCAGCACCTACCCAGCACATTGGACTAGATGCAGCAAGCTCTTCAGGAAAGCCCAGGCTTGGCTGGAGGGGACAAAACTGTTCAGTTTTGGCATGGAAGAGCGACCGCTAAGGAGAAATGCTGCCCACACCATGAGGAGGCCTGGCTGGAGCTGCCTGCACGGAGACGCAGCAGGAGAAAGGACCCCCTTGCTCGGAGTACGTCACTCAATACCTTGGATTATGTTTAATCTGAAAATGAGAGGCCTCCGGTTGAGCTAGAGCTTCTCAGCAGGTGGGACGTGCCACCCCATAGGAATGCCAATAAGGCAATCAGGGGTTTGTGAGGCATTTAATTTTTATGTTCGTCTGAAATAAATAATTCCTTGCTGCCCTCATTTCTGCGTACCTTTGCTCTCCAAGGTCAATCTATTGAAATACAGACATGCAAACACACTGAAGAAATTAATTACGGATGTTACCATTACCACTGATACAATTACTATAAACAGAGGCATAAAACTGTAAGGGAAATCTGATGACATTCTTCTCCTGCAAGAGAGCATGCCTAAAAAGACCAAAGTAGATAGCCAAATGGTGATGGCTTTGGCCTATCTGCTTTCTCCTGTGACACATAATGGCAAAAAGGCAGCCAAATCTTTGGAGCTTTTGGTCTGAAAAGACGATGATCCTGGGCTGGAAAGGATCTGGAAACACGGAGATTTGGGTTGTGTTCCTGAATCACCACAAACTTCCTTGAGCATGTTACTCAATCACGTCTGTCCTCATTTTCCTACTTACCAAATATAGTTCATAATATTTTGGTATCTAGCAGAGATGTTAGCACAAGATCTTCAATACATGTACCTGCTCATACATTATTTCAGTATAGTCATTTAAAAAATGACTATGAAATATTGGGTATAAACTCAGGGCTCCATGAGGCTCTGTCATGCAAAATATAACTCCTGGAGATGCATCCCTATAACCATGGGGATGAAAACCAGGACCTCATTCACATGTAAAGCGTACTTGTGGCTCTTCAAGGGCTAGGTCCCCTTGCTGCGTAGCCCGAGGATGGAGGAATGTAAAGCAGCTTATTCACGGAGCCGGGCACTGCAGCGCCTTGCAAAGGTGGCTCTGTGCTTGGAGATGCATCACAGAGTAGCTATGCATTTTGAAGATCTAATTTGCCTTTGCATTATTCTGAGCCCAAATCTACATTTCGGAGGGCGACTGCAGGCTTATCTGCAGTCTCTGAACGCAGTAGGGGCTTGGCAAATGGAGTTTGGTGAAATGGCACAGTGCACTACATAGGAGACTATAAATCAACAGATTTTGGCTCTGCTCCTGACTCTGTCACTGATTTACCATGGAAACTTGGGCAAATCTTTTACTCTCCCTATCCTTCATTTTCCGTACCCATAATATAAAGATAATGATGCTGCTTTGCAAGCTCTTTTGAGATCTAGAGATGTTAAGTGCTAAGTGCATTTTATTAACATTAATAGCACCCAACTGAGAGGATGCTGTATCACACTAGCCTGACTGTCCCCAGAAAACAGATTGGTGCTGGGAAAGTACGCATTTGTTAAGCGGCTTAGCCATTGCTCATTCCCTTAATACTTGCACAATACATGGGAACAAGATCTGACCTACTAAAACAAAAGAAAAACCTCAGTAAAGACAACATTTCTAACATACACTGTCTTATTTCTAGACCAGGAAAACTTTAGGATTTGCTAGAGATTATCAGCGTTTCTGCATGTGGTTATTATGCTTGGCCACAACCACAGTGCTCACAACTTGTGGTGAAGACCACTTCCATTAGGAGACATTAATCACCATTTTTATACACTCTGGTTCAGCTATCACTGAAAAGATGTTTAGTAGAGGCACTTAGTTACATCCTACCATACTTTATATATTACCCACATTTAAAACAAGTTAATTGTACTGAATTATGTTCTGTCTCTTGTATTTACAGGACAAGAGTGTATTACAATGTATATTTTAAAAATACTGCCTTATGTGATTTTTTATTTTATGTTTCAATTTTCAGCATTTCTGCTCAAATATGTATCACAACATACAGAGTACAAAGAGTTATGAAAAATTTATTAATGCATTTTTTCCCTCTGCTGGAGATAGAACTTTGTTGTGCATGTTATAAAATGTTAAATATTAGAATTATTTAAAGTTAATAGGATGCCAAAGAAAATGACTAATAATACATTATACAATTAGATGCCTTTCATATTAGTGAATCCATTAACAAAATAAAATACACTCAAACAGAAGAGTTCTGATTTGCAATTTTTAGCAAGGATTGTCCATGTGTAAAGCTAAATTATTTATTCTTTTTTTAAAAAAACGCTAGATACATCAGTTTGCAATTATTTGCATTATGTTCAAATGCTTTATCATGTGGCTCTGATTCAAAAATACATATCTCTTTAAGATGCTTTAGCATCTTCATTTGTGCAAAGCCTAGAACACGGGAAAACTAAAAGTAATAGCTTCTTTCCTCAGATGGAGCAGGACAGCTGCCGACACCACAAGTCCTCAGCATTGCTCCAGCAACCCTTGCAGACGCCTGTTTGATATCACTTTTTAACTCAGATATCCTTATGCAGAGTTTGCCCTCTCAAGTCCGCCCTTTTTTTCTAGTTATGATCTAGTTTTTCTAGTTTTCTAGTTATCTAGTTTCTCATCCACCCATCCCAAGTCAGACATCGTGCAATTTTGCCTAATACACTATCCTACTGAGCACTGGCTACTACTTATTTTAAAATTGGTTATCCTGCCTTCTCTGCTGATGTCAACATTTTTTTCTCATTTTCCTTTTCTCTTCCATGTGATGCTGCCACTCTAGAAAGGCTTCTGAAATCAACTAAAGAAAGTCCTGCTAGAAGCAAGTTATCTCCTCCTCCTTCCTCTTCAGTGATGCTATCTACTTAAGTCGTTCTCAATCTTCTGTATCATAAGCACATAATGTTGGTTGACGGAAATGTGTTTTGAAATCCCTGTTTATTTTTTAATTATCTGACTGCACTTAAAAAAAATCTCTTTGGTATACTATAATAAGTAAAAATCCAATGCAATGGCACACTATCATTTTGTCTTTCAAGAGATTTTCCTCACCTAATCACAGTCTACCTAGTGGTCTTTATAGCTTGTGTGATTTTAAGTGTGATGAATTGAGTTGTGACCAAAGTTCAGCTACAAGACCTTAAAAATGGTTTCAGGTAGATGAGGACTCTTTGCTTCCTCGGCTTGTCAGGCACGAGGAATGCCATGCTCAGAGCCTTCTGAGATATCTAGCAGGCGTATGGTATAACCTAAATCCAGGTTACCGTCACCTCACAACATCTCCTGCCCAGTTATGTCCCCAGTGTCCTCCTGGACTGCAGCTCACGACTGAGTCAAATCTCCACATCATATCAGCAGACAAGAGGCAAACAGAGTGCACAGCAGGGAAATAAAATAAAAAAAAAAGGATAAGTCAGCAAATTTGGCTGCTTCTTCACTACTCTTTGTAATGTAGTGAAGGAAAAAAATCAGAAACTATTTGTTCTATTTAATTTTGTGCATCTTAATTATTTGGAAATATTATAACAGGCATGTTATATAAACAATCACAACAGGATGAGACGAGGTATGGAAATGAGGGCCATGTGAAGGATTTTGATTTAGGCTGTGATTCTTACAGTAGAGTTAGGAGGCAGGACCTTTGACCAAGAGATCTGAACGGTCCTTGTTACTGCTGCTGACACCAGGCACGCTACAGACTGAGCAGTGTTAACACTCAGATGAGAGCTGAAAACTCAAGTGAGAGCTACGCTATGTTCTCACTTTCCAGACTCTGGTACCATGCATAGCTTGGAAATTAAAATACAGTGTGATTACCTCTGAAAGTGTTACAATTAATATATTTAATAATCCCCTCAATATCAGGTCTAAAGTGAAAATTAAGGCTTGGGAGAGAAAGGGAAAGAAATGGCATATACATACATATTTATATATATATATTTGTGTATATATACACACATATACACACACACAAGCATGACAGCATAGTACAAATTTTTCCATACTAGAATTTCTTAAAGCTTTTTTTTGTTACTTGCTTTGCACACTAAATAAGTAATATTTATAATATACATGTATACAGTGGAAGTCTTCTTAGGGAAACAGTGTAGTCAATAAGGCTTCATTCATTTGCCTTTGTATAGGCATCTAATGCTTTTTAAATGCACAAAGGCATCTCACCTGGCTTCTAACACCCACTTTCCACAAGCACAGGTTTCTGTATATCCTCTACCACATCTGCCAGCCTTGTGAGGATCACTCTGATGCACAAGATCCTCCACAATGGCACTAGATGCTAAGGATTAGGAGACTGAACCAAGCCCAAAATGTCCAAAGAATCTGTTAAGAGAAGCAGCATTCCAGGAGCATGATAACCAGCTCATGCAAATATTCCACTGGATCATGCAGTAACATGGGCAATAACTGGGTTATGCTATACTTTTTTTTTTTTTTTAAGACAGGAATGTTCAATTTTAAAATCAATATAAAATGATGATATGAGTGATTTGAAGATTTTCTTTAGGAAGCTAGTTTATTCTCAGCAGGAATGTATTTCTTACATAGACCTTATCCACCAATTAGACAACCAGTAAAAGCACACACGGTTTCTCACAGAAGCATAACTTTCCAAAGAGCATAGCAAGAGGTGCTTTAGATTTAAGTTTTCTAGATTGGCATCCGGTCATGCTGTCAGCACTCTCATCTCTCACTAAAACAACTAGTCAAGTTCAATAGTGAAACACATTACCAAAATCCTCCCCCAACCAAAATCACTCATTACTTACAATAGTTATGTCTACTACGGTACTTACATTCTCAGTATACCAAATACCACAAATACCAAAGTCTTATTCCATGGTGTGGTGACATCTTGCCTAGTGCCATCTAGCATAATATCTTCTAACATACACCCACATACAACCTTGCCCTGTTTTACTGCAGACCCCTATTGTAAGTTTGTATTTGTTGTCTAATTTTATATACAAATCACAGAATCACTGTTATTAACCACATGGGAGAAAAATTCCCAATCTATTAGGCCACATCATGATCTTGTAAGACATTGAGCATGATGAATTCTTGTTAGGAACTCTCTTGTTATCTGGGGTATCCCTCTCTTTCCAGCAGAGGATCATCCCATTCAAAATACAGTAGACAGTTGGCAGTTTATGCAGAAATATGCCTGGCACCCCTCAATTTCTGGATATTAATTTTAATTGTAAAATTTTTAGAATGATGGAATAATAACAGGAAAGCTTTCTAACAAATGACTCAATAAATTTCTTTCCCTTGTTATTTTAGGACTCCTAGTAGTGGTATTTCCTGCAGCGTTACTATCAGAACAACAAACCCAAACAAAAAGTCACCCATGACAACTACGAGCATCCTGAAAAAAGGCAATCCCTTGCTACACTCTTCAAAATTCAGTCCTTCTCAACACCTCCTCAGAGTTTATCAAGAAGTTCTTCAACTTCTTGGAGTGTTACCAAGCAAAACGCTGTTGTGACGCAAATATTCTGCGTTTAGAAAAGAAATAAAAGATGTGCCTTAAATGCTCGGTCATACAATACATGCCATAAAATTCATGGTATGATTGTGTCTGACCACACTAACCTAGTTTACTGCCTCTTCTTCCCCAATCTACACACTCATTCAAACTGTCGAAAAGAAAGCACACAACAATACTACTACTACAGCGATATTGTGTCTAGAGCTAAAGATTGGGAACTTAAGACTTGCAATGCTGATTTTTTTTTTTAAGACATTGAGAACAAACTTAGTTCAACTGAAGAAACACCAACTATGAGAGCTCTATCATCCTTTTATGTATATGATGTACTATATTCACAAAAGAATACAAAGAATTGGTTATAGAATTTTTTTTTTAAAGTACCAGTGTTTGTGGTACTATAGATATCTCTTGCTTTTTTTTCTTCCTCCTGAAAAGAGAGGAATAAGATGTGAAATCACATCTTCTTTTGAAGGAAAAAAAAATATTCTGTATCTTGAAATCAACATTCAAATGCAGAGAAAGAGGGAAGAACCCATATTAGTAGCTCACACACATTAATTGATACCCCAACTATTGTGTGTCCTATTCTGTTGCCAGAGTTTTATAGCTTGAAGAGAGGAGAACAAAAATAAAAAGAACGAACTTTGGACCACTCTTTCTGGTGGTGGCAGAAGTGAGGCAGGCTTTCCTGTCTGGGCCATACTTAATCACGCAGACCAGCCAAGGGAGAGCTTTGCTAGGGCCTGAGGCTGGGCTTTAAAGTTAAAGCCTCCGTCTTCTGCCGGTTCCCAGGCTCTGCCCACCGAGGCAGAGCCCACCGCAAAACCCTGTTTCCCAACAACCGAGGCTCACACATATGGTTCCAGCAAGCTCATGTAATCAGCCATATTAAAAAAAAGGGGGGGGGGAACCCACAAGATTTTGTTCCTTTTTCCCACATTGTTCATTGATAAAGAACCATCAGGACAGTTGAAGGCTCCTGCTGGCTGAAGGTATCATCCCTAGCTGCTCATATGGTCCAAGACTTACTTGTCAGTGAGATTAATCCCAACCGTTCTAGAACAAGAAATATAAGTACAGATGGAATATAAACACGTGGAAGATCTTGCGGGGTTTGATGGCTACTGTTCGTTAAATCAAAACTAATGTTGCAGTGAGGATTTTGTTAATATTCCAAATGGAAAGAAAATAGGAGTTAGATATTCAAAAACTGAAGAGAAAAGCCTGTGAGTAATACAAAGGCAATAATTTTACTTTCAATGCCATCTAGGAGCTACCTTTAGAGAGGGGATATGGCACCTATAAACTCAAAACACTAGGTATGTTGAAATCCATAAAATTTCCAATTACTGCTTCAGAATTTATTGTGCACATATGGAAAATAATACTTGTAAAAGAGAAAGGGGTTTGTGCCTGGTGCTGTCAATACTGTGAAGGATGGGGTGATTATAAAGCAAATTAACAATACTTTTAAATGTGCATTCACTTATCTTTCCAATTAAATCCTTGTTAAACAACTGCACAGACAGTAATGGTGCTTCTGCAAAGCACTGATCAAGACAGTTTTATTGTAATTTTTACTCTGTAACAATTAATCAAGTAGGCATTTTCTTTATTATTAAATTATTTAGTTAATAAATATTCACAATCAGTTCACATGTTTGTGGTTTACATTTTATTTTTAATTTTTTAAAAACTGAATTATATTTCAGTATATTCTTAGAGAAGAAATGATGGAAATATTTTAATTCTTTTGCCAAAATATTATTTGTTGACCCAAGACAATGGCAGGGTAAGAGTAAACACTGTTTTTTTCCCCAAGGTAGTTTACCAATTCAAATACCTCCAGCTATTCTTTTACATGATCCATAAAAAAAAATGAACCTTTCTGCAATAACACAATATTTAGCCCCTGTAAAAACTCTTTATTTCTTCCTTCCCCCCCCCCCCCCCCCCCCCCCCGTCTGTGATACATAAGTATAGTAACAGAGCAGTAAAAACACAGTAATTGACCTTTGGACAGCACATTGTGTTTTGCAGTTAACACACAAGGTATTCCAAATGAAATAACAGGATCCAAAGGTCATCTGTACTGCAAATACCACGCATTTTGCAAACAAAGCGTTGGATATAAAGACAATTAGAACGCTCTTGTATTATGTATGAACCAACACTTGCTGAAAGAACCAATAAGTATTGAAATTTGTATTTCTATGGTTAGTTTCCCTGAACATACATGCATTAGGATAGGATTCTAGTGCTTCGGCAATGTATTATGAACCCTTTATAGCTCTATTTTTTCAGTTAATTTAGTACTCATGAAAATTGCTTGTTTGACAGTCCTAGAAACTGAACGCCTTTCCAGCTACTCAGTAGATTAGCATAGGAGGCATAAAGAAGTAAGATCCTACCTCCTCACTGCTGTGTCTCCAGTCTTCATACAAGGACCAGAGCAGGAGCTCACACTTCCACTTTCCCTCTACCAACACCCTGACGGTTGAAGAACCCTCAGGATATTTTCCTTTTCCTCAGGCATTTTTGCACCTCCATGAGCATTTTTGCTCAGATCAGAAGCACACCT
Organism: Rhea pennata; assembly: GCF_028389875.1. Classification (NCBI taxonomy): domain Eukaryota; kingdom Metazoa; phylum Chordata; class Aves; order Rheiformes; family Rheidae; genus Rhea; species Rhea pennata. Next base: position 4,962,367 of record NC_084668.1, read on the forward strand.
CCCAGCCATCCCCACTTACTGTGCTCTGCTCCACACCACAGCAGCCTCCCAAGCTGCAAGAGGAGCTGCTCCAGGGCCCTGAGGGCACTAATGGCCTTAACAGCCTCAGGTGGGCTCCACCACACTCTGCCCATGGGCTAAGAGCCCATTTCAGCTCAGCCTTCGGCCTTGGGATCAAAAGAGTCAATGCTTTGGATATCCCTCATATATCCTCAAACTACCACATGGCTTAATAGACCCATCTGCAGTATTTTGCCCTCTTTATTACAGGTGTGATTTAAAGGAATACTCTTTAAAATATCTGTGATGGCTTCAGCTTACTGGATTGTGCTTAAAATCAGCAAAAGTCCTTCAGATTTTTCGTAAAATCTCAAAAGATTGTCAAGCAGCACCAAAAAAAGCCCATTTTAAAAATGTATTTTAAATTGCAGCTGTCATTCTTGACCAATAATATAAAAAGTATAAGAGGATTAGACCTCTGACAAATGCCTCTGGCTATTATAGAAGCCTCTGCCATAAGTTCATAGTTAGAAATACTAAACTGCTGCTAATTTAATTTCTAAAAAACACTATTCTTTTAGCACTTCTAGACTAAGAAAAGTATGAATGTCTTGATGTCGCTAGTGTTCCAAACAGCTTCTACTGCCTTGATTCAGTGGTTTGAAAAATGATGACTTTGAGATTCAAAAGTGCTGAGAGATGTTATAGGCTGGCCATCTCATGATCAAATGATCTTTTCAGCTCTTAATGGGAAAATAAATCATAGATAAAAGATAATCCTGTTGCAGAGAAGCAGAAAAGGTGTGATATCAATAGACATTTATAGAAAAAAAAAAAAAAACTCTGTGAAAGGAATAAAGTAAATAAGGTAGTTTGTATTGCTGTTGCTCTTGTGGCAAGCTCAAAGCCCTCTTCAGGAGCTGCCTACCTTGAGAAATGATAATGAAACACAAAGTAGTTTAAAAGTTTAAAAAATGGAACGGATATGAGGACCGATTTTTATTGCAAAACCTCCCCCCAACCTAAAATTTTAAAGTTATCTTTCAATTTTTTTTACTGTTTCTTCTTACTCCTTTAATGACAAAGCTGTCATTTGTTAAATTGTTTTCTTTTCATTTTCCCTTAGTTTTCTTTTATTCCATTTTTGATGCTGCAGATGACATTAACAATGCAAACAAGGGCCAAACACAGCTTCACTCTGAGATTATTCTAATAAAAATATTTTGATACAGCAGAATCTTTTCTATGGTGTTTCATTTTCAATATGACAAATATTATTTATACCCTACAAATGTGGGTAAAATACAGTAGCTGAAAGAAACAACCCCTTAAATATTTCACCTGTATAAGAACTGATCGTACAGTCAAGCACTGCAAAGCAAATAGGCTTTTTTAGAACATTTGTTTGCGTTTATAATTAAACTTTCACTAAAATAAAAATTCCATCCTGGAATGATAACCAAAAAATCATATATAGAATACTGCTTTTCCAGTGTAAACTGCAGAAAAATGAAGGTAAAGAGACTAAGCCAAGAGAGGCAAGGGGCCCTGGGGGACATCTGGTAGAGGCTGCTCTTGTCCTTCCAAGCCCAAGTTTAAACAAATTCGGTTCCCACCATCTACCTCCCCATAGCTGCCTTTCAAGCACGTGCCGGGAGCTGAGCAAGCACAGCCCCTGAGCCCGAGCTAATCCCTTGGCAGAAAGCTGATGAGATCCCTTCCTCACTCTGGTCACCTTGCCTAACCAACCTTTTGCCCCTACAATTTCTTTGCTGTTGCCTGATGGACCTCCGAGGTAATATCTGTGGATCCAGCTATTCTAAAGTCCATTTAGGGATTAGAAGGGACTATGAACTGGGTATAAAGCTTCCTGTCAGCAGCCTGGAAGTCGGTGATATTAGACAGGATGCTAACACACACACACACACCCCTATCCATAGAGCCACACCGTGACTCCATGGACCGAGTGTTCCCAGCCTACAACTTCCCACCTCGCACAAAGAAAGGGTGTTATTTAAACAATGTTTTAAATATTTTAAAAGCCATTCTTTGTGGCTGCATTGCTTCTTGAATATTCTGATTAAAAAGTTACTGGATTATTCTTTTGGGGATGGAATACCAAACTGTCTCATTTCCTCACGCATGGTACTATTGTCACCCGCGAGGATTGCAATTGTGTCCTATAGCGTTTATAGGAGACGACCCTTGGTCCTTCTGCACGTGTATTCCCGAGCAAAAGCTAACTACGGACTGGGGCAGATATTTTTATAGCTGAGATTTTTAAAGCCACATAAGAAGATTGAATGGCTAATTTCACTTCCCATTGAAAATCTGTTCCTCCATGATATAAAACACATGACTGCCCCAGTTGTATCAACAAAGACTAACAGAAGAAACAGTAAGTATCACAACAGATAAAAAGATAAAATAGTTCTCCAGAGGCAGTATTTTTCTTGAATTTCCTTTGGCCACTCAATAGTCAGATTTCTTGCAGGTGCAACAATGCTAGAGTGGCTTTAATATACCATTAATTTCACCTTTATATATTTAGTTTTCAAAGTGGAATAAGTCAGAGAAAAGGTGCCTGGTACTTCTGTGATACAGAAAAACAGCTAGACTTCTGTCCAGCTTTTACAGTATCAACCCATCTGTTTTAGGTGAAAACTTGAGCAGCAAAGTTAACCTCAAGTATGTTAACCTTTGGATGCCATGAGGCATGATAGACAAGACCCTCATTTTTATGGCACCTTTTTTTCCTGAGCAAAGATCCCAGGGAGTGAAGGACAGGAAAGCCTAGTTTTGCTGCTCTGTCTTCAAACAAAATACAGTGCACAATAATTTGGATGCCAAGCCAGACTATATTCTCAATACACAAATATAATTAAATTACAAATATAATTCTGAGGGACCCAAGTAAGGAGTCAAGACCATGAGGCTGATGTCAGTCTCATTGAAATTACTGATATAAATACTGATTTCTCATCAGTTGGAGTTCACCATCCATCCCGTTTCATCTGAAGATTGAACTGATCTGGGGCAGCTAAGGAGGTGGCAAATATTTACTGCTGCCCTGAAACCTTCATTAGAAATGTAAATGGAGACCTGAAGGTAGATGTATTATTATGTGCCACCACAAATATCACAAGAATTTTTGAGTTACAGGTCACAGTTTATGCATAGGACTTAGTTTATTTATAGTACAAAACCAATTAGGGAAGTTGTTCTCTAGGGCATCTCCAAAAACTGTACAAATACACAATATTTAGCAGTTCTGGCAATAGTCTCTGGGTAACTTAGAAAGAGTTAAGAAATAGTAAGACTACAAAGATGATCAGAGGGCTGGAGCATCTGCTCTCTGAGGAACGGCTGCAAGAGCTGGGCCTCTTCAGCCTGGGGAAGAGCAGACTGAGGGGGGATCTGATCAATGTGGACAAGTACCTGAAGGGAGGGTGTCAAGGGGACGGGGACAAACTCTTTCCACTTGTCCCATGTGACAGGACAAGAGGCAGCGGGCAGAAACTGAACCACAGGCAGTTCCGCCTGATCGTGAGGGGGTATTTCTTCCCTGTGAGAGTGATGGAGCCCTGGACCAGGTTGCCCAGAGAGGTGGTGGAGTCTCCTTCTCTGGAGATCTTCAAGGCCCGCCTGGATGCAACCCTGTCTAACATGCTCTAGGTGACTCTGCTGAGCAGGGAGGTTGGACTAGACTATCTCCAGAGGTCCCTTCCAACCTTACTGATTCTACGATTCTATGATAAAATTTGTAGCACGTTAGCATTTATACATGATTAATTCAAAATTGTATGAAGCATTTAATGCAATTTAAGATTTGGGACTTTATTTAATTTCTGAGCAGCTTCGTTTTGTTTTTCATGAAGCAAGATTATGAGGTTCACTGTCATCAGTGATATCTACAAAGATTAAATGTGGATACTGCATGTTTAGTCTTTGCCAAGAATGGTAAATTGTTCAGAGAAGTCAAAATATTTGTGATGCATTCTCCTAATTAGCCACCAATATTGGCTTTCATACCTGTAGCAAAATAGCTAGTGACCAATGTTAGACTGATTTAGGTCATATTTGTGGAAAATTAATAAGTTCTTTAAATGAAACTGTAACATGGCATTTAGTTCTAATTCTGGTTCTCATGTTCCCCACGTTTATCATTTCTCTTCTCATTTCTGGGAATCAAATCTTTGCTCTGTTGAAATCAGTAGTAAATCTTCCACTAACTTTGATAAAGCCCATATTCCTCTTTTAGTATTTCATTTTCACTTTTTTTCCAGGACCTTTTTCCTCTTTCTCAAGTTTGCTCTGGATCCCCGTTCCACTTTCGTTTTTGTTTAACTTTCAACATCAAAATTATCTTCAGTTTCTCCCTTTATTCTTTTTTCTTACTTGGATTCTTTGATTTCTGGTTATGCTTTATTTTTGCCACCTTCTTTCATTTATCCATTTCCTCCTATTTTTTATTTCTCATCTCCTATTTAACTATGATTTTCCTCTGCCTCCAGTGCTTGTTTTCCTCTCTTCTAACCTAACATTTCCCTCTGTGCAATATATTTCTACCTTTTCTTTCCTCTCTTTTCCAAAACATGGCTCATCATTCTTTGCCACTAATGCATAGCAGATTCTGAAATACTGTCATCTGAGACAGTTAAGTACTAAACAAAACATTACCAGGGTGGAGGAATCACTTACCCTGATTGACAACAAATCGTAACTTCTGTATTGTTGCCAGATTGCCGCTAACTCTGTATATTCCATCAACATCTAGACCTGAAAGAGAAACACATATTTCATTTTAGATCATATAAGTATTTTTCTTTGTGCGTCTGTCAAGAAGCCATAAATGTCCTAACAAGTATGAAGAAGAACAGCGTAGTGAACAACTGAAAAACAATCCACCTGACAAAAACTGAAGCGCCTCCTGCCTGGTTAAAACAACAAAAGTAGCAGATTAACTTAAATGAATATAAAACATCTAATTATAATTATCTTGTAATTCTATCAGCAGAATACAGTTCTGCAAAGGTATTTCAGTGTGATGGGAAAAGGAGAGTGCATCAGATCATGGGTTATACAGAAGGGCTGTTTGTGATGCTACACGATAGTATCGTAGCTCTGCTTAACCATATAGAGTCTGCACTAATAGTGCGAGCGAAACTTCTCAGCCAGAGACCTGGATTTGTCAGATGTGATTTTCCGAAGCTGTGACCTCTCTGCAAATAAAGCAGTCAGATGCCCACGATGAAATCATGACGTGTGCGAGACTACACACAACTACAGTTTCTCTGCTCTATTCTTCCCAGCAGACCAGATGAATTTGAAGATGAAATTATATATCCCAAATAGCTTATGCCCTGGAGTAAATATCTCCATTAATATAGGCCATTCTTTTCAAGGACAACCTGACAGTCTTGTTTCTCCCTGCATATCTACTCAAGGTTTATCTTCTAGGTGAAGCTAGATGTCATACTCCCTTCTGTGACATATTATCTCCCACAGCAAGCTCTGCTGATATGACTGTTTAAAATAGCACTTCCAGCCCAAGTTGCATAGCTGTAGCATTTCAGAGCACGTGGGAACTGCTCTCCTTTCCCGGGAGAATGAGCTGTCGTGCAACGGACGAATCTGCCCGCTTACAAGTTGAAAACACAAAACTGCGCATTTCATTTCACATTTAAAACTTCAAAGTAAACAAGAAGCTAAGAGAATCTATACCAATCTGAGTTGTTTTTTTAAGGCTACTCATCACTTGGAACACAAGTTTTAATTAGCTTTTGGCAAACAATTTCAGAGAAAGCCTTTTTCTTGGAAAATGCTAATTTGTCAAAACTAAAAATTGTCAGGAAATATTTCAGTTTTGACAATGTGTTTACTGGGATTTTTTTCCACTTCAGGATGGAGGAAAGGGAAAAACTGAAAGTACAGGAAAGAGTGAAAACAAGTCAGAAAGCATGTCAGAAGCCCTGCTGTAAAAGTGCTTAACTAGGAAGGAGTAAAGTCAGGTTCCAGTCTTCATTTCAAAGACATTTTCATCACTTCTTGGCAGATGATTCACTGTTCCTGAAGGATTTAAAAAGATTTAATTTTCCTTTTGATACAAACTGAAAACAAATAAAGTTATTTTTTTTCCCGCTCCAGAAAATTCAATTCTTATTTTCTGGCTATCCTGCTAGAAACATCCTGATTTGGTTTACATTAAACAATCTATTTTAAAGCGGAATAATAATTTCATATTACGCATTGGCTATATAGGCCTTTTTATTAGGCAGTTTTCTACCCTGCACCAGTGGGTGCCTTCAGTCTAATACTGAAAGTGATGATTCATTTCAGGAAGATCCCCTTTGGTTACAGGGAGATAAAGAAAAAGTTTATTTAAGAGAAATCAAAAAGGATTTGGTAATCAAGAACACTTGGAAGTTATCCATCCACTGGATATACAACATATGAGCAAAGGGAAATTACTAAAATGTTTAAGTAAGTAACGCACTTCTATCCTAAAACTGAAGACTCTCACTCTGTCTTTGCAAGGGGAGAGTGAGAGAGCGAGAGTAATTTCCCAGTTTAGGAAAGTAGGTCTTTTGTGGTAAGGGATTAAGAATTGCATCACATAAATTGAAGAGTCTAAACCAGAAAGTAAAGAGGAAAAAAGATCGAACAACAATAAAAACCCCCAAAGAGAATGTTAACTTTTGTTTGGATCTAACTCAGTTCAGTTTCAACTTTTGTGGATATATGGAAGTCAAAGCAATACATGCCGCTTTGCGTGAAATAGCAATGTCTCACATTAATAGCATCAATTTGGAACAGCTCAGCCCCTTTGGTATCAAACTACATAAATTATCCAGATCGAGTGAAAATGACAAACTATGTTGTAAATTGGAGGATATTACATCTTGCAAAAGGATCTGGAGTATATACGTGACTTATTATTGTTATAAATTTACTTTGGTCCTGAAATGAGGTCTGATTAGCATTTCATTTGGACACTAGACAATATGGCAGAGAGAAAAAAATCCAAGAATATCAAGCCAATTATAGTGTTCACGTGCCATCAACTTTCTGCTCCAAAAACTTTGAAAGTTAAGCCAAACCAAACCAATGTAAACTGGTGGATTTGGACATCCTTTTCATGACCACATTATCTTAGCTGGATTGTTAACAACTTCTTCTGGATAGCCAATTAAGTGGAAAAGAGAGAGAAAGAGGGAGCGAGATAGATGTCTTTAAGGTTCTGATGTCCTGATTCTGCGAACAATTTTCAAAGCAAATTCACTTTTAAGGGCACCTCTATCAAGAATAAAAACATCACTGCGCTGCTGTCAGTGTTTCTTCGCAGCAGGCTATAAATACTTAGGGAACAAGATGAAACAAAAGTCTTTCAGAGCTTCCTATCTGGTGCTGGCGTTAAAGTATAGCGGTAAAGAACATTTCAGAAAAAAAAATATTGTAATAAAGTCTGTTTGTTCGCTATATGCTGACCTCCTTGTGTTTTAGAGTGGTGTTTATCACTGAGTCGAATCATCGGGCTTTGCCCTAGAGCAGAACAAGTCTTTTGTTTGCTTTATCTTTTTTTTTTCTTTTTTCTTTTTTCCTTTTTTTTTTTTTTGAGGACCCTGAGAATAGGATGGACTCACAAATAGAAAAAATCACAATAATTATTTCACTATTATTTCCATAGTTATTTCACCATCATATCCATTATTGCCACCACAGATTTTATCATATTTAAGAAATCTAGGAAAAGAACTTATTCAAGGTACTTCAGTTTAGCTGAGTAAATACAAGCAATATTTAGCACTACTTTTGTTAAAAAATCGTACAGTACTCCTGATGGGAAAGTTAAAAGGCAACAGAATTCAGGCTTGATTGAGATTCATGAACAACAACCACTGTTATAGGCTCTCTGTGTAACTGCGCTGAAGATCTGACAAGAACACTTATTTAAGAGCATTTCTGGCGCTCCTGCTTCTAGCCAAACTGCTAATAATGTAAAAATAACCATGCATGCAATTTAGTGTCAGTTCCAGTAGTAATTTGAGCTGGAGCCTAGCAGTACAGAGGAACACTGAAAACAAGGTAAATTATAGTTTAGGTGATATATTTATCCAAATACATCATAACTTTTAAAACATTGGATCTGAGTCGACATCGTTTGAGGTAGTTCTGATGCTTTGTGAACTGCCTTGCATGAAATGTTCTCATTAATTCTTTTTTTGTTGCACAGAACAAATCCCTCTCCTAAATCACATTGCATTCTGCCTGAGCTTAATCTATAATTCACAATATCTTACAACTGAATATAAAATAAAATTCTGCATGTGTGCGTATGTGTATATACAGATCTCTCTTTTTTTTAAGGTTTTGAAGCGGAAACCTACTATTATAAATGATACTAGGGGTACCTTCTTGCACAGGAATCCATGCAGCTTTCACAGTGAATATACCCTGAAATAGGTGTGGTCCTCAGGCCTGGTAGGAGTTTTATGAAAGAAATCATCGTGCTGGATTCAACAACAAAGTGAAGTACAAACTTGAAGAAAGACATTCTTTAGTTAGTCCTTTCATTTAAATTAGTTATGTTCAGGGCAAAAATATTGTATTTCAAAGGAGCCTATTATGCCTTCCCATAAACAGAAAGATCATACATTTTAAAACTAAAGTATCATTATGTAATCAAGCTGTTGTATTATAAACTATTTTGTGGGCTCAGATGCCCAGGGCTATCTTTACAAATATTTAAGAGGTCATTATCAGGGTATGTTCTCCCTAAAACTATAATTCTTTCCTCCTGTTTTCATATATATCTTACCATAAATACCTGATTTATAAACACTTTTTAAAAAGTTTACTAAGGGCACAAAAGGGAGGCATGAAGTCATTTAAAGAAGTAGGAATGTGTGACTGCAGCAAATGCACCAACGGCAAGATAATGGGTCTGATGAGATAAATACCACAAAACAATGTACAGCAGAGATAATGTTTCACAAAAGGATCAATATTTGCAAGTCAGGAGAAGGAAAATCATGAAGTGTTTTAATGGGTAAGTAAGTAAGTTCAACATGTTAAATACGTTAAGTTCACAGATCTAGTGCTATAAACTCCAAATATTACAGAGTGCTCCACAATTAAGAAAACATTAAAAATTCTGTATCTGGATTAGGTTAGAAAAAGCGCCCAGAGTTCCAGGTGAATGCAGGAGCACAAAAGCAATCTTTTTGTCTGAGGTCATGGAAAGCAGAGAAATAGATGACGGGGGAGACAAGGGAACAAGTAAACAAGCTCCAATACAGAGAGAAAAAGGACCTGAAGGCATTAACAGCAGCGCTGGACACATCTGTGCGAAAGGAAGCGCAATGCAGAGGTTGGGCGAGCTGAGGAGACTTGGACTGGGAAAGCTGGTAGGCAGCTGGAGCAGCTCAGGTTGAACATCAGCTCCACCTGGACGTGGGACTATCTGAGCTCGGCTTTCGGTGCCTGAGCTGGTGTCGTGCCGGGTAGCACCGGGTGCGCTCTGGGGCGGCTCCGGGGAAAGGATCGACGAAGGGGGGCAGAGACCAACCCCAGTATTTGCTTGGTTCTACTTGAACAAAATTGCCATTTTGGTCATCATAACTATCCGCGTTTTGATTAAATTTTGACTTCTGTCAAAGGATCACGCTCATGAGGCTGAAAACCATATCTAACATCTGATTTGCAGATCGGTCCCGTTCCTCGCCCAGGGAAGGTACTCAACTGCTGTGCAAGTAGGTGCGATATAAATGTCACGTTAGATAGCTGTACCAGACAGACAAGGATAAACAAACCTGAGAGACTGAACAGGAGGTAGATTGGAAGTCGCTCTGAAGGACGGAGAGATAATCACTGTCATAAAAAATCTGTTTGCGCCTATCAGTGATCATGATATACTCGTGTCTCTCATTTGCAAATAAAATACGGTATTGAGAAATACTTGAAAATGATAAGGTTGAAAGACTGGCAGAAGAGTTCTGATTTTTTAAAAGCAGTAAGCAGGATGCGCTTGTAGACTGGCTAGACTGACCTCAGTCCCAGACAGTCTACTTAAATAATTAATTCAGGACTGTATGAACAAATAATTCATAGGGAGATATAATTAATCCCAACTAGAATGTTTTCACGGAAATCAGGGCCTTATCAAGCAAACTTGTTGCATTTTTTTGACAGGATTGGATTTTTGACAGGTCTGGTTGATAAAGACAACAGTGTTGAAATAGTATATTTGGGTTTCCGTGAGGCTTTTGACTTAGTACCACATGACATTTTGATTAAAGCACTTGCATTTTATGGAATTAACAGGGCATATATTACATGGATTAAAAACTGGCTCAATGACAGCCCTCAAAGTGTGGTAGTTAATGGGAGCTATCTGCTAACAAGGTCATTACTGGCAGCGTTCTCAAGAGGGGAGTTCTCCGTCCGGTGCCATCCAACACCTTACCAGGCATCTGGACAAGGATGTAAAATCTGTTTTGGCAAAGGAAGCAGATGACCCAAAGATCAGGAAAGTTTTAAATAACGATGAGGACAGGTAAAGTTACAGGATGTCTGAATTGCCACCTTGAATGGTTGCAGCACAGTAAAATAAGTTTTCATACAGAGAAACACAGGATAATATTTGTGGAAACTCTGGACGTAGATTATAAAGTACTTGGGCATTATTTTAGATGATTAGCTTAACATGATCAGTGGTATAACAAACAGGACTAATGTGATCCCTGGAATTATGGAAAGGGGAACATCAGACTGAAGCAGGCAGGAGACTGTTCCTCTTCAGGCACTACAAATAAGAGTCCTAGTAGAACAGAAGATACTGAAGTAAATAAATAACATAATGCTTAAAACATATTCATCATTTTAAAAAGAAGGTGGAGAGATGAACTCCCTGCAGGTACTAGGCACATGATTCTAGTACTAGATGCATGACCTTCACCTTGCCCAGCTGCAGGGCTGGGACAGACAAGCCCACACTGACAGCAGCATGATCAAGATTTTCTTTTTTCTACTGTTTAGTGGCAATCCAACACTGCATCAGCATTTAGTAAAGGCAGAGGTAGTGGGGGAAATAAAGGAGGGCGAAAATGTACTGGCTTTAACAAGCTAAGAAATGACTCAATAGGAGGTGTTTGACATGAAGTTTGCTGAGTCTCTTTAGGAAATTGGCTAACGAGAAATAATTCTATGTTTGACTGCAATAGTATCAAGAAGATGAGGGGCATTTCTACGTTAAAAAAAGGATCTAATTTTTTCTTGCAGTAATAACTTCGAGATGCAATGAAAGGAGAAAAGCTTGACTAAGATCTTATTGTTTTCTAGATCCTGTAGAAACTGTTTAATGGAAGCAATTACAACATTGAATATGAGCATTACATACTGAGAATAAGTAACAAGTGAAGATGATGGATGATATACTTTATTCTGTTTCATATCACTTGATGGTAGAATTTCTGCATAGATATTTATACACAAATAAATAAGGGTAGTGACAGTACAAAACGAGTGCAGTTTAAACTAGTATACAGTTCACTAGTATGAACTACAGTTCATATGCAGGGCTGCTGCCTAATGCCTAAATCAAGCTGCTGTGTCTTACGTCTTCTTCCCTATTGTGTTGCTCTGCCTTTGACATTCAAGCAGTTTATGGTTTAAAAGCCTCAGAAACAGCAAGACTTGCTCAGAAGGCTCGCAATAACACAAATCAAAAACAAGCTTTGAAGCTTTTGTTTTGAATGAAGCCCTCGAACATGCAGCATGTTCACTGTAATTTTGCAGTTACCTCCAAAATATACTTTTGCCATTCTGATAGTCCCACTGCTTGCAGCTAAACAAAGTGACCTCATTGTTTTCCACTGTATTTTCTTTTAAACATTGGCTGGGATGATTGAGATTCAGGAATGTGGGAAAATGGATTCCCAAGCCACGTCCATCCCCTTTAATTCTGAGCTGTAATTTTTGGCTTGGCTTGAATCACAGTCATCACATTTCAGTCTGAATCTCTCTGTAAAGTGATCTTTCTTAAACATTTCTTTCACTCATCATGGGATCAGAAACAAAACCATTCTAGTCTTTCAGCGAAACACTTACAAACGTCTTTTTACAGAGACTCACAAGAGCTGAATTTCTTCTAAAAATGTTTGAAAAAGACGAGGTCTTTCATTGCCAGATTGTCCTCTTTGTGAATCTTGTCATCTGTATGCCATGAGCTACAGCTATTTTAATCTGTTTTTGTTTGCAATCCATTTGGTGTCCGCCCAAGAAAATGCAGGTGATTTTAATTAACTTACTGCTGAAGATGTGGAAAAATCTCAATTGTGTTACAGAAAATTATACACTTAAAACCTCCCCTCTATTATTTATAACATCTTATTAATGAAAATGATTACATGAATATATTTACCACCTGATTCATCTTTGTTCACTTTTTAAATCAACAAGGTTTATGATATAGGGGGAAAAAAACCCCTACCAAACACAGACCTCAAGTACACATGTCAGCTCACTGGTTTAAACGGAAGGGCAGTTTTAAAAAAATAGCATTAACTATAATAGCACAATTGTCTTCCTTTATGCAACATAGCTTAATACCTAAAATCACCAAACATTTGAAAATACTCACTCTCTCTCTATATATGGCATATTAGTATTTATTTTTTTGATTGTTTAAATTATGGGTTTTGGGTTTTCCTTTTCTGTCTTAATAGCTGCTTCACCCTTCCTATCGGCTCTCATTTACTGCAGTCACTACTCATCACATATAGGTCAGTATTCTGACCAGTGCTTAACTTCTCTGCCAGAAAAGATTTATATGGTTCTTTGCTAATTTATCATGTACACATTTTTTGGGGTGCCCGAATGGTCTTTCAGGAGTTTTCAAAAGCAGAGTGCTCCTTTACCAGCAACCCCTTCTCTTAGCTTATAAGCAGCCTTATGGCCTGAGAGATGTAAAGCCTAAAATTTTTATAGGACTGGTATCGGGGGTTATATGATGCTGATTGAGGGATGGGAATTTCAGGTAGAGAATTTTGAGTCGTTTTTGTGAAAATCAGAAGACATTAAAACACAAGCATTTTCTGCTAGGTACAGCTACTAGTGCACAATTTACCACTTTCTACCCATTACCATTTCTGTTGGTGTGTGCCTGCAATATATACTGTGATAGTCTAATTTGGATGTGATGACAATGTGGATAATACAGTTTATTTGGGGGAGAATGAAAGTCTGAGTAAAGGTTGTCCTTTCAGGGGGTAGCTGGCGATGGAAAAACTCACCCACTCGGTGACACGAACAGAACAGCTGGGGATGGAGTGCGGAGGGTGGGGGGAGAAGAGAGCCAAGGTATTTTGTATGTTCAAGAAATATATACAACATTGCCATTTCTCATATCCCAGCTGTGCCTGTTAACTTCTGAAAACATGTATAGCTCAGCAATAAAGCATAGTTGACTGATATTTACTGCAATGTGCATTATAAGACATTTTCTGTCACACATTACGTTCTGAAAGAGTTAAGTAACATGGAAAATACAGGCTCAAGATTATATCTGTCATGGATGAAAATACTACATTTATGCCTCATTGTAATCCATTCATTGGTTTATGGACCCCGAGCCCTCCAGGGAGTGTCACAACTCCACATGATACTGCTGAGAGCTGTATTTTGCTTTTGGATTTCTGATTTAGCTGAAAGAAGTTTAAAAACACATGTAGCCTGACAACTCCCTATTGGCTACACAACTGAGGAGGGTCAAGAGCATAAACTATTCCAGCAAAAGCCAGCTGTAACTTATGCTCGCTAAACTGGCTGAGGATCTGCGCGTTACAGACAGTAGCATACAAAAAAAATTTATGCACTTTTGCTAAATCCTCCCACTTTGCTTAAACTGTGCTTCATTTGGGGATCCATCATCACCAACACCATGGCGGTGTTTTCTGAGCAGCATCAGCACGCTAAGGGAAATTGTACTTGAGGGGATCCAGCTCTTCTCACAGGACTATGCAGTGCTTTCAGCTCCACTGACAGCAGTAGGGACTGTGGTTAAAAGTTAAGAGACAGATACAATCCTCCAAACATCCCTTTCTCCCAGTGCTGACTTTAAAGAGAATTTAGTGTACAGCAGGGGAAAAAAAAATCTTTCCCTGTCTTTCACAATACTGAGAGATGAAATTAGACCTCAGTAACATCACCTCCCCATCCTGACTAGTACTGCTGCTCGTTGGACTTTTAATGGTTGGAAGGGGAAGCGCTGCACCTTTGGGCACACGTAACCTTCTCCAGCCAGAATGGGTAAGGCGTTTGCATTTTCTGGACTGTAGTACCTTTGCCTGGCCTACAGAGATATATATATATATATATATATATATATTTAAGGGTTATATTTAGGATGGAAATTGAATGTCACAGAACAGCTTCTTCCATAACCCCTTTGTGTTTTAGATGTAGGTGAGGAGTCCAGATAGGCCCAATATTCCTCTTTTTAACTAACAACAGATCCATTTTCATTTGACAGCGGGAAGACATACTCTGTTCAAGCTTAGCTGCATCAAGGTTATCTATCTTTATCTTCAAGAAGGGGTCCTGCCCAGCTGTCTGTGGACACTTTTCACAACTTCCATGCAGCGCTGCGGCGTGCACGGGAACAGATCTGAACTCTTCCGCAGCGCAGAGGGGAACTGCACCGTAGCTACAGCAACATCACGCGGGCGCTTGGTAGCAGTTGCTTCACAAGTGCTCATCTGCACGGCAGATAAGTGCTCGCTGCGTAACACAAAGGGCTGGATCTGTTTCTTGCTACAAGAAACTAGACCAGCTCAGTTCTGGATTTTTGATTGAAAGAATATGCTATGCTAGCAGAACTGGATACTTAAAATGGAGTTGAGGCTCTCATTTGCAATTGCTCTTTTTTTTTTTTTTTTTTTGTATGTGAGGGGAATTCTGTGGGCATCTACATTTCTGTTTGCTTTTTATGGGTAAGTGGGAGAAAATGTGTAAAAATTGGATTCTTTAGTCTAAGACACACTACAAACACCTGTATTGCAGTCCACGCCTGGGTGGAAAATGCAGTCTCTCTTAGAAGATAACTATACACAAGTTACTGAACTCTTAGCATTGCTTATCTCGTTAATATATAAATGTGATAACACAAAGATGTGTGTATATACATCTATATACATCCATATATATACACTCACATAGACAGATAACTATTCAGTACTGTTATGTTTTTTTCTAGTGTATATTGCACACATTTAAAGAAACAATGATGATTAAAAACATGCGATTTCCCTGAACTTTTTTTAAACCCTCTTACATCTTTGGTGTGATAAACTTCTAATCTACACTTTTTTCTGTTTTGCTTAAGTCATATTTGGTCCTATGAAATAGTGCATTAAGTAGTACTATGTGAAAAGTGTGAAAAGGTGGTAACATTACTTTTAATATGAAAGAAGGCTATTGTGCCTAGATAGTCTTCCCCCCCTTTTCTTAATTTTTTTTTTAATCATAGCTGCAGTACATCTAAGCTTGAACAGAGTATGTCTTGTACTTTTTTTCTGCCTCCATTTAATTTGGGCAAAATCTGAACTGCCATCAAAGCAATATTGGCAAATTATGGAGTCAAGATAGCTACAGAAATCACAAAAATCCTAAACTGAATTACAAATAGTAACAAATACCAAAACTTAAGACACTAGCACGTGCTTATAGTTTTGATAGAAGCAACTCCATAGATCACATGGAAATACTTTTCATTTTACAGCTGGATATACACATTACTCTATACTATATAAAAATAGCACAAACTTAGTGTCTGAGTTACTAAGTGTATGAGACTACTGAGTGTATTACTTGCTATTTTCAAATACAAATTACAGAACAAATTACTTGCTATTTTCAAATACAAAAAGAATCACAATGTAACACAAATAACATAACTGAAACATAACTGAGACAGGCAAGGAATAAAGAAAAATAGTGACTTCTGAGAAGACGGAACCTTGTTGCTCACAATAATATGCACTGGACATCTGTTTTAGCTGAATTTTGGGTGACATTAATGTGTATTAGTATCATTTGCAAGATAGTTATTTTAGAATATGAAGCTGTGGGAAGAATTTTGATTTGAATCATCTTCTTTGTAGCTTAGTTCTGGCTCCAAATGGAATGATGTAAGGAAGGTGGAAATACAATCTCAGCCTTTTACTAGGGTTCACACAGACCCTCTGGTATTTTAGAAAGTTTGGAAAGGAGAAGCTGGCATACAGTATTTTTCATATCTAATTTCCTTCTTTGGCGAAAATTTCAGTAATCGTTAATGACATTTCCTATAGAGACATCCAACAATGGTGCAAAGTTTTTAACACAGGCTCTTACTGTGAGCTATATTCTTCAGCTATTTAATGAATGACATATCAGAATAAATAACTGCAAATGAAAGAAAGATAATTAAAAAATTATGAACATTTTCTGTTGTGAAAATTAAAATACTTTTCAAATATCAGTATATTGTGACTGTGCGGTATCTAAAGAAAAGGGCCAGATTCTCCTTCAACATTAAACCTGTAGTTTAACGTGTCTTTACTGAGTGATGGTAGAACTGCTCCTACATAGAAAAGTCCACCACTGGGTCAGCGCTGTTATGCACTTCCTAACCTGCCTTTTCTCCTGATCCAAATATAGTTACTTATGACCAGAGAAGAGGCACTGATCAATCTTTGGCTGATTCCTCGCTGTGAAAATAGTCATGTAGGTCACAGATCAGGGCATTAAATAAAGCGGTTTATAAGCTCTTCTGTTTCAGTGGTAGCGTAGGAACATTTAAACGCCTTAAGGACACACCTCAGTACCATCCACCTTCCTTTCCAAATTTAAGTCTGGCTTGCAGTTCAGCTAGGCTGGCGAATTTGAATGATTTTATTTACTGTGTCAAACTAATTAAGGTAGATGCTTGTTTAGAGGGATATAATCTAAAGGAAAGCAATTTCCGTCAGAAGACGATGTGTCTCATCTTCCTGCTGAGGAACACCTGATAATTTTGCACTGAATGAATGACTGCTGAATTTCTCTCTCCCTCTCTCACACACACACAAACACACACACAGAGGAATGCTTCTTCTCTGCCAAACTATGTGCCAAGATTTTATTCAATTTAATCTCAATCATATGAGTTAGAGAACCATGAAACAAAGTTTATATCAAGTATGCTGACAGATTTTTAGTTCTGGTGGCTCTACGGGGCATCACTACAACTATAGCAACAAACTTGTCTTATGAAAGATTTTTGAGTTGATCCATTTTCCAATTAAATCAACATGAGCAGGATCACCAGAAGGAACACAACACTTGCTAACAGATGCTATATACTCACCAAATTTCTTTTTTTTAAGTGGATAAAAAGTTGTGGTACCTCCAACACCATTGCGGGTTACTGCTGGTGCAGGAAACCCTTTGGTAGCAACTACTTTGGGGTGGTATATCACATAACACCATGTCCATTCAGGATGTTCAAATCGAAATATATGGTTTGAAATATTATGGGAATTTTCCCAAGAAGATGGAGAGAAAAGGCGTGGAATATCTTCTTCCTATATTATGAGGACTTTCTTATTTTGTTTCTGACTGAGAATCTCAAAGAAAACTCATTGCTTTACTCATGGTTTGGAGAAGTTTGTGGTGTTTTTAAGAGCATTAGGCTTACGTGTAAATTGTCCATAAACTGGGCAACTAATTATTTTTTTTTCTTTTTTAATCCTGAGAGAAAATCTGGATATTTACAATTCTGATCCAAATATATAAAGTTCAACACTGTGACCCAACAAAACACTGAAGCATTTCCTCAACTGTAAGAACATCCACTGACCATGTAATGGGAATGTTCAGGTCCTTACGGAGAAGTCTCTGCATGACTGTTTTGGTGTATAGGGTCCGTTCTCAGCAAAAAATGAATAACGGATGAAATAACATCTATCAATTACAAAGTAGAATGAATATGAGAAAACAGTTTCTAATAACAATATCTGTTTCCTGAGACTGTGGAGGAAAACACTGAGGCTGAATGATTTCAAATGTATCATCTATGACACCAGGAAAAAAAGAAAAAAAAAGGTGTATGAAGGCTTGGTGAATAGGTAGTTGGAGCAGACTGATTGCAGCTATTGAGGAGCTGAGTGATACGGTTATGCTATGTTATGGAACAAAACGGCCCCATTCTGCTCTCATTTCCATATATGTCATCCCACTCAAACCAGTGAGCATTGTTTGTCTGCGCAAAGACAGGAAGAATTTGCTTTGCTATATAATTACAACCATGATCTGTGAGGATCCTGATTAAAATAAAACAATCTGCTAAGCTAATGTACTGCTGGAGATATTTAAAAGACTTGTTAATTCCATGGAGGTTTATCAGGCAGTAGCCAATTTAGGGCCAATTTAGTTACTAGATTGCTAACAATATCAGTCTCATCAATTCATTGGAGTAAAATGAATTAAAAAAATCTTCTCTAAAAGAAAAGAAAACCTTAACATAAAGTCTCCTTTTTAAAGCCGCTCTTACCTTGCCTTCTTCCTTGCTCCTGAAGCTTTCTGTCGGAGCAATTTCTCTCACTTAGGTATCAATCCTATTACACTGCAATATTATATGGTTAAAACATTGATGTAACACATCAATGCTGCTGCTACAGCAAATAATTGGAGTAATAAAATACAACTGCAGTTATTTGCTCTCTTGAATTGCAGGCAGAAAAAAGGAGACAGGATTTTTTTAAAATGACCCCACAGTGTTGCATTTAGACAGCAAAACTTTTTTTTTTTTTTATATTCTCTTTTATTGCAGTAACACTTTTTTGAGAAATATAGCCTAGTAACAGTTTTTCTTTTTGTTTTTTTTTTGGGTTTTTTTTTGTTTTTTTCAGAACAGAGAAAGTAATCAGTCTACATTTTGGAATTAAGCCTTCATAATTTTGTTTAAAAAATATAAATTTATTTTTAAGGACCTTAAAATAATCTGAAACTACTTCTTTTTTTTTTCTCCCTTTTTTTCCTTTAAGGAACTTGATGGACTTTTCTTTCTTTCCTTTTTTCTTTCTTTCTTTCTTTTCTTTTCTGTTTTTTTTTTTTTTGTGTGTGTGTGTGTGTGTGTGTGTGTGTGTGTGTGTGTGTGAACATTTCCCCTAGGTCATAACTCATTTTGTCAAGTGTTAACCCAAAGTGTCCTATTAATGGTTGAACTGTGAAGTCTGAATATGTGGGATTTCCGCTGGAAACACTGGCAGATCCTTGCCTGTGATGGTACGTGTGCTGTGTCAGGAGATGACGCTTCACATTTTCAATTTATTCAGGAGGAAAAAAGAGGATTTCTTTCCCCTCTCTTTCGGCCTTCTTTTTATCTTTTCCATTGCTGGGAGGTGGACATCCTCCAGTGTGAGCTTTCCTGAATCTGATTCTGACCGGGGGGGGGGTATGTCAGGACCTTCATTTTCTCACTGGCACAGGGTAAGCACCAGGAACAGTCAGCTGCCTTTAAATTTTCTCTAGACTTTTTGTTCGAGCATGTACAAATGTCATCTGTTTGATTTACAAGGTATATTAACATTATTTTAATATCTAGAAAATGTTGTCTGATCCTTTTTTATTTCGCAGGTTAAGTGGTTTACTTTATTTATTAAGCCTATTGGAAAAGATTTTATGGAAAATTCTGAAGACAAAATGCCTTGTTTCCTTCTACATGTTCACTAATAGATATATTATACAATGCTAGAAAAAGGCAAAAGGCCAAACTCATCTCTGGTGTAATTCCAGTAAAAGCAATAAAATTACACAAGGCATGAATTTGGCCCAGGCACTGCAAATGTTACTCTGGTGCACACTGAGTGTCTGCTTGTTGTTACTGGCAAGGCTTAAAATACAAATCTCTCTTTTTTCATAGAAATGGATACATTTCTCTGGAACAGATTAATCAATGAAACAGGTATCAGGTAACTATGGCAAAGATGGCAACTGGTTCAAATGCCTTTCTTTTTTATTTCTTCTTTTGACTAGCTCAGAAGCTACATTTGCAAAATTCTTTAATATATGTTTCTCCTCTCTTTTGTGCATTGTCACTGCAAGACTGCTTTTTTTTTTCTCCCCCCACTGTTGTCTTCTCTTTTTTCTCTCTAATTTGTCTTGTATGCCCTTCCGTGATGTTTCCTGTTGACACTTCTTGATATTTTTTCTAACTCAGAATGTGGCTTTCTAGCAGACACAGAGGCCCCAGAGTGAATACCCTTCCAAGCCAATTCTGACTTGGAGCTTGCACAACGCTATTAACTGGCTCTTATTGCAAGAAAGGTGGCTAGAGTGGGATTGCCTGCGCCTGAAGACAGAACGGGTTGAGGAGGGCTTGCCAATATGTTTGCACTAAATTCAACTGCTCTTAATTTCTACTCAAAAGAGATGGAAAAAGAAAACATTTTAAATCACACACTTACAAGGGCTTTTTCTCAGAACTTGGTTGTTTTATATTGCATTCAACTGTACATTTCAGTTTATGCTTGTTGGCCACTTTAAAGTAAACATAGTTCAATGCCCTCAGAAACAGTTTTCTTCAGCCCACTAGAATTCCCTGGAAAAAGGCTTTATCTGCTGAACTGCTGGATATTTTTTTGTGTGTGAGATTTTTTTTTATCAGTTTGTTTTGTTTCCATTTTTTTTTAATTCAATGCTTATAAAAATTGGGAGCAGAAGCCTCCTTGGAACAAGATAGAATCATAAAAGACTTCAGGAATCTCATCACAAGCTAAACAGTACAAATTGCACATTCTTCATGGAAGTATTAGCTTTTAGTGCGTGCCTGGATCCAAGTATAATAGATTATCCCAAAGTGGGAAAGAATGAACAGTACAAAATTAGCAGAACTGGGAGCTCAGATCGTTTGCTGGAGCAATATGATCTCTGTACTTTCAGGGTACTGAATTCTAAAGCACTATGTAAAATTATATCAAAGTAAGTGAGGAAGAATGTATAGGCCTGGGAGAAGGGCAAGCAGTCTGGAAAACACCTTGGTGAGAAAAGTAAGTACTGCAACTCAGTGAATGAGCTTGTAGGAAACAAATAGAGATTCACAAACTATTTCTTGTTCCAAGGATAGAAATATGCTATGCTATGAGATACAACAGAGAGAAAAGACAAATAAAATAATTATTCAATGGCAGTTCAGGGGCTAACTGTATGGAGACTGCTGTATTGAGACAGAAGTATAGAGCTGTCCTGTGTCTCCAGAGGAGACTCTTCTTCTTTTACGGGAAGCCTTGCCAGAACATACCCTTTATGCCACCACCTGGTGGGTTTGCTCCTGGAAGCAGCTCAGGAATATCGTGCATTTGCAGAAGAAGCACAAGACGGAGGCGAACACCGTCTGTCCAACCGCCTGGACGTTCACACTGCCTCCTCTGGGTCCTCAGCACCCAGAGGATGGGACAGAAGGACTTCTGAGAGGCTACAAATTATGGCTTAAGCCTCATGCTCCATGGAGAGGCAAGCTGCTGAAGACAAGTCTAAGTGCAGAGTATTACAGTCTATGTCAAGAAGTTGCTAAAGGTTGTGTACAGTGTGTCCACACATACCTTGGGTGCATGGGCCTCATGTCGCTCACTCCAACAGCTGCTGAAGTGTACACCCCAGAAAAGTTAGTGATCCTGGTGTCTGACTCATTTAGGTTTTTTTAAGTCTTATACAATGTATTCTTCCACTAAAAAATGAGATAGTATCAAACTGTTTACAATACTCACTTTTAGCTGTATAAATACATTCTATATTTTTAATTTTTCGATATTTTTAAAACTGCTTTTCTCTTTGCTTTCCTCTTTAAGATAACTGATTTCTCTTCTATGTACACTTTCATCAGAAACCAGGATATGATTTAGAAAGTAATAATATATCACTTTCTTTTTTCTTTCTTTTTTTTTTAAATATAGGCTTTAAAGTGCTTTTAGCTGCACTAAGATTAGGAGATAAAACTGATGAAAGGGATACGACATTCTGTCATAGAGCAGCATGGCATTTGAGGGGAAAGGTAGTTTAAAATATCATTTTTGTATTCATTTCTCTTCATCAAGATGACTGCATTTCTTTACTACATCCTGTAAAGTACTTTATCTCTGCTCGTCATGAATTTTTCTTCCTCAGTCACTGAATATTCTAAGATACGGGACCTTGAGCGTATGTATTTCTACAATATTAAGGAAAATCAAACTGCAGTTCTGGACATTAAAAGCAAACTGATTAGTGATTTTAGGTCCTTCCAGCTTTAGGGTGTCCAACTTTCAACTTTCGACACCTTTAAGAAAGCTGTTTTTCAGAGAGCAAGCGCTTCAAGCGTTTTTTCCAAACTGTATCCTCTTAAAATAGCTCACCCCAAACGCAAGGGCCTAATGGTCACTCCCGAAGTCTCGGTAGCACACGCGGCCGTAACCTAGCGGTACGAAGGTCCCGCAAACCTGCGAGCGCTGAGTTAACGCGACTCGTTCGCTGGGGCTCGGAGCAATGAAACTCAGTAAATAATACGTTGGGTAAACGCGGAAGATGATAACAAAAGGAAATAGTTAAGGTACTATAATAATTTTAGCCATTCTTTTTTCAGGTCACTATAATCTACCCAAAGATAACTAATTGTTCAAAGTAAACATTCCACTCCGACCACAAAAGGAATCCATTACACAAACATATAATTCACAGTCATTTTTAGTGGGTTGTAAACAGTTTGGAATGAGCATAAAATGGGACAAAAATCAAAGTGAGCATTTAGAAATGAAAAAGTGTTTGCTACAAAAGGTCAGTCCCTTTACTTGGCAAACTATGTAGAAAAGCCTGGGAAAATGTTGAACACACAAGCAGTAAGGGAATTTTAAAGCCAACAACCTCCCTGTTTCTTTAAACAGACATCGGAACCTATAACTGGATCCTGTCAAACAAACGACAGCAAAAAAACATAACAGCTGCTAAGAAGTAAAGTTGAAAGATAAAGTTTTCTAAGCTAAGAACCTTCTCAGAAGTGGACTAAAGGTCTTTCTTAAATCTTTAAGCAAGGTTATGGATCCCAGGGTGGCTTTTAGGCATTGAATCAAATATGTAATTTTGTGTATCATTCCTGTCAGAGCATCCTGTGCTCCAAGAAAAGCAACAGAAAACAATGTCTGCAATGTCCAGTTTAGCATGAAAACAGTACCTGTAATCATCAGCTTTGCTGCCTGCGGTGGCATTTTCAAGTCATTTAGGCTGATTCGAGAACACTGACTTGGATTTGGGAATGGAGGGAGAAAATGAAGGATGTTTCAAAAGCGAGATGAAAGTCACACCATATTTCCCCCGAGCATTAGTACTATTATTTTGCAAAACCTGGAATACGCTGGATACCCTGGGCACGTGGAGGATGCTGACTACTTGGGGCGTTCATTTACTCTGTCATTAGGCACACAGACAAGAGATCCCCCCCGGAGAAGGGTTTATTATCAGGCTATTTTCACATGATACAACATTGCTATGAGAAGTACTGGCTGGCATTTGGTTTAGGTACTATGAGGACTGATTTTTTTTTTTTTTTTTTTTTTGATGCGTTCTGCTCATGCCTTACTTATTTAAAAAAGAAGAAAAGGAAAGAAAGAAAAAAAAGAAACGGCCAGGGATTTTAAAGGGTCGTGGATAACAAAATAAACACACAACTCAAGAAATGACTGGAACTAATATCTGGCCTAGAAACACCAAAACTCTTGCGATGGGCCCCACCCTTGGCAGGCCTGCGCAGCATGGGAATTGTAGCGCACTCGGAGGATTATCCCGGGCTTTGCCTCCTGCGCCGCTCAGCTCTGCGCAGGCCAGGTCTACCTGTCAGATGCTTCCTGGCGCAAAGGAAAACGCGGGGATTACAGAGAGGAAAAAGCAGGAGAAGCCCAGGGTCCATCCAAAGGAGACGTCGATGGCAAAGTGATAGACTAAAAGGAAAAATGTGAAAGAGGCTCCTCCATGAGAAAGGGCAGAGCACTTTATTTCCCCCAAGTCCCCAAGAAGTTAGAAAGTGAAGAAAAGCTAGCAATCCTTGAGTATTTTTGAAATCTTTTCTGTGCAACACGCTCTAGGTGACCCTGCTTGAGCAGGGGAATGGGACCAGATTATCTCCAGTGGTTCCTTCCAACCTCAGCCATTCTGTGATCCTGTGAGTAACTACTCGATATCTTCCTATCAACGTATGGTACAGAGGATATTCCTGTCCTTGCCAGGTTTTTCACATACATGGGAGGTTTTTCTCTATAGAATACCATATTAATATCCAGGGGGGAACACTTCCTGGCTAGACACTCTTAACTTTAGTGGTACAGGTCTGTACACTGAAATACTTGAGTCAAGATGTTGACTTGAGCCAAGTATTCACGAGGACAAATGACCAAAATCTGATCTAAGTTTCAGCAAATTAATCTCAGAACAGTTCCTCTGATTTCAACGCAGATATTCATATAAAATAGTGTAACTAAACAGAAAATCTTGCCAACAGTTAATGACACACTCTACTTTTTTAAACTGTGGGAGAATATTACTATAGTTTGTCTGTTGCATATAACCTCATCTACACAGGAAAGTGGGCTAATTAATACGGTTTATTCAGATCACTGCTAGACTTTTTTTCTATGCACAGTGATAATGTTTTAAAAATCTAAAAAATGAATAGTATTTTTTTGGTCAGAAAAGTCAATAAGTAAATAGTATGATAGAATAATCACTAAGACTGTGAGCTGATAAACAGGAATACAATCATACAGAAAAGTATGAATGTTATGTAAGTAACATTTAGGGTAAGTCTCCTAAGGCCTTTATTCCTGATAATCTTTTATCTTAAATGAAGCATGCAAGTAACATTTTTGGTACAGTTACAGTATGTAGATGATATATTTTCCACATAGAATAAAAGCAACTTCAGGAAGAAAAGCTTTTCTGCAACAGCCAATATGCCAGCTGTACTGAGTATTTAGGCCATCTTACTAAGACTATGAAAGTAAACATACAGTTTTCATTAAATGTGCCTTTCCCATAATTGGTACATAAGTATTTCCCATGACTCTGCAGTTGAGTATCTTGGCTGGAGGCATATCTGGCCATTAAGAGGAGGGCTTCAGATCTGTTGAGTCTCAGCCATGCTGGGAGACTTGGCACCTCCACATACTGCTTCCTAA
This sequence comes from Rhea pennata, assembly GCF_028389875.1. Taxonomy (NCBI): domain Eukaryota; kingdom Metazoa; phylum Chordata; class Aves; order Rheiformes; family Rheidae; genus Rhea; species Rhea pennata. The sequence goes on from NC_084668.1 coordinate 4,987,584, forward strand.
TACCAACCCCGGTATAAAATGTCATCAGAAGCTTGCATAAACATTGGACTTAGCTTCACATAAATTACTGCTGTCCTGAGATAGTTTATGCCAGAACTTAGTAAAAACAACACTTTGAGTAAATAGAATGTGAGTAAATGCAAGGATCCTAATCCAAGAAAATGATAATAGAAAAACTGTAAATCAAATATAAACTCATAAATACAGTGATAAAATGAAATTTTTATCACATGCCATATGATTAGCTTTTATTTACATACTAGACTAACTAAAAGTGGTAGACTTTTTCAAAGTTACAGCAAGTTTGAACGAAACACAAGAATAATAATGCTGCACTTTGAAGGATGAACTTCTCTGAAGAAACAGTGGTATTTTCATATTCTTCGTATGCATTTCTCTGGTAATCATACAGACAATAAACATCTAATTAGGTGCCTTGGCTTTTGCTTTTAGAGTTCAGCAATGCAGAGCACCTTTGGCCTCATTTCTCCTGGAAGAATGGTCAGATACCACAAAATATCTAGGAAATACCTAGTGCATCTTTCAGAGAACCTGTGCCGAGATCGTAACAGAACAGTCAATTAGACGTGTTCTGCATGCCACGGCATTTTCATAACCTAATCTCTGTCTTTCCTTTTCACGTCCTGAATGTCTCCTTACAATTCCTCCTCTATTAATAGTCACTTCTCGCATTTATCCCCTTCCTTTGTCTCTTTCTTTCATCCAGCCTCTAGCCTTCCTCCAAAAAACCAATGCTACTATCTCCCCCTACCGAACAGTTTCCACTTCGTTATTCTCTTACTTCCTGCCAATCACTCAGGGAATAACAGTATCCCAGTGCTCTCTTTGCTATATAATTAAAGCATGAATTTCACAGAGTTTGAAACTCTAAGGTAGTTTTATTGCACCTTTCACTATAAAACCAGGTAACAATGATGGAATCAAAACAGCTTTTCCCATTGTGGTTGGCGGCCTAAATACCGTTTTATTTTTCATTGGTTCTCTTGTTCTGAGACTCGAGTATATGACAGTGACAATGGGTTCACCCAGCCTTATTCTGAAAATAAATTTTCTATCTTTTGCAAGATATATGTTTCCCCAGATCCCTGGAACAAGTTGTAAACTTGTAACAGATGGTGATGAAGCCTCACATTTTTATACAATACATTTTAAGATTCTGCATCTACCGCATGTACCTTCCAAAGAAAATGACCTTCGATCAGAGAAAAGATATTCTCTAAAGAAAGGAAGGAGGGCAAAGGTGTTAAGCACATCTTTTTATACTATGAAAATCTTTCGTATTAAATTAATCAAAACTTTTAATGGGAATGAATATTCATTCCAGTTTTGGCACAGTAATATTGCTTTTTATAATACCAGCAAAAATTAGGCACCTGCATGCATAAGAAAAAAAAAAAAACTGTTTTCACACTAGCATAACATTTATTTTGGTTGAAGAAAATTTAGGACTTATGGAAAAGTATTGGCATCACGTTCACCAGAGACTTCAGAATGGAAGTTACTGACATTTTATTGATGTTTAGCATTTGCTTACCCAGAGAAAGACTAAAACAACAACATGTCAAACAAAATACAAGGAATAATCAGCATGAATAGATTTTATTAATGCCTTAGTGCATAAAGAAAATGAAGATACAGAATGTGATATAGTTCAGTCCATAACTATATTATAAATTGAACTGCCTGACTTCTCTGGCAATTCAAGCAGAGTTATAATGTTAAAGTTTTGATTACTAATAGAGAAATAAAAAAAAATAGTGTTAAATCTTAAAGTACTCACCTCTTTTTTCAACAGCTTCTATACAAAGTCTTACAAATCGGGGGACTGTAGAATTTTCGTGCGCACATACCATGTGCAAATGGGAGCCAAAAATTTGATCTACATTTGGGGGAAAAAAAAACAGGAACATACATTAAAGCATAGTATTATTAGCAGTAGGCTTTTCGTCTCTTCTGAGCTCTGCATATTAATTAAAAACTCACGTGTGGAAGATGGACAGATAAAGTTAGAAACAAATCCTGTCTGAGTTTAGTGGAATAATTAGGACTTATAACACAATTTCATCTCATCTTTACAGTGCTTTTTGGTTATCAAATTACCTGTTTAAAAATATCCGCATAACCACGTATCTGTATCTTTATCTATTTCCAGCCACCGCACATGAGCGATGAACTTCTACTGCTGGCTGTTTGTTCTTTGGGAAGTTTTTTCTGTAACTGAATACTTTACTAGCTGCATTCTTCCCCAAATATTCCATACCTAGTATTGGCGCAATTCAGCAACCCAAGAACAGCAGTAAATAAATGTGCAGGTAACACTGGACTTTTAAGACAACAGTAATGCACAAACCTGTATTTTCTTTCTTTCCTTTTGCTTTTTACTTCATGGACCCCTAAAGAAATTATTTTAAGCATATATCTTACTTGCATGTCAAGATTTAGGAAGACTGACTCTCAAAAGTTAAAATTTTGATTTCAAATTGAACATTATCATCACCTGTCGTAGACATCTGACCCTTAGGTACGCTGTCTCTTTTGAATCCTCATGTAGAGGATGGAAGGCATTAAATACGTTTCAGTGAGGATAGCATGTAGGTCTTACACCAAGTTTACCTTAAACATTGAGTTGTTTCCCTGGAATAAGCATTTAACTAGGTAATGTTACTTTTTCTTTTTTATGATTTTAAAGTTTTGATCAACTTTGAGCATCCATCTTAAAACATATCGTTATAATCAGATTAAACCTTTTAGATTACTAATTAGCTTCATCTACCTCATTTCCACTCTATATTTGTGAGAAATGATGAAAAGAGAAGTCAGTAATAGGGATGTTGTCAGCTAGAATCAAAATGAATCAAACAGATGAGGGAAACTGTTCAATAGGAGCCAGTTTAATGTTCAAACGATAGGGCCGCATTGCCATCGCTTATCCAAAGAGACAGTCTCCATCTAGCATTTCAACAGCACACCACGTTTTGGAAATTGGCGCAGAGGCTCTGCAAATCTGTGTCGAGATAGCCGAGGAGTGCTAGCACCGCATGAAGCACCGGAGAGCACGCCCAACGAGCACACTGCTTCTCAGAGCCATGAGAAGGCTGCAGTCCTCCGCAGCGTTTCAGATTCCTCAGCTGCTGTGAAGCAGAGATGCTGTCTCCACAGCCGGTCCCACCATCTCCCACCAGGATCAGTTCTCGAGCTTCCTCCATAAAGCAGCACACTTTACTTTTTCTCATTAGCAGGCCAAAAGCCTTTTGCTCATTCTCGGTTTTGCAATTACGTTAACTTTGCCTTCCTACTGTTAATCACCGTGGTTTCTTACTGAAGCTTAGATTCAAAGAGCAACTTGACTGTCTTTTCTTTCCTGATAGCCATGACTAAGGAATAGGGAAACAAGGCAAGGTGCATGGGATGGTTTGGCAGGAGTTTTGGACTTTCTGATACAAGATCTGTATCAGGGAAGTTTACTCCAGGACCTCCAAATGTACGTGAACTGCATTTTGATAGAGTGCATCAAAGCCTGAATTTAAGTTAGTTGCAGTTTTGGCTGCAGAAGGAATGGAGGATTGGGTTCACATTACTATATTCAAAAAGGTTGTGTGCATGTGTGGCGTTAAGCATTAGCGAACAGTCTGTTACATGTTTTGGGGTTATGTTTCTGACAAAGCACAGTCTGGTTACATTTTCTTCATAAAACATTTATAGCTGCCTTCAGTGGTAATTATATATACAGAGATTTATGATTAAAATGTACTAGCACTTCCTCTTTTGACATTTTAATTGTTTTTTAAAATTTTAGCAAAGACCTGTCAAATTCTTTGCATAATATGGAATGTTCTCCAATGTAAATTATATTAAAAAGAAGTAAAAAAAATGCATCTTATTTGGTGGACGAAGATTCTAGTAAACAACGGTTCAGGGGTAAAGCAGGCAAAGAACTGCACTGCGTTTAGACGGCCAATACACGAACAACAGAAACCAAGTTAGTGCTCAGAGGTGCAGCAGCTTGCCTTCTCTGTTGAAGCACACCATAACCAACTCCAGGATTTTGCAGATATTCTTAAAATCTCCAGTATGAATGCAGGATACTAAGTATAGCTTGCTGAAAATTTTGAAATGGCTGGAAAATGTTTTGCAAATCTCACCCACTCTTTTACTCCTAAATTTTTTTCAAGGTGTGGATTCTGTAACTTCTTGAGCAAATCGATTAACCTCATTTTAGTTATCTTTCAGTATATGGATAGAGTTACATTATATATCCTGCAATTAAGCTTTAAAACACATTTTTTTTTTTTTTAAGAAAAAAGACATTCATCATTTGACTAGAAGGGGGAACAGATCAGGCTAATGGTTGCTGGACATCAACACAGACTATGGTAAAACAACCATATATAACAGGCTTGGATTTTTTCTTTCCTCCTAAAAATTTGTGAATATTTAGAAGTATTTGATTTAATGAGTCATGTAAATATTCTGTATTGTAGGTCTTCCTGAACCACTATTTCTGTGACTTGATCTAGTCAATTCATTTTGCTGGTTCTGTTTCTGTACATAAACATGGGAATAGTACAAGTTACTGTGCCATATTTACACTCTTAGAGGTCACAGGGATAGTTGAGGAAAACTCAGTGAAGATTTATTTGTACAGTATTTTGAAAACAAGGCATTATATGAAGGGTAAGCCATTATTTTTTTTGCAAACCAGATTTATGTGTAACTGAGATATAAATATTATTTTCTTATTCTTTTATAGGTAGATATATTTTAAATCTCTGTTTAAGGAGAAACTATCCAGAACTTCTTTTCAAAAAATGAGAACTGCTCCCAAAGGGATAAAAGAAGCAAAAAAGGCTTTGTTTGATTTACTTGCGATAAGGCCCTTCAAAACTTCATTTTTTATGACTTGAAAAAAAAGATGTACACAACACCCCTAACCTCCTGTTATGACAGTTTATGTTTCCTATCCAGCTTATTTAACTCAAATGCCTGGGAAATAGACACAATTACCACCTTATGGAATGCTACTTAACTTTAAATGCTCCCCTCTGAATAGAAATCCATTTTATCTTCTCAAAGTTATTCCAGTTTCTCAGGAATAATTTCCTCTATAGGCTCCTGAAATGTTCTTGTTTCATCATTTAAAAATTTAAACTAAGAATTGTTCAGAAATATCTTTTATTGGAACAAAGGCAATTCCCATACAGCGGACTCTGTTCACAAGAGCTTGTACAAAGGAGCTGCATACTATGCCCATATACAGCTTTAATCATTCACTCTTTCAGCTGTTATCAATTTAAAACCAATGAAACTCCCACACTGAGTCCATTTGAGCAGTCAATTTTAATATCTTGGGGCATCTGTAGTTATTCTGAATTGGCTGCAAAAGCAGAACTAACAAGTTAAGCTCTAACCATAAGTCTACATCAGGCTGGTAAACCATACATCAAACACAGACAGTTAGTCAATACTGTAGTATGAAAAACCAACAAGCATTTTTAAGAAGAGCAATATATTCATAATATGTTTGGTGGTATGGTTTACATTACACATCCCTGACATCCACACATTAAACTTTCTATTTAAGATGTTGGTGCATGTGACAGCTTTGCACATGGATATAAAATGAGACACCAGAAGAGGAGGGAATGGACATTTGCAAGTTGTATAATATAAAATGATGATTACAGCTGCAATGAATTGCTCATGCTGGTGCGCATCAAGTTTTCCCTGAGCCTGACAGACCTATTCTTTCTGAGATTTGCAGGCTACAGCAAAGCCACCAACTCTGGGCTGCACAAATCTAGTCTATGGGAGACAATCCTTCTGGAAAAGAAACAATTAAAACAAAATCACAAAGCCACATCCTCACTGAGAATGTCATTGTTCGATTGCTTTTGGTGTATATGTATGAGATGTGGCCACATTTGGAAGGAGCTCCCACTTCAATATTTTTTATTAAAAAAAAAAACAAGGAAGGGCATCACTAATATTCCAAATTCTAGCGGAAAAGCTCAGATTCTGATATAAAGGGAGAAGGTATAGTGTTATTATGTCCAAGTTTCTGGAAACATGAATTATATCTATACAGCACAATTCAGTGCCTTCCAAAAGCAAATACAAGCAGAGTTAATTCTACTACGTCTGGATCTGTAGTAGCTGGACTACCAGAGATTTGTACCACAATCTAAGCTGTTTGCGTACTGCATATCTATTGGTAGGGAAAAGGGGGACAGAGAAAGAAAAGGGAAAAAAAAAAAAAAAGAGTGAGGAATGGACTGAGAGGGAGACAGAGCAGTAAGCACCATAACAGCAAAGGCAGGTGGTTGAAAAGAGCCATGGTCTCCAAGGTGGTTTTCTAGCTACCCAGGATGTGTGGAGCTGAAACATGAAGTGAGACATTAAAACGATGGTGATCGCAGGCTAGGGCTCCCAGGAACGCCACGACGCTCTTAGGACACGCGGGCCAGGTTCTCAGCTGACTGAAGTCAGCAAGGTCGTCACTGGGGCTCCACTGATTGACGCTAGCTGGGAACCTGGCCAGTCCCTTTAACTGGGAGATTTACTACATATAGTCGATCTGCAGTGGTCACCAATTGAAAAAAAAATTACATTTGTGAGCAATTACTATTAAAGGGCATATGAGTTACCAGATATGTTTCACATTTTCAGAAGAAGGAAAAATACAGGGTATTTCAGACACCAGTTTCTTTCAAGAAATTACAGGCTTTTACTGGGGAGAAGTGTTCACTTGAATTCAAAGCGCAAAAGCCGTTATAGTCGTTCTTCAAACAAGTTTCCCCCAAATAAGATATTTTAAAATAAACTGAATGATTTCTGACCATCAAGTCATGATTAGAGCAATGCCAAAGGAAAACCACTTAGCCCAATGTTAGGCCATCCACAGGGCTTGGGAAACATAATTCAGAAAGTCCATGTAGTTGATAAAGAAATAAAGGAATACATTTTTAACCTACTGTCCAAGCAAGTCAAAGGAAACATTTCCCAACTTGTCCTAAATTATTATAGGTACCAAAACAGCTGCTAAATTCTCGCCTAACACAGCAGAATGACAGAACACACCAAAAGGTAGGTCTCTTGGAAGACAAAACAGCTGCTAAGCCTTAATTTGCACTTTTGGATTTCTCATGAGCATCACATACTCATCACAGTGAAATACTCCAGGGCCCGCAGAGAGACGAGACGTGGAGCAAGGAGGTCTGCCCTTGCCCAGAAATAAAATGGCTGGTGAGCTCTGTGCTGCGAGCTGTACAAAAACCAGAATATGTCCCTGCCTGTGCTATAGGCTACTGAGCCAGATCACAGCCAGTTTCTTTCGCTAGTAGTGGAGTGGCTTTTATTTTGGTCTTGAAACAGTTGTAATCATTCCAAATATATTTTTTTTTATTTTGGCTTTTGCCTTCACTTAACTTACGAAATAAATACAGCAAAGTTCCCTTAGTATCTAGCTTTTGAAAAAGAGCTAGATGAAGTTCTTGCCAGCTGAATTTTCCGCCATTCCCACAGACTCATTTATGTTGTTATTCATGCTTTTTACCATTTACCGAAAGTGTATTTTGTGATAGCCTATTGCCAACACAACCACCATAACCTTAAAAACACTTTTGCATAGAAACATTTTTTTCTGGACTCGGGAAGCTCTGGAATCAGGAAGTTAGCAGGCCAATATCAAGTTGAAGGTTGACAATTCATTTTGGGCAATATTAAATCACGACAAAGCTCAAACAAAAAGATCAAAGTTCATTTATAGACTATAAAGCCGTTTTAAACGACAAGATTTATATATTATTTTTCTAGCATATTAGTGCAGATTCTGTAAATTCTGAGAATATTTCAAACCCAAGGAACAGAAGACCCCTGCCCTGGCATATAAATTTGAACACAATTATTCTTGAAACAACACTGTTAAACTGGCAGACACGGAACATGGCTCTTATTCGTTGTTTTTATGCTCGCGTGCATGTGTGTGTGTATGCAAACATACGCCGCAGTCCCATTATACAAAGCACTTACTGTATTACCCGTCGTCTCTAAAGCTATTTGAAATGCTCTATACCGCAGATATTTTGTATACACATAAGTGAGATGGAAATACGAGAACTGACAATCTTCATTAGAGTTCTCACTGAAGCATAAATAGCCACATACCCCGGCCTGCTGTAAATAACGGAGCCAATGTGCTCTCCAGGCTCTGCCTGCGAGCAGGCAGAAAACTAGAGAGCAAATGGGACACCAAAGGCAAACGTAACTTTTTTTTGTCATATAAAGCTTTGGTGCGTCTTCGTTTTCTGATCACGTATAAGTAACCTTTACGCATTGGTCTGTGACATTCCCTTGTCTGCTTATTATCCTCCTGCTTCTTATTCTTCCCATTTTTTAACTACTTCTGTTATTTGTTCCATAGATATGTGATACATAATACATTTCAAAAGTTTTGTTAAGAGTTAAATGACAATCACATAATTTCTAGATTTTCTGATAACAGTGTTGGCAGAACAAAGTACCCCAGGAGATCAAACTGCTATTTAATTTTGAAGCCTGTATTCCCAAATTTGGTTAATGCGGAGAAATGTGCCGAGTCTTCTGGCCAAGTGTGTACACATCAGTGACTAACAGAGCACAGAACTGTGTTTAAGTGAACTTACCACCTTACAATGTATTTACTCATGACTATAATTTACGTGTTAAATTTATTGGAGTTTTGGTTCCAATGTGACATACAATGTAAAAAATCAATATAGATTTGAGAGCTTTATAGTGCCCCTGGCAAATATGAATAGCACTTGATGAAAAGTGAAGGTTTTCACAGCATCTACAGTGCCACTGCATTGGAGTAATTAACACCACACGCTTCACAGATATTTATATCAATTCTTCACTAGCACATAGAACAGCTCTTTGTCAAAAATTTGGTACCAAGATGTCCTGCAAGGCTTTAGACACACTTTTAATATGAGCCCCTATTTTAAGGGATTTACAATTCTGACAGAAGTCTTTCCCTATGGAATAAAAGTTAGTATGCTGGAGGAATTTTTTCTTGTAAAAATTGGTTAACATTTTTTCCCCTAAGAAATGAGCAAATAAATAGTTTTGAGAGGTTTCTGCAACCATTTAATTCACCTTTAGAAAAATCAATAGATGCATTTTATAATATGAAATTTGGCAAGCTTTTAATTTTTAATCTGGATGGTTGCATTTTGTGATTTAAAAAAATATTCTAATGTGAGCCTAAAAATTAACATTTAAAAGTGGTCTGTGTATAAGCACTGCAACTGCATTTTCATAACATTTTAACAGATTAAGGGATAAACTCTACTGAAGACAATGAAGGAACCTTATCAAATGAGCATTTCACATAGACTTACCGTAGATTGGAATTAAGCCCCGCTAACGAATCCCACCTCATTTGCATGGCCAAAACCTAATCCTAATGAAACTTCATGGTAGATAATCAACATGTTTTTCTTCAGAGTAACATTACTTTGCAATTAGAAGTGTGCAGGGTACCAGTTCTGAGTTCCTATGCCACAACCTACTGCAGAGTATTGGGGGCCCATAGGAGAGTATCCCAGGTAGAACCAAGGTAAGCTTTTGCATTAAGGTTAATGCAATCTTAATGCAATGGGAGCCAAAACCTTCCCTAGAGAGATATATATTAGAGGGTGGATTTGAGTTATGCTAAAGAGCCTGGATTTGTTAGCAGGGATCACATCTGATCCCTACGTAACATCGCAGGAGATTCATCAGCCACACTTTATTAAACTTAAATAAATAAATAAATAAAATAAAATAAATCCAGAAATTAAAAGACTCCAAATTACTAATCTATTACTGTAATAACTGAAACAAACTAACATGATACATTCAAATCCCACCCTCAACCCAAACTGTACTTCAAAGAGAAAAAAAAAACAAAAAAACAAAAAACTCCAATGTGTTAAAATCAGATACTGTAAGTGTTTAGGGACAGATCCTGAAAGTCAGGTGTATGGGTGATGAGTGAGTGTGCACATACGCACACTCTCACACCTATGTATATATGGCATTTCTAGAAAGTGTCTATGGAGCTCAGCAGCATAAGCCAGTCTTTCAGCCACACAACGATTTCATATTCTTTAGGCATCTTTGAAGACTTCCTTAGAGTAAGCAATAGCGCGCTGAACTTTGTACGCATCCATAACGCACGAAGTTAATCCATAATCTCTCTTACTGCTCTTGAGACGCGGGCCCAGCTGGGGTTTAACTCCTGAGGGTGCTTCGACGCGCCCCGGCTGGGGCCACGGCGCTGGCTCCGGGCAGGGGAGCTCAGCGCCCGCCGCCAGCACCCCTCGCCACTTCGGTCACACCACTGGAAACCCCTCCCTCCCGAGGACTGACAGGGGCTGCTGGCAAAACACCCCTTTCTAGCCCATTCGCCTGCGCACTTGTGGGTTTCACACATCGTAATTTGGGAGTGCGTAAATTTTTAAAGCGTTATTCCAGACAATATTTGAAAACATGGTTTCGCTTGATTATTAGCGGTCAGAACGCTACCGCCTTCAAGTTAACTACCAGCTTTTCAGGAAAATGCTTACTCCTTGGATAAATGAGCATACTCTTTTTATCCAAGATTCAATTTTTTAAGGAAATGTGAAAGTGATGTCTGACCAACTTAGCCAGAAACTGGAGTATGAAAAAAATCGTAGATTCAAAACAGTTATTATTCACTGGCAAAAATTTTAAGTTGTTAAAATTGGAAAAACGTATTTTGTTGGTGGGTTAGAAAAATAATGGGAGAAAACAGCAGAAAGGATTCCAGCCTACCCTACAAAATAAATTAGTCAGCGTAGCATCCAAAGTTCCTATTTCCTATTCTAAAATATAAAACTATATCAACATTCTTTTCTTAAAAGAAAATGGAGTTGTGCAGCACGTTGGTTTGCAATGTTCATGGTGAGCGGCTGTATTAAATGGAGGGGCTTGCACCACATGCACACCAAAGCAGAAGAACTGGAGACGTGGTCAAATAACACAGACCGACATAAGCGTATGCAGATTTTGTCAGTACAATTCAGCAATGTACCTTTTCTGAGACACAGCAAGAAAAACACTTCTAACAAGGACCTTGTGTCCAATGCACACAGTCATTTACCTGGGAAAGAAAAAGATAAACTCATTCATGAATTGTTAGTTTTACTTTAAGGTACATAAGACAGAACACACCTTTAATTAGTCCCTTTTCTTGCAATGTTTTCAAGGACGGTCTTCGGGAGATAAACTTCTTTAATCTGCTCTTAACTCGATTTCTGTCATTTGTGTCAGAGGCACTGTAGTTCAGTCTGAAAACTAAAGGAAAACAAAAGAGAAAGCTTCAATGATTATATGTTTTTCAACTAATAGTGCTTTGCTCAAATCTCTTTAGGAATACTGGCCATATCCACCTTAGTAAATCAATGCGGTAGGTCAGCAGTACAGCTCGCTGGATAGGACAAAGTGTTTGATTAATATTCTTGTGAATAAACATTGATGAGTTCACTCTGCTGGATATTCACAGAGTCGTATTATTTATTACTCATAAGGATTTGGATGGCTACCAGTTTACTCATGAAATGTTCACGAATCCCACAAGTTGCACAGGGATGCTTTTTTCAGCTAAAAGTCCCGAGTCAAATGGTGCTGTGCACTGTTAGCTAAATACTACTTGCTGTGAGAAAGGATAGTTACACCACTAGTGAAGGACTGAATTCTCCTGCCAAGATGGATTAAGCATTATATATATATATTTAATGCAGTTTTAGAAAACATGGCTATATGCCACGAAATGTGTGCAAGATGCATTAATTTATGGAAGGAGAAGTATTCCAGTTCTAATGATTATATTTTATTATATTTAGGCATTTACCAAGCTGAGAAACATTTTGAGTTCAATTTATTCCTGCTCTGTGTCAAAAAGACATAGAAGCCAGCTGCAGAAAATCCCCTAGAGGAAGTTTTGAAAGCATAAATTTAACTTCTTCTCTGCTGAGGTGCTTACAGGGAAACATCACAGCTTTCAAAACAGGCATTGCTAGTGGAAAAGAGACACCATGGGACATTAAAGGAGGTCCTAGCTCAGCACTCAAGACTATCTCCTCCAGAAGCAAGCAGAGATGCCATGGGAGGACCTTCTCAGAAGGACTTCCAAAAAACAAGACATTAAAAGATTTCTGACAAATTGCCTGACCCGCAGCACCCTTGTCGAGCCAGCCTGTGTCCTGGGCTCTCTTCCCACTGCTGGTCCCCAAAGGTTGAATAGGCAGTAGGCTGGTAGCAATGCAGCCTACCACTGGCAAAGATCTCAAGCTAAGGGAAGGCCGTCTTCTGCTTGCTGGGTAAGGTTCCTCTTTACTGCCTCCCACTCATCCAAAAGGCACTGATGAAAGAAAAGTTTTCCATCTTCTCTTGCAAGAAAAAAGAAAAATCCACAAAAACAGAGCATTCTCCACAAGTCCATCTAGCACAAGTTGGTCCAATGTTCCTTCAACAGAGTTCCTATGTAGGAGCCCTGGATAACTTAGCTGTGGTTACAGAAATGCTGCCTAATCTTCCCTGTCCAGATTGAATCTCCCCTATAATGCAGTACTCGTTGCACACGCATGGAAGAGAAAGAAAATCATGACCTAAATCGTTAGGCTATTTTGTAGCAAGAAGTTTTGCATAAGTTATAAACAGAACCAGAATATTTAAAGGTGCACAATTATAAAACAATGGCAAGCAAAAATAACTAGTTAAGCAACAGTAACAACCCTGGAATATTGTGGTTTACATTACAAATCTGATTTTAACAGCCAAACTTATAAAACGGTTTACGCTTTGCTGTTGTCAAGGGAGAAAAACTTGCCAAATTGTTCATTTTAAGTAAATAGAACATAACCAATTAAGGAAAGCAATATTTAAACACATGCCTATGATGATCAGAGCATAGTTTGCTTCTGATTTCACTACTGATTTTAACAGAAGAGTGCTCCATTTTCCCACAGCACTAAAATGACCCCACAAATACTTCCACAAACTAGTAATCACACAGGACAAATAAAAGGACACTTTACTGGAAAATACACAGCTTGGTACAATAATCCGTCACTTATGAAAAACAGAATTCATATTTTTTAATAGTAGCATTCTTGGAGTGATGTATCATAGAATATAAAGATTAGCATTCAATTGATGATTGGTGCTTTTTTAACATTATAGTTTAGAACTTTTTGTTCAAAATCGAGCAATCCTTGGCAGGGACAAGCAAAAATTCCAAGTCACTTGGCTGTGCTATAAAAAGAACAACAAATGGATGTTTCTAATTCTGCATCCTAACGGTACTTTGAAACAGCGAAGTGAATTGTATTTAGTTTTGTGACTCTCTTATTGCTTAGGGTCATTCCGTCTGCAGCAATTCATATTCAGGTTTGCTTTTCCTTACTTTAAGTGAAGCTTCCCCCATGCAAATGTTGTTGCAGGAGTGAAAATGTCGAAGTCCCTTAAGATGCTTGCTATATTTCCTGTTCCAAAAAATTTGGAAATGTTTTATGCCCACTTGAACTACATTCTTAGCCATAAATATCCACCAGATTTGTTAAGATATTTTAACTGAACTGAACACAGTCCTACTGAAACTGATAGGGAAGGGGATCTATGATAGCAGGGATCTTCCCTCTCCTAGGAAAGATGCATTAACCCCGCTGGAAGTTTTATACCTGAAACAGCAATTATGGTGTTAAAACTACATCTAGAGGTAGGAATAATTATTGTCAGGGATACTTTTGTATATTCTGCACTGGATTGTATAGTGCTGAGTTCAAAACAGCAGAAAAGCCAATTTTCTTTTTTTTAAATTTTTTCTTATTTCTTATTTTATTCTATTAAGCATGTGTGAGTCATCAGAGGGAAACTCCAAGCATTCCAGAAATTCAAGGGATTATATAGTATGTTCCAAAACCAAGCTTAGTCAGAAATATTCTCGTTGGGATCTTGTATAGAAATACCCCTTCCCTTGCCAAACCATTCTCGCGATATCCCCATGTTAAAATGACTTTACTTTTATAGTTGCAAATACACAGAGGGCCAAATGTTACTTCCGAGAGAAAAAATGTACTTATAAAAAAAAAAAAAAAAAAATCAGGATAAACTTTTTTTTGTAGAACCGTCTTTTTTAAGTTTCAGGTTCTGGATTTGGCCAGAAGAATTTTTCATTAATGAGAGTTGGCAAACTTCAAACACCATACAAAAGTAGAAAGCGCTTCCACACAGCAGTAGAATAGGATACTTAAGGCTCTAAATTCAAAAAAAATAGTGAAAGAAATCTATTTCTTGTTTTCAAATCCTCCAGCATATAGTACGTGGGTACGTCATTTGATTCATTGTACTGAATAAATTCACATCCTCAGACAAATTCTGAATCTGACTGCACTGACAGAGCCACATAAATGCTTCAAAACCAACACATAAACAGAAGCATAACTCCTCTCTTTCTGCACAGACTCTTCAGCTGATAATTTGCTATTTCTCACTAATCATTTATGAGACAGAAAAAGGAAACACATGCTTGTCCTTGTTGGGCCGGGACAGTTACAATACTTGTAAAGGTGGCCCCAACAGAAAGAACAATACTAGGATAATTTTTTTCCTGCTGGAAATGAGTGCAGGACACTTCAATCCAGCAGCAAAAACATTACCTGATAGGCTGAATTTCAAATTTGGCCCCCTCAGATCTAAAATACATTTCTAGTGACTATGGCAGAATTTGGTCTCATATTAAATAATTTTTTGTTTCACAGGTAGAAAAGGTATTAACAGATAAATAATAATAATAATAATAATAAAAACCTAAGACCTTTTCCTCAGGCAACTTGCTATCTATCTGCTGTAGAATTAAACTATATTAGAGTCACAGTAGCTTATCACATTAGGGAAGTGTCATACAAAATGGGTACGAAAAGAAAATAGCATAAAACAGTAGGAAAAGAACATTGCGTTAGGAATAAAAGAAGCACTTTTCTGGCTCTCAATGTTTAACAGCATTTTAAGAACATTACCTGAATTGGGGAGGATAACTGTAGGCTAAATCCTAACAAGTCTATTCGAGAGCTTTGATAGGAGAAGAAAACAGGCCGAGGGAGAAAAGCAATGGATTACGTTTGAATCACACAGTTCAACAGCGAAAGCCCCGTATGAATCAACGGGAGTTTTGAGATCTGCCGACGATGAACTGCATGCTATATTTTAACGCATTAAATTGCATATATGAGGTAATGAGAATAAACACAGTGTAATCGGGCTTGAGCAGTGACTAGCATAGCTGCCCGTGAAGCTGTCAAAGCCTTTCTCCAGGACCCTGGCGTGGGCACGGTTAAGGAACCAGACAGGGCTCTGGCCTCTTCGGGGCACGGATCGTAATTCTCTATGTGACCACTGCGTGCGAGTTCAGCAGGGAAAATTAAACACAAACCATGTACCTAGGCAATATATTTCCTGGGTGTGATCTTCTGGGCCGGGCCTGTATGGCTCAGAAATGTTTAATATGCTCTGAACAACCCTATATGTTATTGGCAAGGTTTTCTAACTCCATGCAACATGGTCTCACATTCCTTCCAAGGACTTCCATTTCACTCTCAATTTACCAAACATTTATACAAAATCTCGAGGGTTTACCTATGATTAATTCCTGCCAGGTACAGTATATCTGAACGCTTTTAACATGTGTTGAAAGCATTGGGTTTTGAAGAACTATCCATTAATGACTTTCTGAACTGTGACAATGGATATTGACAGTGTTTGTCGGACTAAAGTACTATTGATTGTCTCACATCATGTGTATAGCAAAACCAATTTCTTTCAAGTGCCTCTTCCTAACTGAAATACATTATTATGGTGCCTATCTGTTTATTATAATACCCCAAATTATAGTCTGTAATTCATTTGAATACGAATGGCTCATACAGAATGAAAACCAGCAGCAGGAGTGGATAGGGCATTAAGAAATTTGAATAGATTTACATTAGTATCTTTTCTTCCATTAGTATTGTTCAGTGGGTAAAAGCACAACAACTGTCCATACTATGCAATTTTGTTTTAATATTCTTGAAGACTTCAAAATTTCTTGAGCTTCTTAAACCTGGAGATGACTTGTAATATAAGGATGACACCTTAGGATTTCATAGTTAGTATTTAACATTTTTTTTTCCCAAGGAATAGTAAAACTGACAAGCTTCCCCATCCAAAACACTCAACATACTGATCTAAATCCTGGATACAACTGTCTTTAAACATACAGGAACAGATCCATGGCCTTACCTGTGATCTCACATGTCTTAACCTAGACATTTCCTGAAGTGCTTTACAGACTCATGTCCAGAGTCCTCGTAGCATCTTGCAGGAATGAGCTGACGTTGAGCAGGTGATAGGTCTCTGTGACTTTGGATAATGAAAGTGCCAGCCCCATAGCAGTACTATCACATATGTGCAAAAATATTAATTTCAGGGAACTGGAATGCTTAATTATACAGAGTATCTCCTCCTCCTGAAGTACTATATCTGTAACATGCAGAGGCATATGGCTGTGCCTATATTCCAGGAGCGACTCTACTTTAAGAACATATAATGAATGCCTCATGTCATTAAGTTTTATTGTATTTCATCAGAACACGTAATTCAGCATTTTTTCAGGTTTTTGTGGCCTGCAGCAGATTCTTCTACAGAAGGAGCAGTATGTATTATCTTTTGTATAAAAGACCTGTTTTTCAGCCAACACCGGAGTTTTGAGAGGGACAAAACCAAGCCGCAGCCTCCTTCCTTTCTCCTTCGTAACGTTCTGAGATGGAGTCAATAAAGTCTGTTCACTAAGGATAAAGAATTCACTTTACCTACTTCATTGAGCTAAAGACTTTTGTCAGTCATCCTGTTTTATCCCTTGGTGAAGTTCCTGGGCAGGTCTCGCTAGTTATACACACACTAATTACTATTTCCTTTTTGCAGAAGAGTTAAATGAGCAGCAGATAAGTGGCTTGCTCAGAGGCATTACACAAATTATCACTGGGGAAAAATACAGAAATCAGGCATTCTGACCCCTAATGCCTATGTTTGTGACAAGCATTAAGATGACAGGTTTTGTGAATATGCTGCATGGATCCGAAAACTGTGGCACTGGGTGAATGAATGACTGGATATCAGGTGCTAGAAGATGCTAGTAAGATCGTGTTTTAACGGGCACCAAAAGACCTGGAGTTATTCAACTTTACGGCCTTAAACACAGATATTTCCACAGCACGTATATCTGTATTTGCAAATGTTTATGAAGCAAGCTCAGAAATAAACAATAGGAAAAAGAAAACAGTGATTATATAGTACAAATAATTTTGCTGTAATATGACAGCCTAACAACTTAAGTGCTCAGTATTGTCATTATATATTGTGAAATTTGTGTGCATTAGCAGTAAAGATTCAATAAAATGACTGTATAATTCATATTTTTGCATCATGCTCTGGTGCCTATAAACTTTTTTTTTTTTAATTTTGTCTCTCACCAATAATAAAAGGAAATAAATGAATACAGCGTATTAAATATCATTGTGCACTTATACTGTGAAACAAAAGGGCACTCCTCCCACAGATTTATTTAATGTTGTTGTAGCATACACATTTAGGAAAATAAAGTAATATTTCTGAACATTGATTGAGCTTATAAAGGAAGATCATAGCAGACTAACCTGATATCTTTCTTTAATAAGATAACTGGTTTTACTTAGAAAAGGGAAATGCAATAGACTAAATCTATCTGGACTTCAGTTATGCATTTGATATGATGCCAAATGGGAAATTATTAGTTAAACTAGACAAGATGGAGAGAAGTAAAACAATAAGCGTGAAGTGACTAAACAAGGTATTAAAATGAGCTTTGCTGAAAGGAGAACTACTGTATTAGAGGAAAGTTACAAGTGGAATTCCTTAAGAAATACATTAGGAATATACAAAAAATAAAACACCACTTGTTGAGGACTCCAGGCTGGGAGGTACCATCAGTTCGGGAAAGAATCGGGATATCAGACAAAATCTTTGTGACCTGAGACAGGAAGCTGGAGAAACAGGGTTAGACGCAGTACTGGCAAATGCAAGGTCAAACTGGGATTAATAAGAAAAAAATCTATTGCAAACTGGGAACTCAGTTATCAGAAACAGCAAAATAAGTGAGACAGCTGGGTAAATTAATCGATCATCTGTCCATGGTGAACTACTTAGGAAAAGTGACCCGTATAAAGCAAATGAGAGACCTGAAAGTAGGAGGTGGGTGATGCCAGGCGCTGGTGAAGCGCGGTCAGGATTGCTGTGGGCATCCTAGAGCGCCCCGCTTCTGCCCTGGGGACTCAGCCCCGAAAAGGTACGCACAGCAGCCGCGGGCACTGCCCGGAGAAGGGCCTGCTCAGCTCCCCGAAAGCACCCGGCGAGCTGGGCACGTGCTTGGCGGGCCACCACACGGCTGAGAAAGGCTGTGACTGTTCCCGATGAATCTGTGGGAGCGGGAACGGGAGCAGGAGAAGAGAGCAGGACAGCAGGGAGGGAGGAGAGCTGTTTAAACTGGAGAACAATGTTGGCACAAGAATAAATGCATATAAACTGGCCATAATACGAAGTTCTAAAGCACCCTGTCAAAGAAGTCATGGAGGCAAATAAAGCTAAAAGAAGTCAAGGCAAAGCTTAATAAATTTATGAAAGGGGATGTATAACATGATACCTTGTGGCTGGAGGCACTGGACTAGATCACTCAGAACATCCTCAGTTTTTTCTTTCCACAATTTTTTTGGTCCTCGTCACCATATTAGAAATACTATTATACACATTTACTTGAATATAAAAACCACAATGCCAGAAATCAATGAGGTTGCTTTATTCATACAGTATGACCAGTTTATGTTCAACTAATGTAAAACATGTGGGACTTGGATGAAATTTGCTTCAGTACACAAAGTCAGATTATTTAGGATCAGGACGAGAGAGTACAGAGTGCTCGGGAAGGGGAAACTGGTCTCTCCCTGCCTGCATCCAGGATTAGGATTCTGGACCCAGCTGCTTGGCCAAAAAAATAAATAAAATAAAATATAATAATAATAATAATAATAATAATAATAATAATAATAATAATAATAATAAAGGTACAAAGCTTTTTTTAGCAGCAGTGAGCCAGTACCTCTTCAGGTAAAGAGTGAAATGGCTATAGCTAAATGTTTACAAAGTCAGGAACACAATAGAGTAGCTTTCTGAATTTGATGCACTTCTCTATAGAAAAATAACCAGAGTTGCTAAAATTTCCAGGAAAATATGCAAAAACTCAGTAACCTGGGGGGTCTAACACACAGGACTTGACTAGGAGACCTGTTCTTGACTACCTGAGTGACTCAGTGCCATTCGTTTCTCGTGCCAGCCTTAGAGTCTCATCCCAGTCTTACTATAAAACATGATGACAGGGAGTATCGGATTAAATTACTTTTGAAGTAGATATAAATAATATAAAAATTATTATTTAAGCAGAATCCCCAAAGAAAGAAAACAAGCATGCAATTAAAAGTTGAGGAAGAGAGAACAAGGAATTGAACACTATTTCCATAAATTTACAACAAGTAATGAGTTCAAATTTTTTTTTGAATCTGGATTTTTGTTTGTTTTCATATATTGCGGAATATATGTGAATAACTTTCAAATCTTTAAGCTTACCTCCTGGCTGAGTTAATTTAGAAAAAAAAATCTTTTTAACCTTTTGCACATAATATGAATATTCATCACTCACATTAAATTGCTCAGACAAAAGGACACATGAGTTATATGGTTCCATATTCTAGCAGGAGCACCAGATAGAGTGCTATGCCAAAAGAAAACTCCTCTGAGTGGTTACATACTCCGGCGACGTGTGCACTTTTAACTTCAAAACCTACATATAACTCTGCCTTATGCTTTGGAACACAAGCTAATTATCTGCAGAGAACAGGAGAGACTTGGCATTGCTGTATTTATATCACCCTTGCTAAGACTTATACAAATGATTCACATATTTTAATTTAGATACACACTTGGATACCTTGTTGAATCTTTTATTCAGATCCGACCTTATGGGATCTCTCCAGGAAGAACATTGTACCAGAGAATTTCCTTTTCCCTGAGACTTTTATCAATAATATTTCACAATTCTAAATTTAAAAAGTAAATTGTTTTAAAATTTAATTATATTTCCCATTGCTCTCAGACTGCTGTTATATTCACAACCTGTTATTTTTTGACCCATAATCCTCTAATGCTTCTCACGCAATGAAGGACAAAATTAAACGGTAGTGCATAGGTTATGAAAACCAACATGTTAATATTGCTTATTTCCAATGAGAAGCAGTGACAACATTCATATGTATACTTGCTATTTCAAATCATGAGTATTAGTATATTTTTTTCTATTTTAAAGACAGTAAGTTTAGTATGTGATATTTCATGAAGGAGAGAGCCATACCCATTATCTTTACATCAATCAAAGAATATTTAGCCATAGATCTGATATCCATTTGCTGTACTCTGTTCGTGTGTCCACTCTACCTTATTGAATTATCTTTACCTCAAGTAAATCATTAGAGTAAGTAACCGAATGAAGAGTTACCCATGAGCTCATTTTTAAAGAGAATAATTCAATGAATTAAAGAATCCTTTTCACTTCTTACCTTACGTTAAAGTTCTGGTAAGAATCTCCTATAACTATGTTCACATAGAGGTACAACTTTGAATGACCTTTACTGCCATAAACTTTTTGTTTGTTTGTTTCCAGTCAAATGACTTGTATTTGTTAAAACACAATTGATTTTTCAAACTTTTCAAACAGTTTTCAACAACTTTTTGTTTTGGCTTATGAGGTAAAGTCAGAGCTGCCCTGCTAGGACACAGAAAAGAGGTCTCTCAGAAGGTGCTTAAAATGACCATAAAAACAAAAAGGCAGAGGAAAGGGAGATTTCGCAGCCTGGCCGGCAGCGCGGCGCGGACTAGGGTCAGGGCTGAGGACCCCCGGGGACCGCGCTCTGCGGGCGGACAAGGGGAGCACAGACGTGGGCTGCTTGGTCCAGGTACTTCATTGACGGGTGATACTAGCCGCACGTTAAGTCGTAACAGTTTATTCAGTAAATTTGACTGTGGATCCAAAAGGTCTGATTTCAGTGTTTTTTCTTTAATAAGTTTTTCATTTCCGTTGACTTTATCAGAAGGTGGTCTTCTAGTACAGATCAAGTCATAAAAGACTACTGTTCAACTACAAAACGGCAGATAGAAACTTTACCCTGTCCTCTCTCCTCCTCGTGCTCCTAAACGTGGCTTTTCCCACGGCGCAGCCCAGTAGAGGAACCAATTTGCTGTCTTTATGCAGCAGAGAGTGACCCAAGACTGCCTGGCTCTCGCGATGGTGCTCGGAGGAGAAGAGGCCCGGAGATGCCCCAACGCACGTGGAGACCACATTGAACGCGGTGACGTTTAGTGCTTCTACCGGCCTCCCAAATAGCAGCACTGGAATAAGCCTTCCACACAGGCTTTTCACATGTATTACGTATCTCAATCTTTCCTGAAATGAAATCAGCCCAGTCAACACTTCTGGACACTTCGGTGTGGAATTTGCACGGGTGCACTCACCCTCTGTTTGACCAGCCATGGTTAAAATCAAGACTAAATGTTAAAAAGATACAACAGAAGACTGTTTTAGCTTTAAAATTAATGTTCCAGCTGACAAACTGCACAGGGACTTAACCTACTTTAGAACATATTTAATAGTGTAATTTAGTCTCTAAAAAGAAAAGCACAATAACTAGTGATGGACAAATTTAGAGGTCGAATCTAGTTCAGATAAACATTCAAAAGTTCAGATGTTTAACCAAACCTTATCTTGTCCCTGAAAAGCCTCAAGGGAAAAGCTCTATCAAATATAAGCAAAGCGTGGAAGATTGTGGAAACTTTTCCTCATAGAAAGAAAACTGCTTTATCAGGAAACAGCACCTTATAGCAACGCACACGTGTTAAGCAGTTAAGCATCAAAGCAAAAGCAGAACATTTTCAACAAGCTGCTTCACGGAAGTAGCAATATTTGGATGAAATCCAATACAGAGAAAAGAAAATAATATTAAGGGGAAAGATAATACAAATGCAATTAGACTATCAACCAATAAAACTTAATCTGTGCTTGATAGCTGAAACCTTCCAAGGTTAGAATGAATAAGGAAACCAGAGATCAGAGGACTCAGTCTTTTGAAGTCTTGCTGTCCAGATTCTGGGGACCATTATCTGGCTGAGTATTTTAAAGACATTATGAATATTCTGTCCCAGAATAAGAAAGCTTTATTATTATGAATGACCTGTAACATGAGCAGGGAGAGCTACAGACGACTTCCAAGTAGGCAATTGTTTGAGAAAGGTAGATTTTGCTCTCTGAATTAGTTTTCTGGACTAACAGCCACAAAATAAAAAATGTATTTTCAAAGAACATTTTCACTTGTGGGTCATTAATAACAGAAAATATGACTCTAACAGATTCCTCTCCATCCTTGCATTCCCCAGTCCCAAATGATTTTTTAAAAAAGCAATCAGGTCAGAAGAGCCCATTGCTACGTCTTGCCTGGCATTGTTTCTCATGCAGCACACAATATCTGCTATAATACTCCAGGGAAAAGTAAAATTCAGACAAATGATGCAGCAAATCAATTGTGCTTCTGGAGCCCTTCGTTTTCTTTCCCTTTCCCCATGTTCCCATCTTGACTCCTCTCTGCTTAAACCTGTCCCTCACCTTTTCTTCTGTCTCCCTCCCTGCAAGCCACTTTTTATTTACTTCTCTAAACACTGAACTCCAAATCTGAACTATTATATGCCCAGAATCTGATATCTATCAAAAGTCTTTTTATTTTTAATAGAGGCTGTCTAACTTTCAGTTTAGACTTGTCTAACATATAACCTTTATTGTGAGCACAGTCGCAACAATAAATCAAGTATTGAACTATTTGTAATTGTGCCTTAATGTCAGCACTGCCCTGGCTCCATCAAAATCAATGATCTTCAGATATCACTGTGTAAATATTCAGATATTGCAATATTTTCATTATATCTCTGTTAGTTTTTTGTGCTACGTATTGATTTTCACTTAGCTAGATGTCAGCTGAAATACCTTTAGTTTCAGAAGAAAAGAATGGAGGAGCTTCATAGGACCCTATAATTATCATCTTAATATTAGATAGACAAGAAAGATATATATATACACATATATTTTGACATAAGATTATACACAAAGTCTGTTTTTGAAGGAACAAAGCTCCTAAAGTTCTTGGAAGCCATTTCAAGACTTTGATTTATATCTACATCCCACATAGAAGAGGGCCAAAGAGTAATCTTGAGATCATCATCTGCAGTAAATTTTTAGCTGACTTTCTGGCTTTTCCAGCTAGCTTTTCTCAAGACAAAGCCTGAGTGCAATTCAGGAGCTAATTTACTCCAGAGAGCACATTTACCCCCAAAAGTGTATTATGGGCAAGACTGCACCAGGTTTGTCTCCCTACACCATAATCTGCCATTCAACCTCTAATCAGAGAAGGTGTTTTACCTTCAAGCACAAACTTACATGCCCATAAATCAGACACTTTCAGCACAACGCTCTGAAAACACCAGGCTAGTGGGACGCATATGACCATCAACTTACATCAGAGACCTTGAAACGAAAACGCGCGCACACACACACACACGTTAGGGTCACCAGGCATCATGGGGTGACCAAAGAAGACTTAAAGAAAAGCGTTATATGACCAGGACACAGCTAGTTTGTCCTAAAGGCAGCTAGCACTTGGCAATGTGGACGCAAGCCATTTGTCACTGCACCTTCAGGACTGGCTGAAGTACTATTGGTACAGCACACAAAGTTAAAACTTCGCTTGCTCTCATTTATTCCGATTTGTCTATTCCAAAGCCTATTTAATGACAAATGATCCAAGCTGCACCTGACTCCTCTCCTTTCTAACCTGCTGACATCTGGCTAACTTTTCCTCAGCCTCTGAGTTCCTAGACTGGACTATAAGTTTCTCCAGCAGAGGTGACTATAAAACATACAATCAATATATGATGTATAAAGCTTCAAGTACATGCACGCAAACATACTTTCTCTAGCACAACTTCATACCTGTCTGCTTTTTAAACTATACTTATGTTCTGGACAAGGTGTGAAAAATTCCATGATGCTTAATAAGCCTTTTTCCCCTCTAAGAATTTTCCAAATGCTTAGTTTATCTCCCCTTGGGAATTTTAAACTCCTTTAATTCTCATCTATTTTAAACGTGTTGTCTGACAAGAGCTGCTCAGTTTCTGTACGAGTGTTACTTTTGCACATAAATTGAATACCTTAAAAATTAATTCCACAAACTGTCCTTGCATGTAAAAACACATTTGATATGCTATAAAAAGGCTGAAGGCAGGCCTACCCTTTGGTTTTCACTGCCACTGCACTGGTTGCAAAAGATTAAAGGACAGAAGGACCTAGGTGTTCTAGCTAGTTTTACTTCTAAATCACTGTGAAGTGGCCACAAAACAGGCAAATGCAACAGCTAAGATGTCTCAGGAGGGCCATTTCCATGCGGAAGCATGAAATCCATTTTACCCAGCTCCAGGAAGAGCTTGCCCATGGGCAAGAAATACGAAGCGAAACTGGGGCAGATTTGAAAAAGGGCTATTAGGACGATCAGGAAACAGAGCAGCAGCTGATCTTTGGCAAGAAGACCGCAAATCTTGGCTAGCTTAATGTAACAGCACAACGTGGGAGGAGGACTGGGACTGCTGTTGGTAGCTCTGTTTGGGGAAGAAAACCTGCGATGGAAAAGAACTGCTGGAAACAAAGGGCAAACTAAATGCTGACACAAGAACACATTTGTTACATCTAAATTGACCACAAGTCAATTTAGGCTGAAAATTAGAAGAATGGTTTCAGCACAAGAACAGCAAAGTTCTGCAACATTCTTCCAGCATGAGCAGAGGGGCAAAAGCATTATTACCGAATTTCATTAATTATGAAAGAAATCAAATGAGGTAGTTGTTTTCAATAACCAGGGAATTGCCTCAATGCCATAAAAAGTCTGTCTGAGGAAGATAATGCTATGTTACACTTTTCAATAGCAGCAACGCAAGTGGATCCCTCCTGGGTGAATCCTGGGCACACTTAAGACAATGGCCAATGGAATTAATTAAACGGAGCCAAATATCCTTCCTAGTGAGGGGAACTGCTCATATGTCACAGCCTTCTCTTAACAGTCAGGATTTAAAGCCAGCTAGTTGGAACCTTTTCCTTCATTGAGAAAGAGCGCAGTGTTTAACCCTTCAGTGGCAACAGCTCTTTGCTTTTTAGGGCTACCATTGCCATGGCTATGGATGGGAAGAGCAGGCTCCGCTGCGCACACGCGTACGGCACCAAGAAGGTCCCTCGTGCAAGCTGTGCAGCCATGAAACATCTCACCGACCTCCCCAGCGCACCCACAGAAGAACCTGTTCCTAATGAAGAAGCTCTTCTGTCCCTCCCACGATGATATCTCACCCACTGACACAGGGAGAGGGCTCCTTTATCATAACATACCCTCAAACAGCCATGGAAGTCGCTCCGGTGGATCAAAAAGCTATACTGGTTATTATGGAGTTCACCTTTTAAAGAAAGTAGGTTTAGTTAAAATATTTCACATCAGGGGAAGTTTTTAAGTGCTCCAATCACACGCGCTTCTCAAACACGCTTGTCCTCAAACTGTTTATCTGGCACGTCAGCAGGCAGCTGGTGGAACGAATAGGAGAACCTCGAAAGCACATTCATTTTTAAAGCGCTAATACACCCAGTCCAAGCGACAGTAATGTGCTTCCATCCGTTAAGCTCCTCTTTAAATATTTGGGATTGGAGGTCATAATTTAAATGAAATACATCCTCCAACCTGGAAGGTATAAACATTCGAATGATTTCTCCATCAGGAAAAAGGTAAGTCTGGCCAGTAAGTAATCCTATCTGGAGACTGATTTACAGTATCCCTAATTCAGTTTAATTTAGACTTTTATAACCTAAAAACCTGCTTATTTCTGTCACATTCCTCCCACAGTACCAGGAGGATTGCATCTGGATTAGTTATAAATAGCAGTGAAACCTCAGAATACAGTGCAGTTTGAGAATCATTTTTCTGGCTACAAACTTGCAATCAGGGTAGTCATTTCAATAATTATCGTGAGTGGTTTCAAAATTATGGCACGCAGAAGTGACAGAGAGCTCTGCTGACTATTCCCTTTCCAAAGAGCAAAGCTCAACAAGTCACTGTCATTTGTTCTAATTCTGACCTCTCTCCAAAGCCAGTAGTTTAAAATATTTCTCATTGTAATGCAAATGCATGTATTTAGCTGCTTTCAGTTTAAGAATGAGGCTATATTCTTTCCCTACGCAGGAGAGAAGAAGAAAACGACAAAAATGGAGATGTGCACAAGTGATGGTGGGTCAAACAGATGCAACTGCCTCTGTGTATTGTCTATTGCTGTAAACAATAAAAATCACAGCAATTTGCAAATGTGCATCAAACGTTATTTTGAATAAATGAATTAAGAGACTGAACCAATGTGATGCAAGCCACGTTTGATAGTGGAGCTTAAAAGTAGCAGGAGTCAGAGTAAATATCCCAGTTTCAGAGAAACCCACCTCACTTTTATAACATGGAACTTGCAGAACCGCTTGCCTCCAGTAATACATAAAATGCTGATATGCTGCCCAGGATGGCTTTGCAATTGCTTTTTCTGAAGCAATCATTTGTGGGGAGAAAAAAAAATCTCTACACAACTTTTCAAAATGTATCTGTCTTAAATACTCTCACAATATATGTAGTTCTTTAGGAAAATAGGAAAAAATGTTAGATTAATCATGACCATCCAGTATCTTCTTGCTCCCATACCAAATTTATCTTGAGGGTACATGTAGGAGTTTATTTTGTTAAGAAAAAAATATGGTGTCTCTCTTCTTGGGAACAAAAAAGAAATATGGATTTGTAACCCCTTTTTTTTTTTTTTTTTTTTTTTTTTAACTTAAGTCCTTCAGTAGTGTTTTGAACAAGCCTAAAGAGATTTTAAGACAGACATTTTGTATTATAACATTCCCATGGGTCATATGTATGATCATCTTTACTAAAGCTCCTTTCAGTCCCAGTCGAATAAATATGCATTTTATTTCACTAATCTTGAAACAACAGGAATAAAGTTTACCCAGGTCTTTTATACCTCAGAGAACAAAACAAATACTATAAATCTTTAGAGAGAAAGGATATACAAAAGGGCTTGAGGTGAATGTTTCAAAGCAAATACTCTTTAAATGATGTGCAAATTATTTCAGCACTTGAACATGATTTATGAAAGGGGATTAGTCCACTGAAACAAGAACCCGGTTTAAACTGTTGGGTTTCAAAGTCAAAGATGAGAAGTGTTTGCTGGAAAAGGCAGAATAAGCCAGATAGCAATCTACAGTGAGGATTTCTGATTGATTTTCTTTAACTAACTCAATCTTACATTAGCTATCTCTGTCATTCATACTTATCTGTAGTGGGCAGTATAAAATGCTTCTTTTATGCCACAATTCTCCATAAAAATGAAGTATGCAATAGTGATAATTAAGTAATAATGAGGTAATTAATAACTCGGTGACTAGCTCACTATTTACCAGCATGCCCCATAAACGAGCACAAGGAATACGAAACAATTAAAGATTATCCAGGCTCAGACAGATAACTTCAGCAGAGAGTTGTGTGCCAGTGAGCAGACCAACGAGTCACAGGTCACATCTATAATAATACATTATATTATATTGTAATATTCCCACACACTCTTCAAGTAATGGGTAGGAGCTACTCTTAAGTACTAGAAAAATGATCACTTTTATGTAATTGTAAAGATTAATAAGTGAGCTAACTTCTCATGGTTCTATAATGATCCTGCTGTTCTGGTAGGTAAAGGAAAATTTAATGATCCTGTTCAGATATGATTAATATCTAACTTTTTCCTGACTGAAAATCTGGACTTGGTTCAATAAAAATGAATTAAGAGAACATGCACTGATTTCCCTGCCAAACGTTTATATGGAAGTTGGTTATGCCCAATTTAAAAATATGCTTTTTCAACCCAAATAGTAAACTTTGGAAGGATTTTGGAAAGTACCATAAAAATGAAATAAAGAACTGAAGAAACATTATATTATAATTGATCTGATATAGTAACAAGTACAAAATGGAGGCAGAATGTTCAAAATCAGGATTTTTTTTTCTTTTTGATCAGCTCTGATTATGAGTGTAATATAATCTCATATTATCAAGAGATGACACAATTTGTTTCTGAATTTGTCATGTTTTGTTCCCAAAATGCCAATATCAATACTTCTTAGCTGTTGAAATCAGTATTTCCCTAGGCTTTAAGACAATAGCAAACCTACAGCAAGTTTTATAGTAAAATATAATAGTAAAATTAAGTCAAAAAATAAGTTTAGTTTCCAAAGTCCAAGTGAATGCTCCTACATGCCACAAACAGCATGTTGTATTTTCTTTTTGTGTTTTCTTTAAGTATCTGAAGCTGACAACAGTGCTGTTGGTGCTATAAAAATAAATACCACAAATATATAAGATGTGCAGTAGCAAAACTAACGTTGCAGGAGAAAGCTGTATATTTGCACGTGGCTTTAATTTTGCTTTCTGTTTTAATTGCTGTCATTGCTAATGTTGCACTAATATACATCACTGCTTTATATTTCTTGGTTTTATTAAACACAATAAAACTGACCTACACATAATGCTAACATTGTAATCAAATAATATTAACTAAATAGTGTCCATTTGGCTTTGAACTTCACATCTAACTGAAATAAATGGGCTGGGAAGGGGAAGGAATTCATACCTCATTGAAGCTAACAAAGAAATCAAGCGGCTTCCCACTTTTGCTGCGCTAATTAGGCCCTTGATCGCAGAAGTAACCCTATGTGGGTAGCAGACCCCATCAAGAGACGGCCCCAGAGAGGAAATGTTATTCAGCGCGACCAAGGACTGCAGGATCTGGCCCTCAGGAAGTTGCAGGGAGTTGGTAAAAAGTCTCACTAATTCCCCTCCGTGCTCTTAATTTGTTTAAAAAAACAGAAAGAGAGAAAATCACGCATGCTCCTTTCTGAGCATTGCCTGTAATTAGATGGCCTTTTCCTGGGCATGCTAAACAACACTTTAAATAAGTTCCTGGCTTTTTTTCTCCTGTTATTATACAGCTGAAGCCATGTAAATACATGTGTTTCCCCCCCGGTAACCAATCTCTTCGTGCCCTAGGCAAACGATACCCTCAGCACCACGATGTGTAGGCGCAGAAACAGCAGCGTAGCTTTGATACGCGCGGGGACAAACTCCAAACTCTCAAGCGAAGCCTCTGAAGAAGCCTTAGTCAGGTAAGGAGTAAATGCAACAGGAAGCCAGAAAGGGTTAAGGCTCCACTGGCTCCTCCAGGTCTTAGCTCACGTCTACTGAGAGACTGAGATTTGTTTGTTTTTTTTTTTTCCCCCACATTGTTCAATCTTAATTATCTGCAAACTGCATTCAAAGATGATTTGGGCTGTTTTAGTAATCACTTAGCAATATTTACATGGTACATTTCAAGTTTCAAAATTCAATCTCAATATAAGAGAAAGAAATAAGCAACTCTGGGCAATTTTAAAATGTGCATATTCCTTGTTTAAGTACAAAGGATGGAATGCCTAACCTACATCTTTCTTTCTTAGAAACCTAAGCAGATTTCAGAGCACCGATGACTTGGTAGTAAATATTTCTGAATGCAAATGAAACTTATGACCTACAGGTTCTTTTTTCTTTTTTCTTTTTTTTTTTTTCACTATTAAGCGAGGAGTTGCGAGACACACGCCGACGAACACCTACACGGCAGCCGTTCCCTCGGGAAGCTTGGGAGCACCGCAGCAGCGCAGAGCTACGCTACGCTGCCGTCTAGGACTAGAAAGGCCCACGACTCCCGGTTGAAACTGCAAGAGGAATTTAGGTAAGCAGAATACCACTATTTGAGTCGGACTGCGGCCAGGGAGCCCGGGATAACGCCCCGATCCTAATGAAGAGTGGAAAGGAATCCCAAGCCTGCTCTTTAATATGCATGACATGTCGGGTGTACTGTCAACTTTTCCTTCCACCCCCTCTTTTGTCCGCTTTTTCCACCTGTTGCAACTTGTCCTTATTCAGAGCGGAGCCCACCGGGACGGGAATTGTCCTGCTCGTGGGTCCCATTGTGCCTAGAACGAGGAATCCCAGACTACAGTTATTAAGATACTAAGGCAATAACAAATAATACTACGCAATCCATTAGGACTTTCCGCTTTACCGATATTTTTTAAATCCCTGTGCTCCGGTTGTGGCTTCCAAGCGTCGGATTTAAATATAGAGGAGACTGCACGGGATCCATAGCATGGCTGCATGACTAACCACTGGATTTCCAGCAAAGTGCTCTTGCAGATAAAAGAAAAATATGCGAGTAGAAACAATAAAAATAATGCAATTCAATCTTATCAATTCAGCCAGTTCCAGCTTTTATATGGCAAAACAAGGATATCAAATTGCATTTATCTAATATCACAGATTTTTTAAATGTCTAAAATATTTAATTATTTTGCTTTGGCAGTCTAAGGCTGAGGAACAGATTACTGTTCCCACTACATAAGGAAATAACTGACAACAATTAGTATTTATTCTTGTTGCTTTTGTAATAAAAATAGAATTCCATCACTTTCAGGGAAACCTAAAATATTAATAAGAATGTGATGAACTGAGTAAACGTGACGCCATAAGGGAATGATGGAAATACAGTGCTTTTGGAATGTATTGCATTACCAAGCTTGTGATTGTGCATTTTGACAAGAGCAGCCCTCAGATTGATACAGCAGCCAAAGGGCACTCTTCCTAGCGCGAAGCCGTTTGTTCCCCTTCGGAAAAGGGGCAGGAGAAGGGGAATTGATCCCCTCTGACAATCGATAGCCCCCGGAGCGCAGCCTCTTCCACAGGAGGTCACTGCCGAGGACACAAAGTCCCAGAGAAGGACCCAAACGCACCCTACGAAGCCACCACGTGCAGAGAAAAGCCACCCTTTACCTGACCACCATGAGCAGCAATAGCATCTCTGCTTTCGGTCCAACCCAGGCACGCTGTTCCCGTCTGGCCTATATTTAACCCGGCAGACCACCTACCAGCAGGCTCGGTTGCAACTGGTGGCAACTAAGTTGAGTTTCTGCAGGAAACCTTAGGAAAAAGGCTACAGTCTGAATGATAATGAAATTTTCTGGAAATTATGAAATCTGGCTGGCTGGGACAATACTTCTTCATGTAAAAAGGAGTGGGTTTGCAGGCCATGTTTCTTGCACCAAAAGTCTACGTCCTCTAATGCAGGAGTCCGCTAGAGTAAAAAAAAAAAATGCTCTTTCTGACTAAGCATTAGCTGCATAAATTAAATCACTGAAATAGTTGGCATCATAAAATAAAGAGCAATCTTTTCCCACACATTTGAAAGGAGGATCACAGATACTTTAGATATTGCTGATAATGTTTCCCAAGGCCATCCTTGGCTATTTCTTAGTTCAAGAGAACTTCAAGTAAAATCGGAGTTGAATCCAAACTAGATGAGAGGTCACTGAAAAGCTGTATGACCATGAAGACGGTCACTCTGTGCATTCTGTAAATTGAGTCTGGCAGTCTGAGCCCAATTTCCAAAGAAACTAGTGCCTAGAACTCAAAAAGCACCACTGATGATTCCCATTTGTCCTTGTAATCTAAGCAGAAGCAATTAGGATTAAGCGTAAAAACTAAATTCCTGCGACTAGACTCTAGAGGCAGTCTCCCCAGTTCGAAATTAAAGAGAAAATCCCTGGAACACTTTGGATAGAAATACCTGTCTTCTATGTACTCGTGCTGCTAAAAAATAAAAAATAAAAATAAAAAATAAAAAAAAAAATCAGTAGTATCTCGTCCAAAATTCTGGAATATTTTTACAACCCTTAAAATGTACAGAAGGAAGGTACAAATGAATCTGAACTGTCTGAATATTCCATTAAATATTATCGGGGGGTGGTGATGGCCTGCTAACACACAGTTGCCTTTCTTCTGTGTCGAAC
The DNA here is from genome assembly GCF_028389875.1 of Rhea pennata. Classification (NCBI taxonomy): domain Eukaryota; kingdom Metazoa; phylum Chordata; class Aves; order Rheiformes; family Rheidae; genus Rhea; species Rhea pennata. The sequence continues at coordinate 5,019,802 of NC_084668.1, forward strand.
TGAATGAGATTTAAGCCAACTCTTCACAATCTCCTTTGTCTGGATTTGACACTGGCAGCAGTCAATAAGATAAGAGCACTACAAAATTATAAAATCATTAAACTTTGTAATAACTTCATAAACACACTTGCAGCTATTGCACATATCTTCTCTGTGCTTTGCAGTAAAACTGGACAATGAAACGACCACCTGTTAACTGCTAACAATGTGTCATTACCAGTTCTCATGCCTTTTTAAAGCAATTTTGGCTCTAGCTGCCGATAATTCTGGCTACGATACTTGTGTGAACATTAAGGGCACAGAAAGCCAAAGGCAGAAAACTGACAATACAGTTTGTGCTTAGACTACTAATAAGTAAGTGAATAATATGATTTTTCTAATTCCACATAATTACTTGATCTCAAGGGGCCAAAAAAAGTTCTGAATACATATTTCAGAAGCAATCCAATCCGCAGTATTTAAATACGAGCTTCAATTCAGTGAGATTTCACAGCAGATATTTTCACATTTCTTAATATTTTAAATAGCCTTTAACAAAACGGAGGTTATTCACAATTCTCTGAGGTTTGAAAAGAAATTTAGATTAGGTCTATGAGATTGCACATGTTTATTTCTTTCTGTCTTGTCCGATAAATTATCGATTAAAGGTATTTGAGAAGTCAAAATAAATAAATAAATGAATAATCAATCCTCAAGTGATGAGACAGATTTGGATAGTAGCCACAACAGGAACAGAATCAGGCCCTCAAACTTACCATTCACTCGGTCTTATTTTCCTTGCTCTAAAAAACACAGTGTAACATGAAGTAGGAAGATATTGGGATAATTTTTGCAAGCTACATCCAGGCTACTTTATATTTTATTATAGAAAGAAAACCCTTAAAAAAATCTCCAAGATAAGAGATAACTACAAATAACTACAAAAAGCTCTGGTCTGCAAAAATTTGCTATTTAATGAATGTCTGCACTTGTGCGTGTGTGTGCGTATGCATACTTGTGTATATATTTGTGATTATGTGGATAATTATCATCAAAAAAAGCTATGCTGGGACTTTGGAATGCAGCTATTTCTTCAACATCTAAGGCTTCGATCCTACAGCAAAGTGTAATCAGGCAAATTCCTGCACCGCCTTCCACTACCTACAGGTAGGGTCTAAAGCTGTCACGGCGGTTACGTTAGAAGCAGTATGTGAATCTCCTGCTGAACAAAGAAAAAAAGCAAAGATACAAGAGAGAGTGCAAAAATTAAAAAATGCTGAGCGAGTGATTCAGGGTCACCACTTGCTCCTGCTTCTGGTGCCTACAATATCACCCTGAACATCTGAGCACAAACCGGGAAGGCAAAGTCCCGGTGGACTCGAACACAACACTATTTAGGTTCAGATCACTTTCTTTTCTAATCTTACTAACACAAATCAACTTTGATCCCCGGAATTTAGCTCCCATAACTCTATAGATTGTTCATTCCAGAGGATATGCCAGATCATTAAGTAATTCGCTGTAAAAATATATAACAGAAAGAATTACTCAAGCAATTTGAGGCATTTTACTAAAATGGAAACAAAGCCACTGCAATAGAACATTAGCAGAAGGCTCGTGTTGCTTATTTTTAAGAAATAAATGGCTTGAGTAAGTCTTTGCTCCCAAACAAATTTATTTTGCTTAGGAGAGAATGTCACCCTTTAAAAGTATGGAGCTAGTAACTGCCTTCACTTAAATGCAAGTTATGTATATCAGCACAGAAAACATTCAGTTTTAAAATTCTCAAGTGATCTCCCCTACATTTTGTATGTCATAAAAATTATCTTACCCATATGATGGCAAATTTATTTAAAAAACAATGATAAATTAGTTAAGGAAAGAAACTTACTTAAAGATTTTCTGTGTTCAGCCTTTGGTTCTTTGGATTCAGTATCTAAGCTATTCAGTAATTCGATGCTGGAGGATCTTCCGAGTTTGAACTCCAAATTTCTTGAGGTAGAACTCTTTTCTTTGGACTGAAAAAAGAACATATATATATATATATGTGTGTGTGTGTGTGTGTCCATATGTATGTGTACGTTTGCAATAAAATTATTATATGTAAGAACGGAATAAGAAATTACGGAATGCCAATACAGAATCAGAAACTGATTCAGAAATGCATACAGCAAGTGATGCAGTGAGCATATAATTTAAGGAAAATATGATGCAAAATTTGTTCCTCATATGGCAGTTCTTTTATACTCCTTACAGACTGATCCTGATTTCTCACCTAAATTCCCATCTAAGTTAGGAAAACCAAAGGCCTACTTCTTTAGGCCTCAGAGACCGAAATGATTTCTACATTGCCTGGGTTATTTCTTAATTATTGCAAAGAGGAAGGGTGCTCAAGTTATCTTCTCGTTTTAGATATTTCCAGTGTTCGGATACAGTTGTCTCAAATATTGTTGCAGATTTGGGGTTGAATTCTGTCGGCGTAAATTTAGGAAAGAGCTACTGCTTTAATTCACTGACAGTCGGGGGGCATTAATGATCCCAATTCTTCACAAAAGAAGAAATGAAAGACAGAAGAGAAGAAAGGAGATGTTATTTTGGCTGACGACACTTATCCTCCCGAGGAATTAGATCGGGCAAGACGCAGCCCTCCCACCGGCCTCCCCGCGCACCCGTTCGAAGCAGCGGACGCCCACGTAAGCCTCACTGCACGCTCTTCGGTGGTGTTGGGTCCTGCTCAAACACAAAACCGCACCTGGGGCAAGCCGCCCCGGGCGTTAGCGCTACTCTAATTATATTTCGAAATGCAAAGGGCTGGTTCTGGACTGCGAGTTGTCCCCGCTTTGGCTCGCTCTACTCCTCACGGCTGCCCGAGCCAGCCTTTTACCTCTTGCAGAGAGGCACTAAAAAATAAGTGAGTCTATTAGATGTTTAGCTGAATCGCATGCAACAAAAAAAAAAAAAAAAGAAAAAGAAAAAAAAAGAAAAGAAAAAAAAGAAAAAAAAAGTGTGCTGACTCTCCACGGAAAACTAGAAAACTCCACCCCAAACTCTTCTGTCGGATATCAATATCCGCACGTACCCAATGAAATGCACAATATGAAGACATACATCATCAGATCAAACTTTCCTTGGCTGATTATAGCCTAAGGGTAATATAATGTTTGCAGCTCTTTAAGGAAACAGTAGCCCTGTTCAAATTAACCCTTTCCCAGCCGCCGCAGAGACTTGCTCAGCCAGCTCTGTCAATTACATTGTAGCAAAACCTCTGAAAAATGCAAGAAATGGGGATATTTTTCTCTCACCAGATTCTGCAGTGAACAAGGGAAGTCAGTGCCCTATAGAAATATGTTCTTGGATCAGGCAGAGATAGAAGGAAGACATTTGGAATTTATACTGAGAGTGGCAAAAAAAAGAAAGAAAAAGCTACAGCTGAATCTGGTTTGGTAATTAAAAACTGTTTTAATAAAATGCAGCCCTGCTTACTTCTAGTAGAAAACCCCCAGCTTTCCTGGGAGAATAACAGCAATCAGTTACAAAGGAATATTATTTGCTAGTGTTATTCTTGTGAATAAGTAATACAAAAATTCATAAAAGACTCAAATGTATTAATAGTTCTATTGAAGATTATATACTGTAGGCTGCATAAAAAGAAAATGCAAAAATTCATTAGTTATTAAGTGCTTGTGTGCTTTTACAACCCTCAGTAAACCGATGTCCTTATTATTTCGGAGAAATAAATGCAGCATTCTGTTTTAAGACATGAATCAAATGGCATTTTAGTTGAACAACCTTGTTTATCTGACATTTTTAGATTTGCATGCATATTTATATATCCTTCAGATAAAGGACCGTCTAGCTAGCTGCTAGCTTCTGACTGTCTCAAACCTGTAGAGATGCCTGAGCAAATGAAGTTTAAATTGCTACATCTTAATTAATAAAGGTAACAGCCAAAACAAATACATACCAATCTGTCAATTGCATTTTTGATAGCGTGGAACCAATCCAATATGAGGAAGTCGATATCCGACTGCAGGAGGAACTCATTTCCCGACAGCGTGGTGATCTGGGGGAGGGAAGGGCAACGACAGGTGAGCAAAGCACGCGGGCGAGCGGATGGTGCTCGCTCTGGTCCAGCAGGCACCGAACCGCTTCTCCTTCGCAGCAAGACTTATCTCCCGGAAAGTAGTTAAGGGAGGTCGCGACAAATAAGGTATTGCCGTAGCAAAGTAACGACCGAATACAAGCAGCGCAAAAATAATGATATTGTGACAAAAGTTCGGAAGAGCCGGGAGACCTGGAGTTAAGATAGGCAGCTCAGATGTAAATCACAGCACCCTGGAAAGAAATGAATGCGATGCGAGAATCAACTGCAAACTTCCTGCTATTTTACTTTTCCCTTCTTGTTTTGATATTATTAGTAGTTATATAGTTGATTCTGCTATCGCTGAACTTACAGGTATGGGATATACCTGTGACTCCAGACTCCACTTCCAGTCACTTTGGCACAATTAATAATACAACTGTTGTTCATATTAAAAATCACCATCAAAGATGGCTGTAGCAAAGTAATTAAGAGCCCATTTATCATGGAAAAAATCCCTAGTTTGTCTGAATTGAAGTCGATTTACATGTTTGACCTACTCCCTGGAAATATTTATCCAAAGAATACTCATTCCCCTGCCAACGCTGCTTCGCCGCCTAACAATATTTGGTGGAAACACGCACGCATATCCTGTAGCCCTCAACTTCTGCGAAGTGCGGTGAGAATAATGATACATCACTTTATATACATGTAACTTTTACCACGGCAGGTCTCCAAGCATTTCATACGGCAGGCCCAAATCACCACTTCACAGCTGGCAGAACCGAGGCTGGGCAGCGCGCCGCCCCAAGGCTGCTCGGCGCAGTTATTTACGTAAAGCAAGGCACCTCCAGAGCTGCTCTTGCACTACACCTTCCCGTGCCAAGAGTTTTTACGGCAGCGCAAGAGAAACAACAGATACGTGCTGCCCACGTATTCCCCGCGTCGCCCTTTAAACTGAAATACTACCAGGAAAAGAAAAAACACAACAAAAGAAAAACCCGCAGACAAAACAGCTTAATGTTTTATTAATTGTTCTACAACCCTGCCGTTATTGAGGAAATGCCTGTGAGGACCGATTCCAAAGTCGTCAGCATTAAGGAAAATCCTGTCGGTACCGTTCCAGGGGAGACATCCGCCGCGCGAGCTACGGGGAGCGCGGGAACCGCGGCGGCGGCGGCCGGGGACCCCGCTGCTCTGCACGCGGCCCCGCTCCCTTGCTTTTCGTGGCAAGGGCACCTCGTGTGGTTGCCATTATCTTTATCCAAAAAAAAAAAAAAAAAAAATCAAGTTCAGGTAACTAGCTGAACTGGATCGGATCTCCAGTTCTTCGCTCAGATTACACTGAAAGTTTTTGGGTCCTGAACGTATTACGTTATATCACAATTTATTAATATACACATGCAGATATGAATTAGACTAAACACAGGGAACAATTCAATCTAAAGCCTCTCTTCCAGCATAAACAAATCATTATTAAAATTGTAAAAAGGAATAACATTTTCAAAGCAAGGGCAACATATATAATTAGATTTACTGTATTTTGAAGGCTTAAGAAGGACACAACATAGTTCAGTCTTCCGTTCAGTAAATTCAGGCTTTATTAAAATACAAGTATTCAGCACTGCATAAACATTTGTACTGTATGATATGCAAAAGAGATACTTCATTGCTAACAAGACCAAAGCAAAAATACATGTTGAAAGTTTCTTTGTCTGAACGTGTTATTTTGATAATCATATATTATCAGTGTTTTACGAGCAAATCTGTAAAAACAGATCATAGCATTGAGGGAAGAGAATTCATTTAAAATATACTTTCTGCAAGTTATAGTTCAAGTCCTTTTCTTTCTTTCTTTAGACTAATCTTCAGAGTAACTCGACGGTTTCAAGAAGACTGCTACTGCTCTCTACAGTTTAAATGCATCCACTCCTTAATTACAGTCAGTAATTGACTTTGTTCTGCTCCATTCCAGTCATTCACAGGAAAGCAGTTCCAAAGGCTTTGGCTGGTAAATCCCATTTAATGTGCAGGTTTCCTAGCCCACTTTTATATATTACCTCCTTAGGATTGCTGATAAATGGCTCTTGGAAGGGATTGCTAAACCATATTTGCACTTTGAACAATCGAATTTTCAACACCCTTGGGAAAAGACATCAGTAAAGAATGCTAGCTTTGACTAAACCTTGTGATTGAACAATTTATGATCACAGCCCTAAATGATGTATAACTAACCACAAGCATAAATTGTTCAATATTAAGGCGTTCTAACGCACCATTCCTGTATCAGGCATTGCTGAAATAAACACAGAGACTGGGGAAAAAATGAAAGACAAATCTGGGGAAAAAAAAAAAAAAAAAAAAAAAAAAAAGAGTTGTTCTCTAAGTGTAGAGCTGCCAGTCTCCACTCTGCCAGGTCCTTTATTTAAATATTTCCTGAAATCCCTCTCTTTGCACATTGTTTTTGCAAGGGCTACAGCCTAGAATTAACATTACCTTACTATGAAGAATTACGATGGTGGTGTCAACAACCCACAGCAACGACAACGGACATTAACCCTTCTGTTTTCAAAGGATTTGTCCTTTCGGTTGGTTATAGTAGAATCAGGATTCCAGGATTCTCCCTTTCTTACCACACTACCTTGGGAAAATCACTTAAAAAGCTAGATCCTCTCACATGGTAGCTATTCAATGAACTATGGCACAGTCCTGCTGTTAAGCACTGATCATCTGAAAACATCAGCTCATCCCAGGTAAACGTGTGTTAAATTCAATATATTGTTAGGCTGCCAACACAGCGTGTAAATGGTGGGCAGGTGGGGAGTGTGCAACATTCTCTGTAATATTTTTGTCGTGGCTTATTAAAGATTTCTCTTGTCACCTTATAAAGCTGCAAATGGAGGGATGAGCTTCTTCTGCACATCACCACAATGCTGCACCAAGGCTATATTCAGCCAGATCCTATGTTATTAAACAAAAAGGGGAGAGTATATCTAACTAATACCATTACAATTTCATAATATATAAATATATCTTGTGTCCTATTCAGGACCAGTAGTTCTAAAATTCCTACGATTAACATCTTCTTTCCGTGTGCTAAGTTGTACTTCAGGGCACGTTATGTGCCAAGTACGGCTGCATTTCTCCAGATCTTCCTAAAGCTTTACAGATCAGCGAGATCACCTTTTAAAACAGGTCTCATAGACTCCTGCCTTTTCCATGATACCTACATCAACAGAAAACAGAAGATCAGAGACAGAGGAGTGTCATGAAACAAGCCCACCTCCCCGGGCTTTTTGTCCACGGTCTTCTTGCTAGCCTTGGCCTGGGAGCTGCTGCATCCGTGTGAGAAAGGCATCCTTCGCGGCGCTCCTCTACCTCTTTACCAATAAGCATTTCTATAGACATACTTGTTTCTCACGTCTGTTTTAGTTGCATAACAGGGATGGAGGCAATTTTAGCATTCCTCCTGATATGCACTCTACAGAGCTACGGGACAGCGGGAGAAATTCACACAGCAAAACAAACATGCAAAGCCGTACCACTGATTCGCTCACTTCAAAGGGTACTTATGCATCTCTTGTGACCACGGCTATTATTTGCAGTGATGAACTATTTTCAGACAATGCCAAGCACAAACCTTAACACTGGAAGTGAAGGATCCTACGGGGAGAGGAGACTGCGGCGAAAACCTTCCGCAGTCCCTTCTCTGCAATTACAGAGAGCGCAAGGAGCAGCTCGAAGAGCTACGTACGGCCCGCGCAGGGCTACCGGGAAACTGCCATGCAGCTCTTATTTCAGCCAAATCCTGAAATAAGCCTTTGTTCAACTCCCTCTGACTGCAGGACATTCTGAAAAAAAAACGCTGGACCGCTGGGGTAGGTTATATGAAGTTTTACTTCATGACACTTCTGGACCATGGAAACCCTACACAGACGCTAATCCACAGTGCAGAAAACCTACATTTTGATGTCACTTGGGACTCCCACAGCCTGTGGTGAACACTAAGTGATTTAAACCTGGATTGACAGATACCTCTGCGTGCAGAAATTCAATAAAATGTGTTCCTCTTGCTGCACTGTGCATTGGGCTTGCTGCCCTTGATATATGTAGAAAGGAAAAAAAAAAGAAAAAGTGAGTCACTGGAGCATTTCTAGCTCAAAAGCTAACACTCTTCCCCCTTCCCACTGCTCCCTTCATCTAACCTTGCTCTCCTACAAGTTTTCTGTCTGATCATGTTAATGATCCTGATTCCCACAGTGAAGAGGATTCTCGGCTTTTCTTTGATTTTCCTCGGACACTTTTGCAGGACGGGATCCAGTCCCCCAGCCCACCTAACAGGAGGACACGCCACTCTCCAGCTGCCTGGCAGCCACCACGGCTGGGCAGCAGAGGTGGCCAGAGGGTCACAGGGGTGGCTCCTGTGCAGGGCATCCATACGTAACGTTGTGGGGCACACGCAGGAGCTGTGAATTTAAACGTACGTATATGCCCCTCCACCAGGAAGGTTGGTAAAATGCTACAATTTAACATCCCCACAAAAAAGGAAAAGAAAAAGACTAGGAATTTTCTCTCCTTCTCTGTTTTAATGATCTTTTTTTTTAAAAAAAAATATTAGAATATAGTATAGTTTGAGAATAAATGCATTAACTGTAGACAGTCATACATCCACATCCATAGTAGAAGCAGAATTTAATTAAAGTTGGGAGCCACTATACTCCTTAGTGGTTTAATTAACTGACTTGAATTAAACAGGGACAGAGATATGTAAGTTTTTTAAAACATGTCAAAAGTCAAACTGCGTTTCTGGAAGTTGATCTCAAATTCTTTCTCACAGATAATCCAGTCTCTTGGACACGTTTATGCTGAATGAGTGAGCAGCAGAAAGGATAAAATAAAATATCTCTCTATGCTATAATGTAGCGAGCTAAAAGTAAGATTTTCAAGAAATGCAAATGTAAGAAAACAAAAGGATCAGTATTCAGCTGCATTATATCTATATTGCATCACACATCCATTATATAATTCAGCCTATGGAGATAGTCATGGTTATGCTGATAGCTAAATTGCTTAAAGGACTCTAAGATTTTTATGACTACCAGAAATCTCATTATCAAGCAGATTGTCTGTCTCATATTCCAGTCTGGCTTTACCAATCTAACAGTCCTTTGGATGTAGAGCAAAGTTAACACTGAAGTGAGGGGGAAATATCAGCTTGAAAGAAAAGGTCTTCAACCGATCTCTCCAAAAAATGATATTTGTTAAAACATTTTGTGAGAAAGTATCTGCCTTGTGTTCCCAATGTTGCTAGATGTTAAGTAAATATATGCTGATTGCAAAAAAGTTGCTTTGGCAACTCTCTTATTAAAATGCATTTGTAACCCCCATCTGTCATGAAAGTTTTGAAAAGTTTGTTTACTTTGGATAGCCGCCTTATCCAGGGTTACCCCAGCATACAATGATAGCAGTCTTCAGAAGTTGTGTGAGGAACAAGCCACTGGGGATCCATTTTTGTTTTAATTGGCACACACAAACACTTTTCTGGTCTGTCAGAAAGATCAAGCTAATATGCATGGCGGGTGTTATATTCTCAGCTTTGGGGAGTAGTAAAGCTCCCTTTATTTAAGTAATTTAAATGATAGACTGCAAAAACTTTGCAAGTCAGAAAAATGTTTTATACTTTCTTTGGGAATATTTGTTTTAAGCAACAGAAAATGTTCTACATATCCAAAGATGTTGAACCTTATGTTATAATTACCCTGTTTCTTCTGACTCTGTAAAAATTACTGTGAAAATCAAGCATTGCAAAAAGGCAACAAATAGATCCTGCATTTTCACAACTTCCTCAGTATTAGCAATTGTAAGAGCAATTGCTGCCAGATGTTTACAAGATACGTCTTCAGTGTGGTACGGTATGACTGATCTGTTTGTCCTTTCTCTGGAAACTTTCATGGGTTTATCATATCAAAACAACCTGCTCGTATAAGTAATCTGCTTTTTAAAGGAGTTAACATAATGTTTGGGGTAAATACACAACTGGATCTGAAGTGGCTTTAACACTCTGAAGTCTGGGGTCAAACTTCCAAGAAAGAATGATTTTTTTTAATGAAATTGTACTGAAATAAATTTCTCCTGGTAAATTATTAGGACAGAATTCTTCAATATAATATAATAACGAAATAATGAACTCTAGGTCTGTTAAAAAAAAAATCGGAGTGCAATGTTTCCCTTCTGCTGTGCAATCCCATTGAATTACATTAATATCAGGGAGGAGGGAATCAGGTCTTCTCTTTGCATTAGAGGGCAAATCTTTTCCCTTCCTTCCCGACTGCAAAGAATCTTGGATGCAGAATTTATTTTACTTTCTGTGGAAGATACCAGACCCACAGGAGGCCATGAGTTAAGCTGATTAGGCCTAGACAGGTCAAAACTCCTCAGCTGTCAAGAAAAGATGCTTCAGCTAAATACTGAGTCTAAATAGACCCCTGGAGGGAGAAAGGTTCGGGGCTGTACCTGTGGGTAAAAGTGATGCTTTTACTTCTTTTGAAGGAATGGGTTGTCATTCTCCCTTTTTTTCATTCCCCATCCAAATCTTGTCTTTTCCTTCCCTTGAAAGTGTGAGAAAAAAACACATGTTGTTTGAGGGAAGGGAAAGGAGTGGAAAAGAAAGTGTTTTTTGCTAAATATTCCTTCAGAGGAGGGCGAGGAAATGAAAACAATGTTCCTAAATATTTTAGTTAAAAAACAAACCTCCAAGCAAAGTCAAGCTTTGAGGCCTGTAACAAAAGCAGTCTGGACTCTCCCAATAATTTTATGTCCATTTTTTTCCTTTTCCCGCGCACAAGGCAGTTGCTGTGTCCCAGCTGAGCCAACCGAACCCCCTCACCCAAGCGACCAGAAGCGGATCAGAAAGAAGATCCACCAAGTGCATTGACCATACACGATCATACTTTGCACCTAGAACACTCCAGAAGTCCTGTTCAGTCAGCGTCTGGCTAATATATAGCTTTTGTCAGCCAAATACTACTAGGCAGTTTGGATGTTAGCATTCCCAGATTATTTTTAATGTCGGTCGTCAAGTTTGGCCATTCAGATTGCCTTTTACCGCTTCAGGACTTGCTTTACTTTCTCCTTTTTGCTCTCTCCCTCCCCTTTTCCCATATGAAAGCCTCCCCCGCTCATCCTCCTAAAAAAGAAGGAACGCACGAGACAGCCAGAAGACGGCCCTTCGGGACGTCACGCCGCCCTCGCGCGCCCACGCGAGCCACCGGCCTGCCGGCCGCTCGCCCCACGCAGCGCAGGAGGCAGCCGCCCGAGCCTGGCGAAGCGAGAAAGAGGAGCCAAAATTGGCTCAAAACAGAGAAGCGCGCGCGAGAGTAATTAAGACCAGTCTGTGCATAGTGGAAAATTGGGAACAAACAATTTTGTCCACAGATGAAGACTAAAGGCAATGTCTAAATACCTACCGCACGCTACTCTTCTCCTTGGGGTAACATTTTATTGTTACTGCCTTTGCAAGCTGAAGCCATATATTACCCAGCCACATACGGAGATATTGGCAATAGTTTCTTAGAGAAGTCCCGTCTTTCTTAGTTCTACCAGCCAGGAAAGAGCTAGTGATGAATGGTCCTCCTGTCCAATTTTATATGCACGTTATCACACTTTATGATATATGTGAGTGAGATTCAACATGATAAGTCCTTGTAACAAACAAAAAAAAAGCAAAAGGAGAATGTATGTTCTACATTCAGTATAGTCAAAGATATATGTTTAAAATATATGTTATGTGTAAAGATTTCATTCTGTTGCCTCTTATTTTAGCCAGAAATTTATTCATCAGTAGCAGAGCATTTTACAGCTACATCATTTGCAAGCAGAAGCCGGCACTGGTTTTGAGTATTTCATTTACTGACACGTCTCCTATTAATAAGTGCTGAGATTGCACAATAAGAAAAAGAGATGTTGTTATAAGTATCTTTATACTTATCGTAACGTGTTTGGCCATGATTATAAGTGTTTATAAAACATTTAAGAATCGTTCCTTGTCTACTTACTCTAATGAGAACACCTGTTAACTTTAGAGCTGCGCCGACTTATTTGCATTGAATTCAGGTTTTTGCATACTGTACATCACTTTTTGAAACAATTAGATGTTTACAGAGAAATATAGCTAAAAGAAGAACAGCAGCTTGAATGCCTTCAAGCCCAAGTCAATGCTAATCCTGGTTTGAGCGAAAAGCAAAAATCTGCTGAATTATAATACTGACACAAATTCAGTTAGCAGTGAACAAAGGTGTACCTGCAAATCCTCTGATAGCAGATGTTACTTGTGGGGATTGATAACTGCTGTTGAATAAAGCATCTCTTAGAGATGAAACAGCACTACTGAATGGGATTTCTCATTCTTGTATTTATCAGGTTCTTCTCATCTGGATCTTTTTTCTTTTTCTCTCTGACTCAGAACCTTTCTATATACTGTGTATTCGGAATGTGTGGTCATCCTTCCAAAATAGCTGTTTGCATTATTTCATCAACTTGCCAAAAGCCAACACAACAACACAAGAATCCTCCTACTGCTAGAGATCCAAAACACCATCTCTGCCACAGAGCTTTTCTGGCCTGGGGCGAGGAGGCAGGAGGTCTCTTTCTGTAACAACAGGTCTACTGAACGGTAAGTGTAATATCCTGCTGCTACACAACCATGCCAGCTATTGTTTAATAACAATGTAAAACATCAAAGTTGGTCCATGATATACACATATACTCTGCCAGCTGTGTCAAGTGCCCAAGTGTTGCAGGCAGGAAAATATAATGGTTATCATCTCCCCTCGCACGCAGGGAGCAAACAATGCATGCACAACATCTCTGGTTTTCCTCTTTCCATCTCTATTTGTACAAAAACATTAGGAAAAGTCACACGTGGTTAAAAATGATTGGAATGAGGCTATTTTATCCAGTTCAGAAAATAAACACTTCTGACTATAGAAACTGCAAATATTTCCATGACATATTTTTTATGTAATATTTTAGTAAGAATGATACTGCGGTGGTGTACGATAAACCCATTGCTGTCACCAAGCAGAGCTCTACAGCTTTTGAAGATTCAGAGTCTTGTAAGAAAAGTTTCAAAGGTAATACCATACATACTGTATTTATAGTACTTAACTAAGCATTAAAGAATATGGATATTTCAAGAACAGTTCATAAATGGCTTATGGACTACGAACATCTCCAAAATTTCTGTGATTTGGAAAGTCAAAACATATTGTATAATAAGCAGAATCACAGTCTAGATAGGATGGAAACAGCGTTTCATTCAAAGAAAACCATCTTCTAATTTTACTACTCTTGTAATCCAGAAAATGGACATTTACATATCTCAGTACTCTAGTGATAGTTTCAAACCAGTTTTCAAGTGTTAGAGGGTTGGGTTTTGTTTTTTTTTTTTTTTTTTTTTTTTTTTTTTAGATCTTCTGGAACTGCACTGACAAGCATTGGCCTTTAAATTTATACCTAACTCTAGCTAACAGGGTAGTAATGGCATAAGGTTACTCCAAATGTTATTTAAGAATATCACATAATCAAAATCTCACATTATTATTTCACAGTAGGTGTCTAAGGAGAGCTTTTCCGGAAAAAGAGATATAACTCACTGAATTTCTTACACTAACTGAATTTAGTTAGCTAGCATAACTGAGTGAATAACTGCTCAAACGTCTGACTATGTAGCTCAGAGAAAAGCAAAAGTTACATTGCACATCAATTGTGCCATGTTTTAATTTTTAAATGGAAATTAGAAAAGATATAACAAGAAATGCTACATCTTGTTAGATCTGTGTGACTGGTATGCATGAAACTGAAAGGCAAGTAAATTATTTTAAAAATATGTATAATTTTTCAAAGTATCTGAAGTTCCTGAATCATATAGGCTTTTTTCATGTATTACTATGTAATGTACACTTTGACATCTGTCAGTCAAGCTTCTGGCTACCACACTGTATAGCACAACCGGACAATCTGGAGGGATGCGCCACAATGTGATGTGGCATGCAGAAAAATTGGAAAACTCTATTTTTCAGAAATAAAAATCACACCTTCTAGTTTTAAATAGAGAGAATGATTGCGAAATATTTGGCTATCAAGACTGTGAAGATTGAGGTTGGATAATCAATAATGTTTGTGGTTGAATTACCCACTGATAACAAGTAATTTCCTGCTATTCGTGAGGGGAATTGGGAAGTGGTTTTGGGGAATTTGGCAGACTCTCTCCCTCTTTCCTAAATATGCTGTGTCTGAAAGCCTGATATTCTTTTTTATTACAAGCTTTGGGATGATGCAATATATCTGAATGTAGGTTTGGGGTGACAGCTCTTTTGGGAACTTAGGAATCTAAATATAAGAGGAGCTAAAAATATGGAAAATTATCAGGCAGAGAAATGGTTGGATATTTGGGTTTTTAGTCCTACATACTGTAACCACAGGACCGTATTTATCTGGAGCCTGTAACCCCATAATTGTTGCTCCACTTATTGTCACTAACAAATGTACAGTACATACGACAGGAAAATAAAGAGAAAGTTCTAAAACGCATTATGGCCTCCTTGTCCACAGATGTCATCGTCGCATCTTAATTCAAGCACTACGTATGTGCCGGGAGACTCGTCCTTACCCAACAACAGAAACCACGGATACAGAACGGCTATTAACAGAGTACCCCTCTGCAGACCCCTGACCCTCCCCTTCCCTTCCTTTCCTACCAAGTTATTACACATACTAGATACAGTATCGCTCTCGTCAAAGCGAACGACATCTGACAGCTAAAAACCAACATCCCATCCATATGTACTTTCAAGTGCCAGAAAAAATGGAAAGACTTAAGGAAACTGGAATTTTGGATTTCAGTTTCTGACAAGTGTTGTGTTACCATGTATTACAATCCCACCCATGACCTAAGCCTCACACTGTTCTCCTGCCACTAAAATAATTAAGAATATTATCAGATTCTTGGGCCTGATGAACGAAACCAAGTTACTTCCTAATGATTTGGGGCACTTTTCATTAAACCAGAGCTGGAAGAGCTGACTCTCTCCTTATTACTCATGTCTGCGAGCGGAGATGAGCGAGTTTGAACTATAAACAGAACCAATTACATTAACATTTCCAAATACTTTCAAGAATAAGACTAAAAGCTCTTGTTTGTTTTGCAAAACCATGATCCACTATGCTAATAAGTCTAAAATTTGATTAAAAGGAAAGCATTCAAAGCAGAACCTGGCAGCAGAGCTTCTTATGTGCGTTTCTTTCATCTCCCGCACTACGGCAGCCCTGATTCAGCAAGGTATTTCATTAAGCAACACGCAACTTTCGGAGGACAAGTACTTGCACTGTTTCCAGTCACAGGACCGAGATGAGCAAATCAGTCAGGAGCAAAAATAGCATGAAAGTTATATTTATTCACAGAGTGAATATTTTAGGGAACAAAAGATCTGTTAGCGACAGTAAGAGCGGTATGTAGATTAACACAAGCACCAAAGTTGACTATCACTCACAAGCCCACTAGCAAAAGAAAGCGATATCATCTACCGAGCGAAGAGAATAGCTCATCACAGAGCCAGAAAAAAACCTATCCCCTCACTCCTATAAATAAACCCAAATCTCTACCCTTTTGTACCTACCTGAAAAACATAGTATTAGAAAAGGAATGTGATTTTCTTTTACCTTTGGCTATATGAGTCAAAACACAACCAGATCAGCTTGAGAAACTGAGAAAAAAAGTAGTACGCATGCGTGAAATTAGAACTAGGGTCTTCAGTTCTTGGATCTTCAGTTGCCAGCATTCCCAATAAGTCACTCATTTCCTTCTGGGAATGAATGGACTGGCTCCATGTCACAGCCAAGCTGATAACATCTAGACAAACTGTGAGAAGTCAATCACTTAGAGGATGACCTTGCAAAAAATTAAGCTGTACTAGATATCGCCAGAGCTTGAGGATCAAAACAAAAATAATTTTGCAGGTGTTTTGAAATTCAATTACACCGTCTCATCTCTTACTGAAATGCAAACACACATAGACTGAAACGCAGTGATGTAATGCACAGAAATATACCGTATCTAAATAAAATAGTGAGAGACACTGAAGCGGGAACATGTTTATCAGAAAAAAAAAATAAACAAAAAAGAGCACTGATATCTATATTATTCAGGAAAGCTGCCTGGATCAAAGGAGAAAACAGGATCTCAGTTTCACGCTTAAATCTGAATGATAACTCATTCCCGTTTTTCACTGCTTTTGCTCGATGACGGTGTCAGTCACCTCACTATTGGAATGCATTACAGAAATTAGCAACCAAGAAAGCAAATCGCAATTATTTCCTATTTTTGAACTGGTCTGCTTGGCTGTTTGCTCTGCTTCCCGTGCACTACATCCAAAGACCAGCCGACACGGAGCCAGAGAGACAGGGAACCTTGCGAATTTTCCCAATGTATCAGACTTACAGAAACACCTGTGCTAAGTAACTTTGTGCTGAGCTACTGTGAAAAGCTGCCGTGTTAAATAGCAATCACAGTTTCTTATTTTTCACTGAGTTGGTTAGCCTTCCACTAGAGCTCTCCAAGCTGTCATGCTGAACACGGAGGGCACCCCTTTTAATCTTTTTGTCTTTATTTACATTGTTAAAGTCATGGATTCCTCTGGTGAGCCTGGAGTATATCTTTGTTTCTACGTTTTTATCAATATAATGGGAGCTCAGCAAAAAGTTTTTAAAAAAACCTGTTCATAAATGCCTTTCGTTTCTGAATTGAAAGCATTTATTCGCTGATTGCTGTTGGAAGACGAGAGAGGTTGAGGAAAATCCTCTAAGGCGTTTGATTTGCCACAGGTCTAAAAAAGGTTATTTCTCTGCTTTAAAAAGATCCCAAATACTATACGGGAAGACAAAAGTATTGTAAAATTAAATAAACCTAGAATGTCTGTGCAAGTCTATGTTTTATTAGGGACTGTAGCCTTTGCTTGATGTGAGGAAAAAACACCGATTTTCACTTTGGAGGAAAAAAAAAAAAAGGAAGGAAGCTCTAAAATCTACTCAAGCACTTTCAAAAAGTGTGTTTTTCACATGTGCAGAGCCAGTTAGAGATTTTTAAGTGTGTTAATAATTAGATGGAAAACTTGTTCAAACTAATCATCGGCTCTGCTAGGGAGGCAAGCTGCAGACGGGCAGGGAAGGCTGCAGCGAGGTTTCTCTGAGGACTACTCGCCTTTGCCCTTTTCCCGTGCTGGTAAAAGCACGTGCCACCACTTATTTACAACACCTCCACTATCAAAATGGTTTCGCCGTGTGCATCTTTAACCCCTTTACACGTGTTTTCGACGTGCACAAGCCACTCCACGCTTCCTTAAGAGTGACAGTCGAGCGCGCCAGCCAACACAAGGTGCAGAAGAGTGGGAATAGAGCTATTGCTAATAACGGTTAATCATCAGTGAAGTTATATCAGACTGTAGATGTGTTTATATACAATACTATATAGCTAGAGCTAACCTAAAAAAAGCATATGCGTAGCCAAACCTTTTGGAACCGGGGAAAAAACAAACAAAAAGTTGGTGGGAATTGACTTGACAAGCCACTATTTTGTTCAAAATTTCAAATATTTCAAATACTTAAATTTTCACCAAATAGATTGCAGTCAGAAGAGCACAGTGCATGGTGTTTAAATTAGACTTCCACAACGTTTTGTGGCAATACAGTGTTTTACGGCAGCGACTGCAAAACACACCAGCAGCACCACTGTAAACTTCCAAACATTTCAAAGCCTATCAAGCACCAACTGTGTTGCCAGTATAGTTTTAAGCACAATATAGCAGGCTTAAATTATGCAAGCAATCATTTCGCACACAAGTAGTCCCAATTTTTCCAGATGGGGGCTATATCTGTGATTAAGAATTGCAGGATAGGATACTCTAAAAATATAAAATAGTACTTTCCGTGCAAAGAGGGTAACAAAGCCCAGAATCCCGCTTAGGCAGGTTGCCCCGTGTTGTCGTGATTCTTATTTTCTACCTATATGAAGAGTGCTTCGAATCCATAATTCATATAAGGATAAATTGAGACTTTCAGTGTTTTTCTCGCACTATAAGAAGCCTATTGTGAATGGCCCCAGGGCAACTTCCCCCAGCCAGGTAATTTAAAAAGCAGAAAAGATAGGCAGATACGTTATTTTCAACAAGGTCCCAAGGTGGCTTTCAATTAAGAAAAACAATTGACTGATGTTTCTCTGTTTGCTGCCAGGAAGCTCCATGTAGTGTTTCTAGAGCTTTTTCTCCACTCTACCCAACATGTGGGCTCAGTGTCAAGCTGTGAGTTTGTAAATCTTTTTCAGCACTTATCAGAGCTCAACATGAATTATGGTATTGCCAAATCTGCTTTATGCAGCTTTTTTTTTACACTACGAGAAAATGTACAATTTTATGGTCAAAAAGAAAAGTCTACCTAATTTCAATAGGAAAATACAGCTAGCTGGGATTGAACTCCCTGGAAAAAAAAAAAAAAAAAAAACCCGCCCTGTAATCCGGGGTCCTTAATGCCTTCAAACTTTGCAAACTTCTGAGCTGCCGAGTTGCGCGTGGCGCCTATTGTTTCCCTCGGTACCGTTATTGCTAAGACAGTGGATTTTATTAACTTAGTACAGGTCCGCCAATCACCGCTACTTTCGTAGACGATCCTTCTCAAAACGTGTGCTAACCTGCAGTAAAATAACAACGTACCTCCCTTTGCGTTGCGGAGCGCTTACCGGCCCCTTTGTTGAGGGCTGATACACTTTGTGCGTGTGCGTACGCGTGCGCGTGTGGATTAATACCGTTGTAATAATTTTATATGGCAGGCAAAAATATAATGAAAATGATAATTTGCCAAAAAGACTTAAAAAACACTGAGGTGTTACCTATCAAAAGTTCTCCTTCTGTCTATGATACAGCACAGATTGCAATCGTGACAGTAAATCTGGTGCTATTGTTAATGCCATGGCACTTTGGTTTTTGGCTTGCTTCAGTCCAATCTGTGACATGCTTGTGAATATCTTTCTTCTGTTCTGTCTGTATGGCATATGGATTTCTGGGATACAACGTCAGACCTATCCACATAACAAGTGTTCAGAGCACCTTATCATTTTAAAAAGCCAATTACTCAAAAAGACAAATGTGAAATGTTTCACATTTAATGATGAGCAAATCTGCAAAACAAATGCAATTTTGCTTCATTTGAAAAAGTTTAGTTTAACTGTAAATATTGCAATGGAGTCCCTAGCAATACACACCATGGGTAGGGACAGGCTCATTTTATGCATATTGTACATCATCACTGTCACTTAAATCAGCAAGATTCTCCATGCTAAGTTGTTTTAAATAAATAGAAAGAAATGAGATACAAAAGACTGAAATATATGCTTCTGAGTAGACTGCAAAAATGTCACTGCTAACACTGAGCATTGGACACTTAAAAAAAAAATATTTTGAAAGTCTCACCCAAAAAAATGAAAACTGCATATGTCTACAGAGGTAAAGGTCAGTAATGAAACAATTAACAGCAAAAATACCAATCCATTTCTTAGAAATATTTGTCAATATATAAAGAATGTTTTGTGCTGCACATAAGTGCTCAATTAATCCTGGATTAGTGGCCGTATGTCATATTACCAGACTGAAACGATGTCAGCTGAGGAACTTAAATACACACAGGTTCAAAGCAAGATTTCCTAGAGACTTCAGGAGTGCAGAAATTGCTACTTTCTGGTGCAGTACTAATAGAGCTCATGATTCAATGAGATACTTAAGAATTTGCATAATATATATATGCTGTACCACTGAGGTCAAAATGCAGTACGGTCAATTGTTTTTTTTTTTTTTTTTGAAAAAGGATAGCATATATGTATATATTTATACCATCGCGTGTACAAAATAAATATGCACACATATACTAGCCATTACTAAAGATTTTATTGATTTAATGATTGTCAGTGTTATCTGAATTGTAGGTGCTGAGTACCAGAGACGAAATTAAAGTGATTATTGTGAATGCAGGAGCATATTGGGCTAAAAGCTGCTGATGTTACTAAGACTAGGAGAACAGAGATATTAGTGGGAGCACTTGACTGAGGAAGGCAAATGGATTTATGTACAATATTTAAAATATACGTGTAACATGTAAACAGAGTTTAATACTGAAGATTTTTGTGACCAATTTCATTTAAAAACCCCTCTTTCTAAATTGTGCACATTGGTAACAGAATACTATATAGCATGGGAAACTGAATGCAGCTGGCACTGGTAATTTTAGAAGAAACTAATCTTGATATTTATAACATCATGTAGCAAGCGGAACAGTTTTACCAGGCTTGGAATGCTGAAATACAGAAAAGTTCACCTTTCAGCTATTGTGCTTTAGTTCTGTACTGCAAAAATCAGTCATCAGCTGTCGCAAGGCAAATATTAAGAAAGTTTATTATGCTATATAGCCACCGAGGTACCTTTTTTAAACTGCCTATACATGTATTGTATTTTATAATAAATTTTTGTAATCCAGCTCAGGGACTTAATATATACAGCTGAAAAATCAGTTCATAAATTACACTTAGCAAGACAGAATATATGCTGAGCTTTAGTGTTAGATAAGAACCTTATTTTAAATAAATTCCTTTTATTTTTATTTTTTTATTTCTAAGCAGTTCTGATTTAGGGTTTGATGTTTTTTTACCTGTAGAATGGCAGTTGTAATGAACTAATAACAAATGCATAAAAAAGAGAGTATTTTACCCTTAATCCTGGAAACAGCTGTAAAAATAGTTCCCCGAATATTTTTTGCTATTGCTGCACAATAATAAGCATAAGTGTACATATAAACCTGAAAGAGAATGCAATTTACTTCACAATTTCATTATGGTACTTAATTTTTACAATTTCGGATTGTAAGGGTAAAACAAACATTCATAAAGCATAATAGACCAAATCATTTCATAAATTGAGCCATATAATGTGTTTAACTCAAAGTGATTTACTTCAGAGGTTAATTTTTACCAGTATCTTTAATGTTCAGGAGTAATGAAGATATAGGAACATATGATTTAAAAATGTAAAACTTAAATAAATTTGGAGATTTTAATTTGCAGGGGATTGGACAAATATTTTGCCTCGTTTTACAGTATGTGTTTTTGTTTTCTGCTTCTCCCTTGCACACCCACTCACTAACTTTAGTACTGAGTTTCAGGTTTGAATGAAGTGAAAAGCTCAATGGATAATTATCAAAGTAATTACATTTCTCCCACTTTCACCGCAGAACCAAATAAAACCATGAGTTTTTCCTGCTTTCCACAGACCCCCATGAATCAACAACATCCACCTGAAGTCACCAAAGAGCAGAGCTGAATCTTTCAGCAGAGTTTTCAGCTGAGTTTTGAATTGCACAAACACAACTTGAAAGCAAGCGAATTTTTCTAGAGTTTTCGATCCCGATGTCAAAATTTCACCCAACCCAGTTAATGCAAAATCTGTTTATGCGCATTATCTTCCCCAGAATTACAAAAAGGAATGTCAGTAATAATCAAATGAGTGTGCTGAATTAAAATCAGAAATAGCTGTCTCTAGCAAACTGATCCGTACAAAAGCGTCGGCGTTAGATTTGCAGGCTGGGTTTTGTGCAACAGAATGAGGAGCTCAGACGGGAGAAAACAGCTACCCACTGCAGCACTTTCACCCCGTTAATCTCACATGTGCCGTGCCACGGCTTTCTTGCTGTTTTATTTTTAACCTCTGCTACCTTGTGGGAAGCGGGCTGTTCGGCGGATGCTCGGAAGCAAAGCTCCGATTTTACAGATGGATGTAAAGCGCTGTTAAATGAGAGTTTTAAGGACTTTTTCAATGTACTTTGAGCTTAATCTGAAGTGGTTTAATCACAGCTTGTACACATCTTCTTAAAAATTGTTATAAGGAGGGGAGAAGTAATAATCATGTAGGAAATCATCACGACAGCTGCTGGTTCCCATGATCCCGTTTACGCTTTTAACATCATTAATGAAAACCTATCTGGGCAATACCTGTGTCAGGAAGGTGTCAGGTGGTCATTTGGCAAGACGGAATAGGAGGGAATCAGACCAGCATTTTGAAAATGGCTCACTTTTCTTTTTCCTTTTTTGTGTGTGGGGTTTTTTTTTTTTCTTTTTCTTTCTTTTTTTTTTGCACCTGTTATTCTAAAATTTCTTTCAGTTACATTTCAAAACACTACAGTTGGGATCTCCTTGCCAACCTGAGATGGCATAAGCCTGGGTAACAGAACAAAATGTGAGAAGGTCCTTCTGTCTTTAACGCCTGTTCACCAATGAATCAGCCTCCAATTAATCTGTTTCTTCAGTAGGAGTTTAATAAAAGTCAAGCACACACATGTTCAGTCTTGTTTAGTATTAAAGCTGTGTTAACATTATCTGCCTAGCCAGGTCAAAAATCTTATATAATTAAATGCCAGAAACCATTTCAGAATTTTAAGGGCTTTGCAATTTTCTGTAAGTAATTGATTATGCGAGGCAGGGTAGTTTAAATTTAAAACAGGATAGTGATGAGTGTGATGTCACTTTTCATTACATTTTTCAGAAAAGTTTGTTTCATGGCCAAACTACACATAAAACCTAACTTATTAGATTTGCTATTTTGCATTTTTATGAACTGGGAAAAAAAAATCAGCAACCCAGATTCTCTTTCCACATCATGAAATATAAACTGAGTAGGTTGTGCACATCCCAGATTTCCACACTGTCAGTCAGGCTATCTGCTGTAATTGCAGAGCGGGTTTTGCCCTACTCAGCTGTGCCTCAGACTTGGTTTGGAAAAGCAAAGTATTACGATTTCATTATAATATAATACTCCCTTGGGGAACTGAGCAGAGAGTAGAAGCCACTAGGCCACACAAAGAGTTAAATAACAATGGTCTTTCTTAGAGTCAGAACGATAAACACAGCTAAATATAGGCAATCGGCAAGTTTCACTCCAAAATATGGGAGAAAAGTCCGATCTCAGATAAGCACAAGCTCTCTATATTGATTAAAGTTCAGCTTTTCTCAGTTCAAACCTGCTTATGATTTCAGATTTACAAAAAAAGAAAAAAAGAAAAAGGTTGAGAGAGAAAGGAAAACAGAAAAAAAGTTATTATGGACGTGTTAACTGCAAAATAAGAAGATTTTATGAAAGGTCTGATCACAGCTAAAAGTCCCTCTATAGGGAAAACCTATTCGTCGTATCTGAGTTTGTAGCACCAAGGACACTGTTTCCCAGATTAACTCCCTTGCTACTCCCACCAGCCGCTGTATTGCATCCTCTGCCCCTTCCTAGACAGGACAGATCTCTTCAGCTGTTCGCTTCTCCCTTTTTATTCCTTCCCTTCCCATGGGTGAAAAGCAGATGTACATAGGGCCACTGCAGAGACACCTCTTCATATATGGTATATTCCAAAGATACAACATAATGCATAGCATATATAGCAACTTATAACAACACGGAGCCTTTGGTATCCAGGTTTCTCAGCCCGTGCCCGTAATGACATCCAGAGCAGGAATTAGAAAAGGCTTAGAGAGAAAAATACAAAGAAGGTCTTAGATTGAGATGTCATCACTCCAAGGTAGAAGGACAAAGAGAAGATTAAGCACATACGTTTGAATACAAGATTAGTCCATAACATTGAAGTTGAGCACTTCCATAAGGCTTAAGACAGAGTAAAAGGTACAAGAAAAGAGAGAAAAAAAGAGCATCATAATTTTGTGGTACACAGTGAGAAAAAAAATTAAAAATAGAGCTACAGAAATCTAGGGATGCTTATAGCAATGGAGGACAGCCAGCTTTGGATAAACAAAGGGAATTATGGAAGTGGCTCAGTAAAAATAGGTCAATTATACAAATAAGTAGAAATTAATAATGATTTAACAAGCCAGTATACTGTACTCCATATAGCACCATGATCATTAACTTGGTGAATGGGTGCTAATGGGACTGAAGCAAAGCAATGTATAAAAAGTCAAATCAATACAACAGGAACACAGCAGTATGCAAGTAGAAATAAAGCCGATATAAAACAATACTCTTTTCGGTACAGTTACTGTATAAAATAAAATCGATCAATATACAGGTAAATGAACAAATAGTGCAGTCACAGTAGATTGAAATGAGGGCAGGTATCTGTTTAGCAAAACATATAAACCGGTTCATTCATTCTGCCAATAGGGTCAGATTACCCGAGTAATGCACAGAACTGAAAAATAAAATGCTGCACCAGGAAAGCAAACAATAACACAAAAATGTCAAAGAAATATAAAAACAGAGAGAAGCACCCCTGCATTCTCTTTTATCCTGGCAAGCTTACACTCAGTGACTTTAAAATACACAAAATTCTGTTACTTTTTATTAAAAACATGGTTAGACCAATAATTTTCAGTTCCTACGACATGGACATCTGGCAGTCATGGCTAATCGAAAAAAAAGGCAGATGTCAAAGAACTTTAATTATGACCTCAGATGACTCCTAATATTGTGTTATTTGGTTTATACAAACAGAAAACGAAGTACAGTTTTGAGATGTGAGCAACCGAGACCATTGAACATATTGTTTCTATATCAGGCTTTATTCATTCATACACCTAGACTCCCTTCTTATTTACTTACATAAGACACTGGGAAAACCGTTCCTTTGAAATATCCAGATTAAAGGCACACTGTAATTTTTGCCACTTCCATATTTTCCTCTGTTCGTTTTGTTGAACGCCATAAGCCATTTTTCAGATTGCTTTAAAATGAAAAGTTTGCAAATAAGTCACTTATTTTTAAAATACGCACCATTAAAAATTAACATAACCGTTGTAAGAAGGCTACACTAATCGGGTGTCGCGTCTGCTGCCTGGCTGACACCAGGACATCTGGAGTTCTGGGCAGTGCTTTCCCTCCGTCGCTATGTGAACTTTACTTTAGGATTAGGACAAACTGGCAGCTTCATAAATGTCTACGCTGTCCTTCAGAGAGCAGCATCCTCGGCTGCGGTGGTGGAAAGCTGCCGTTCCAAGGCACGTTTTAAGGAGGGGGAAAGAAACTCTTGTCTTTTCTCCATGCTGCAACTCTAGCTTTCAAACCGCGCGCCTTCTTCTTGCCCAACGCTGCGTGCCGCCCGCGCAAGCACGAGCATCACCGCCACCGTCCCTCCCTGAGGGGAACCAAAGGAGTTGGCCCAACCGCACCGAGTAGCCGTAGCAGCTCCCGCACTCTGAAGATGTTTGCACCGGCTCTTCAAGGGTCTCGGCCAACAGCAACCGCTTTCGCAGCCACCCCCGGGCACGGCCCCGTCGCCCGCGCTAAACGCATCGGGACGCGCCGCGCGGCCTCGGCCAGCGAAGGCGCTCTGGGACGCCACCGTGACCTCCTCCACCGCGGTCCTACCTAGCGCAAGCATCACGCGGGAGCGCGTCGGCGACGGTAACATATTTCACGGCAGTTAATTATCCTGATTTATCCCAAGAAACTAGGTTTTAGGCTGTAATCTGCGAGGAAATCTGCTGTTCTCGTCCTAAATCCTTTCCTCAGCCTGGTGATTATCAACTACATTTTTGCGCAGGAGGGAATTAATGCCACGTAGCGCCTAAGCAGCTTTGAGGCGGGAAGGCCCAGACCCGTAATAACTTTTGCGCGGGGTCCTGACGGCGGGAGAGCGCGGGCGCCGGCGGCCGCCCTGCCCTGCCCTGCCCCGCGCCGCCCGGCACCCCAGGTAACGCCAGCGCCCGCCGAGAAGCCAGCACTGCGATGCAGCCGGGCCTTCGGGTATTTCCCCCCTCCCCCCCAATCTAGCAACAATCAATACGGCTTTAGCACGCGTTAACAAGGAGCCTTTTCAGGAAATAATTGCGTTTGCAGCAAAAGGCCACGCACAGGACAGAGATGGGTTTTTTCTTTTTCTTTTCTTTTCCCTTTTTTTTTTTTTTTTTTTGATGAGAGTGTACATACTATGGTAAGATTTCCATTTAATTTGATTATTAAACAGAGCGATTCCAGTTTTACGTATATGCATGCACACACCAATTTTTGCTGTAAAACCCAAATAAGGTTTTGCTGGAACCAGTAAGGCAAACCGAAGGGTGGAAGTGGGGGGGGGGGGGGGGGGGGGGGAGAAGAAAAAAGGGAGGGGAAGGGGGAAAAGCCCTATCTGGAGCCATGCATTTATTCAAAAGCATTTCAATCTGTGTGCACATCTTCATCACTCGAGCGATAATTAAATCTGGGAATCACAGGTGATGTCCTCGGCGAGCCTCCGCGCCGGGCTCCCGCTGGGCCAATGAAGCCGGCCTCCCCGCGCGGCCTGTTAGCGCAGATCAGGTGGTAATGCGGAGGGACAGATGAGCTCGCGCTGACAGATGGCGGGATGACCTGGAAAACCTGCCCCCTTTTCTGGGATCAGGCAGCAGCTGACAGGTATTATTTCATAAAATAACGTCTAAAAGGAATCGCCAGGGTCTTCGCATTAATCTGAGGCTGCAACCAGCCATGTAACGTTTATGTCAGAACAAATCTGTCTCTATGCAGGAGAAGGAAAGTGGTTTTTGATGAAGTTGTTCATAAATTTTAATATAATATGCCTGATGGTGTCAGATATAGTCTCATATCTCTTTTATATTTAAAAGCTCTAGTGAAACATAGAAATATTCAATCTCCAACAAGCTACTTTTAAATAACTAAAAAGTTAACCAAGGATACCTTACTGCTTTTTTTCTCCATTTTCAATAAAGAATTTGCATATTTTTAAACGAAAACATCTCAATGGCTTGAAATCCTCTTTTGTAATTGGTACTAAACACAGGCACCGCTAACGCTTCCGCAAAGTTGTTTTGTGAAAGCAAACGAGTAAATGACGTAGGAAAATTAAAAAATATATGTAAATAAATTTTAAAAAAAGCAGCCTTACACGAAATGGCTTATCAGCAGCAACTCAATTAAAGGAAACCCTTGAAGATCAATAATATTTCCCTTTAAAACCTCGGGCTCGCTCTGGTTTGAGGAGGGAAGCATCCCATCCAAACGCCCTCTCCAGACACATGACATTTGAAAGTTTAGGCACGGATGAATATTTGGGGAATTCAAACACCTGGATCGGGTCTGGGCTTGCCAGCCCTCTGAGCCTTTCGCAAACCGGAGAGAAAGCAAGGTCGTGCTTCCCACCTCCTTCCCGTCGAAACACAGCACCAGCCAGTTCAGCGACACCCTGACAAATTCGAGACTCGGCAATCAGCATTAATATGCAAGCAAGTATCAATCCAAAACCTGCTAGTGAAAACGATTACACTGTTATATTCATTTGAATCTTATATGAGCTACTAAGGGGCATACACTGGCAAAATGCATGTCTCACTGTCTTTGTGGTGCCACCTTAAAGACCCCTTGTTCACTTTTTTTCTCTTTTATCGTCTTTTAGTTGTAGAGAATCACCTGCTTAAATATCTCTAAGGGTACTAGTAAAAAAGAAAAACAACATACATAACAGATGCGCCAGCGAACCTTGGGATGAATGTATTATGGATACAGAACCATCATCACACACCTCATAATCACTTCTTCACCTGCCCATCTGGTGCAGACCTGTGGCTTGTTAGTAACGCACTCGGGTGCAGGCAAATGTGCTTATCTAAAAAGAACAATTAAGCGGGAGCTTGGATGGCGCAGTCAGCGTGATTTGTGAAGAGAAATGCGAGCGGGGAAAGCACAAAACGCATCTTGCTTTTTTGAAAGATGTCCGCCAAACTTTCGCGTTTGAAAAAGTAGGATGAAAACTGTATTTTACTGTATTTAACCAAAAATGCATAGTCTTTCACTTAAAGTCCTAGAATGTGAACCTCACCACATAAAATCCTGCGTTTCTAAGCACGTACAGAACAAAGGCAACGCAGGCTTCATCTCCAATGCACTGTAAACGCGTTTAAATTCTGACCTAGAAAAATCATCTTTAGAGGCAAGAGGTTAATTCACCATAACTTAGACTCTCCATTAAGACTGCCATAACGATTTCACAATATTGATACTTTTCCAATGTAAACTAGTTTATCATTTCATTGTAATCAAAACATGAAGACTTTTAATCAACAGCAAAATAGATTTAAAATCAGTGGAAGAAAACTTTTCACAGTGTGGCCACTTTATAAAATTTCTGTGCCTTCGGTTTCTTTTGGGAGCTTTACAACACAAACCCACTTCTAGTGTCTAAATCTAGTGAATTCTTTGGATTCTTGGTTAGTATGGGAAAACTAACCTGTAAAAACTGGTCTGTAAAAACAAAATCTCATTTACCTTTCAGGCACTGGACACACAGCAGATCTGGGCTATCTGCTGCCACCCATTTTCCTTGAGATACACGGTGAGTTAAAGCCCTAAATCCCATTGGTGACCTTTCCATTTATGCCAGTTTCTTAGCTAGTTCTACTACAGTTAGGTAAAAGAAGACATTTCCCAACACAATTTATCTTGATGAAGCTGACCTAAAAAACAGACAAACACACAAATAGATATTCACTGATTCCATTACAGCTCTTGTGTAATAATCCTTGAGCTTAGTTAACTCCATCAGGCACAACTGTTGCTGCTGCATATGAAAAATCTGGATATTGTGCTTCCTGTCACCTTACTTCATCCTATCAGCTGCACCGGGGAAAGTGACTGAGAGCTGTTAATTACTTCATTTTTCTATGATTAAGTGTTATCTCATACAATTTTTTCTAGGCTAGGAATATACAATTTAACAACAACAATAAAGATTTACTTTATAATCTTTCATGTGGAAGGATGCAAGGAATTCCTGCTTACTTCATTTTAAAGTTGCCCCACATGTCAACGCGCAGATGTTGCACCACCCACCTCCGAGGAGCTCAGTGGTTCCACAGACATTTTTAAAAGAATGAAATGCAGCTCGTGTGTAATTCACTGAATTACAACATGTGTACTTTAAGGGAACCATTTATTTTTAATGCTAAGCCATAAACTGGACTATGGACATGATTTTAGCTAAACAAAAGCATTAAAGAGTCCTGAGAAACAAATGGAGAGAAAGTATACACTTAGTTCAAAGCACTAGGACTGTGTAAAGCTGTCAGGATGTATACCAGGCCCCCAGACTCTGCCAAGCATTTTTTTTTTTTAACTCTCACTGAATTTGTACTATCATTGATAGAAATACCAGTGAAAAAGAACGCTTACGTGTGAGATATAGATACAGATATGCAAATCCATATTTACAGAAGGACCTTTAAACTCCCCAAGCCAAAATCACTTTGTTTGAATAGTTGCGTAAGCTGCTGTATTAACGGGCTCTGAGTGCCATAATTAGAAGAGCAATAGGGTATTTCGCAGGTCTCTTACTGTTGTTTGAGCACACCGTACTTTTGAAGTTGTCATACGAGCATACAGTTAATTTTATCTCAAAATAAAAATAACACTGGTGTTCAGACTCATGATTTCCGCAGGGGAAAACTCAATGGAAATCCATTCTCCAGTGGCAAAAGAAACACTGACACAAATCCTACATACATATGGATAATTTGTAGCAATCAGATATTCTAAACCCTTGCTTGAAAAATATGCTGTAGAAAGTACACACACTCTTATTCAAAACTCCAAAGACATATTTTGATTACTGATAATTTCATTAAGAGATTTGACTACTGCTATATAAGAAAATTGACCAAAATATTTAATGTTTGAAATATAAATCCACACTCTAAATCTCAATTTGTAATCTGCTCTTGCTATTTTCTTGTGTATATCCAGGTCATGCGAAGATCTCATACCCCTTGATATTTATTCAGCAGCACATACTGCCCACATCACATTTTATTCA
This sequence comes from Rhea pennata, assembly GCF_028389875.1. NCBI lineage: Eukaryota > Metazoa > Chordata > Aves > Rheiformes > Rheidae > Rhea > Rhea pennata. The sequence goes on from NC_084668.1 coordinate 5,049,749, forward strand.
GCTAGAAGATGCTTTGACTTGATAAACTAGCCTTTTCTGATGTAAACAGGGCAGCAACCCCCAAGGATAACATGTCGTTTGTTACTTTTCTTACCCACCCCCACCAGATTTTACTCAGTAAAGATGAAATCTACATAAAGACGCAATCTAAGTAAAAATTTGAGATGTGATCCTTTCCAGTGACAACTGCATTTCTTAAAGAATTGCAAGAATTATTTCCTTATGGCTGGAATAGTATACAGAGTATGTCAAAATATTAACTAGTGCTAAAAGATATTTTCACTTCCAGCCAAATGAGACTGAAAAGCCTACGATCAGAATTAATGGTTTGCAACAGGTAAACCAGCTAATTCTCCATTGCAGTGGCCGGCACAGAGTTAATCTGAAAAATAATCTTTTTTGTTTGTTTGTTCACAGAGTATCAGTTACCCAAATTGAATCCCAAAGGTTCAAACAATTCATCCTTTGTAATAATTAACAACAAAATCTCCCTTTTTTTACAATATTTTGGGAGATAAAATGAAGAAACTCCCATTCAAATGACATTGTAAGAGTATTGCAGTTTACACAACTATAAAATGCGCTAACCAGAGTCACATTTTCCTTCTATACTAGAAAAATAGATACCTCAAACCTTCCAGAAATTAACACAGAATCATGGAAATGTTGATCAGAAGGGACCTCTGGAAGTGACCTTGTCCAACATCTTACTTAAAGCAGAAGTTAACAGCAATAAATCAGGTCACTTGCGGTCTTGAAAGCCAGGTCTTGAAAACTGCTCTGAACCCTCTGTTGCACTGTCCTCCTGCTGGCATATTCTTCCTAATGTCCAAAGACGACATGCCTCCTAAGATGTAATTTGTGGCCACTGCCACTACCGAGGAGAGTTTTGGTCTGTCTTCTTCGTAAATGCCCTTAGTCTTCTCTTTATGAGACTAAACAAGCCCATTTCCCTCCATCTCTTATTTACATCACATGCTCTAGGCACCTGAACATCTCGGCTGCCTCTCCGGGACTCTCCACGTCCCTCACGAATGGGGCGCCCCAACCTGGGCAGGTCACTCCAGGTCTGAGCCCCCAGAGCTGAGCAGAGGGGGATGGAGACATCCTTCAGTCTGCTGCCGTGCTCCTCGTGTAGTGACCCGCGGTGTGGTCACGGGGTTTTCAAACCTTTGGTGACACAACGTGACAGTAAAATGGCCAACAAATCTTAAATCATTTCCCATATTTGAGAAGCTGAGAGTTCTTCTACTATTTCTTAGATAGACAAAAGATATTTCTGGCAGAACTAGGTTTGTTTCGTTAGATTTTACTTTCCATATGCTGAAGATAGTTATTTAGTTTGTCTCTGGTACTGAGGTGGCCAACAATGCACTGCTATTTCATCTAATAAAAAAAAAGAGAAGTACAAGGTATGAAAACCTTATTCTAAAAATGAACAAAACAGATGGGATATGCAATTCTAACTTAGTCCATTTGCATGTGTGTGTTGGTTGGTTTTTTCCCCTTTCTTTTTTTCTTTTTTCTTTTTCTTTTTCTCTTTTTCTTTTCCTTTTTTTTTTTCTTTTTTTTTTTTTAAGTTCTAGTAGATTATCTACTTGAAAAGGTCTGCTTGCTGCAGAAAGGAAAACCAATTCTTCCAGCTTTAGGGCAGGAAAGTGCATAGCTGCTAAGGAAGAGGAGAGATTATGCACATAACATCCTCACCTCCTACATTTGGCAGCTCCCTCTGCTTGGAAGCTGTCACCCAAGGCATCCAGCCCAGGGTGTTCTAGTCCTAGATATCCTCCTTGCACAGTCTCCCACTTCCTGGAGGAGAACCAACACTTTGTGTTTGACTTCCCCCACCAGCTTCAGTGCATTATACTACTGCTTCTCTCATCTCCCTAGCTGGCAGTAGCAGAAACAGCTTATTTCAAGTTGTAACCTCCTAAGACCTATATTATCACTACATTGAAAGGAGAAAGGGAGGAGTAAGAAGAGGAAAACAGCATGTGTATGAGGACAGGTTAAAAAGTCCTGCCCTTATTACAGCGAATAATTAAAGGAGAAGGAAAAGGAGCTATTTCCTTAGTGTGCCTTTATGAAGGCATGAGGTCCTGCAGGAGGAAATAAGAATAGGCAACGCCATATTCTGGACATCTGTGTACAAGCACACAGCAAAGACTGAGAAAACTGAAGGGATACGGCGATGGAACCAGGCAGGCTTCTCAATGTGCACATAAATCTTATCTGTGTTTAACTTCATATTTAGCTTTGCGGTCATAGGATAACGAATCCTGCAAAGAGATAACTAAGGTAATTTACAATGGAAAGGGCTTTGCAAAGCCTTTCAGTCACTGACCCATATTTTAGGTAGTCAAAGCTTCAGGAAAATTATCCCAGGTTTCTTTTACACCAGCTTCAGTGCATACCTCTCCCTATGCAGTAACTCTATGGCCGGAGTGAAGAAGGAGGGTTCAAGATGCACATTTTTTCATCTTTAACCTTAACAGCTTTTTATCTTTAACCTTTTGCAAATACTGATGATAGTAGATACCTCAACAGAAAAATATATGGAAAAGAAAAAGTTTCTTGGACCTTTCTTGCCCTGTGTATTCTCTGTTTTTGTGTGTGTGTAGAAATATATATATCAAAACAGTCATGCCTATCCGTTATTTTTGAGCTCTCCCACATGAGTACTCCATTTAATATTTTGAAACTGCCAATAGCCTTTTCTATCTCTGCAGCTCCCTTCAAGCATTAGACTGAATCTCAAAAAATATTTTTCAATGATTGATTGTAGTAAAAGGGCTGTTGAAGAGCATGTGTGAGAAGAGCATCACACCACCCTCTCAAGGCCCTTGGAGGGTGCCTTGAGCACTGTAAGTTAAAAGAAGAGGAAAAATAACTCTGAGTGACTGTGTTACTATAATCATTTCTTCCAAGCAGTGCTGGATATCTATATCTTCCCTTCTTTCCTTTTTATTTCAGAATTTCAAGTACACATTTTTTCAAGATTGCTATCAGTTAAAGGGCTTGTTGTCGGGGAGATTATTTTAAGGAATGGAAGGGAGGTATAACTACTTCTCTTTGGCTAAATCTGGATCTCTTGATTTACTTCTGCAACCATAGAACAAATTGACAAAGCAGAAAAGTAAATGCAAACAAAGAAGACAGCAGCCAGTGCTACTCTGGGTCCTCTGGGATTTTCCAAATTGCTAAAAGCTGTCACCATAGCCTGAAGTATCAAGTGTGAGGCACATGCTGTTGTTAGTTGTTAAATTTAGTGCCACTAAGGACCACTCCTAAAAAAAATACAAAACAAAAACAACCTACCGATGTCTAAAGCAGTCCGCATCTAAAGCGGATATTACTGAATGACCTCCCTGAGAAGAAAAGGTAAAGTACCAAGATGGTTTTTATCACAAGTATCACAAGACAAAGAACTTGTCACTGATTCTATGATTCTATGAAAATCAAAATATCCCAAAGACACACAAAATAGTATCTGCGTCTCAGCAGAAATCCACAGGGCATCTGTGATGGGCAATGGAGTGCTAGGTCGTCATGTAATACTTGCTCCTCCTGCCCCTAGTTTCATCTGATAACGTGCATTAAAAGTTGGCTGTAATATACCACGTTTTCTGCATGCGACTTTTCTATTCAGCAGTATCTGTCGTTACTAAGGATATGACTTGGGTTGCCAGTTTCAAAAGATGATTCACACCACTGCAAATGAGAGCACAAATAATCCGTAATATATTATCTATATTACTACAAGATAACAGAGGCTGGAAGTCACATCTCTGGATCTTAAGCAAACACACTGAAAATGCTAAAGACGCTCATCCGTTTGTGCCTGAGACGAGACGCTCAGGGAAAAGTTCTCAGTCAGAATAGAGAGATAGGTTTGGAGAAGTTTTAACCGAAAAGCTCTCAAGGTGCTGGACTGAGAGGCAGAAGCAATAAATCTGATCCAGTGGGATGTTGCAGAGGACCGTGGACAAGAAGGTTGAGAACAAGCCCCGATCCAGAGGGTCAGAAGTGTCCGTAAATCAAAGCGTGAGCGTGCGACACACAGACCGTTCCCCCCCAGTCAGGACCTAGCCAAGCGGTGCCAGCTGTGTGATGGAAACGTTCAGGAAGTGTAGGATTCCTCAAACATCTGTTGGTGCCATTAAGAATGAGAAGTAAATCCACACTGGCATTACTTGAGATTTATTTTTCCACATTAACCCCAGCAACAACTGCCAAGTTTTTTGCTCATTTGCCACACAAGTAACCACTGAGTAGCATAAGAGAGCCAGATTAGAAAGTAACTATACATAGAAAAATCAGGCAAATTAATAGAATGCATGAAGTGGCCAATGAAATAAAGAAATAAGGGAGTAAGAAACGCTGGAGAAACTGCATTCAGACTTCTCTCCAACTACTGCTAAAATCTTGTTATTTCTATGATATCTCTGCGAATTTTTGCTCTGCACAGAGAAGACTACTGCCTAGTGTACCTGATGTTATTCTTCTGAAAATAGTTTAAAAGATATATAGCGACAGTGTCATGCAGAGGGGCTGATGAACCAGAACTCCTCTCTCAAACTCCCTTCGCATAGTGCCGGGTAAACCAGGCACAGGGTGCTGTCCCCTTCTAAATCTGCTGTGAGACGCACAGTGCAGCCACATCTCTGTTACTCCTTCTCCTGAGCTCTTCCTAAGCTCTTTCTTTGTCCATTTGATCCTTGGAAGGGCAGGTGGTGAGTGGTACCCGTATCTCCTCAGTCACAGGAATCTGAATGCATATATCTTTGCCTGAAACGATGAACTAGAACTACAAAAACCAAGGAGGGCTTTAAGTCACTTCCTTTTTTTTGCTACAATATGGTCAAAACTGCTCAGTTAAAAGATGCATTATGCAAAAAAATTCCAGCGAATTCTTTTTATTTATATATACCAATAGCCCTTCTGTTATATTAGAATCAAGCTGTGTTCAAAGGAGATAGAGCTTGGAGACTATCTTGTGTTCCTCTGTGCATGCTACATATGGATCTCCCAGCCGTATTGTGTCTTACAGTTTAAGCAACACCTAAGTGTCATATCTCTGTGATGCTTTTTCTAGGTCAGGCTGGTTTCTTTATGCATCGTGAGTTAGGGTTTCATAATCATTTTTTCAGCTCAAGTCTGCAAACAAAATCTGTCTTTTGTGCTAGTGGTCTTCACTCTCCCTTTCCCCTTGGCATGCCAGGGTCTGTTCTTTTCCTTTTTGTAGCTAGGAAAGAAAGTACGTTGAAACTCTTAAACATTTTTAAGAGTTCATGCAACTTTTCTCATGTTATAAGGGCAATATTTTTCTGATACAGACAGCAGACAGCTTTTTTTTTTTTTTTTTTTTTTTGACTGCATTGTAGGTTGCCTAAAGGATGGTGTTTGTCACCTATCATTAGTGAGATAACTGGCTATAATGATCACAAGACATTTTTTGATAAAACACCACCTTTTCTCCACTGAACAGATACCAAACTGCATTTTAACCTGAAGAAGAAAATTTGATTAAAATCAATATAAGATTTTATTTGTGAACACTTATTCATGTGTGTTTATAGCTTGTCTTTTATAAAATCTTAGTAAATTGATTAGTTCTGTAAGGAACCCATCAGTTTATGCAAAGCTACTAATCCACCTTGGCAGACTGCTAAACACAGTGTGTTTGCATGTGCTATACTTTCAAGCTACACATAAATGTCAACATTAAATGTTTGTGATCCTTATTTTCTTCCTTTGCAGCAAACTAGAATAACATTAATGATATAAAATCATACTAATATCACAATAAAATGTATTGTTTCCGTTTCATCTTAGAGTTTTTTCCTCACAGTCTGGAGGACAATGATTAGAGATGCTTCGCAGCACAGATTACGAAGTTTGTAGGTGTTACTAAGGCGTAGTTCACAGAAACCCTCTAACAAGGACACAGTCCATTGAGCAACTACTGAAACTTTCCTTGAATTTGAGTCTGCTGTTAAACTAATTTAATCTAGATCACTTGGGCAAAAGGTTAAGCAAAAAATAAAACCTTTATTCATGATATTTCCATGACAGATATATATTTTGTATTGTATCTTGTCTTACACCAGAGCAGGACCTGTGACATAGCCAGACCACGGGCACTACATTCTTGGCAATAGGAGTTGGGAGGAAGCACTAGTCACAGCTTTCTGCCTTTCAGCATTATTCAAAACTAATGATTTTGGCCCCTGGATACATACTGTTTTCAAGCCAACTTGCTGTGTCTACATTATCCCCTATTTCTATTCATAAAGTACTACATAACTCCTGTAGGCTTCAACATTGTGCCACCGCAGCGATCAGGATATACAATAAAGAACAGACAACAAAATTACAGCATTTGCACCTTATTTGAAGGCTTTTTCCACAGTATCTAGGAAGAGAAATTAGTACTACCACTCAGCTTCAGTAACAATTAGGTGATGTTGGTGAATTAAAGTAGTCTGATGATGCCAATGATTACATTAATCCACTTGACTGCAAGTGTATGTTCAGCATTCATTTCTTGAACGAGACTGGATATATCTTCAATATGACTGGATTATCATCCCTTGCTCGATAAGCAAGTAAAAGCAATTCTACAAGAAGTGGCCCATGTAAATCTCCATTTTAAGACTGATCATCCTTAACTCATTCAGATATTTGACTTGCATCAGATTCCTAATAAGGTTTATGTCATCATCACATTCCAGTTGTACCCCTATTGACCAGAATGTATTCTTACAGCCAAGAAGCTATTATTATAGGAACCTAGATATAATCTCATCTTTCATTTCTGGATACGAAATTCTTGTTTGGATAAGCTACAGAATTCCATCCCATATCTCTGAGATCTGAAGAAGAGTGTTTTAAAAATTATATACAAATCAAAAACAAAAACATCTATGAAATCTTGACCCAAGGAACAGACATTTCCACAACTTCACTAAAGATACAGATTTCAAGAAGGCTGATACTTCAAGCAAATTAGAAAGACATGGTACCACAACTCAGTATTACTCAAGAACATTCCAGAATGGATTTAACTTAAAAATAAATTCTTTAAATGACAGTAATAACACCTTCAATTATGGCTATATTAGTACCCTTTCCTAACAACCTTTTTCATGGGTCTATCTTTACCTAAATGAAGAGTTTCTTCAGGGCTATAAGAAGACATTCTATGTTTACATCCCTGTTACTGTACTTATTCTTTTTTTTTTTTTTTTTTTTAAGTCTTCACAATTCTTTTCTACCCTAATGAAACAGGATTGTCTAATTTAATTAAAAGATTGAGAAGGGAATTAAAAAGAGCACATTTGGGGTTCTATCTTATACGGCCCATGCCGTAATTGAGAGAGAAATGGAAAGGATCTTATATGGGTATAAAGGAGCTTAGTTAAGGTCTACTAATCTTACTATAGACTCCCCATTTATTTTGTTTGTAAAAAAATGATGATAGAAATGCATGTATTTGGAATCAGTTACAGGCTCTAGATCCTAGAGGATCTAGCAAAGATTTAATCATAAACCTAACTTTTAGCCTATGATAACACCAATTAAATTAACAGGACTCTTAGCATGTCTTGTATAGAACGTGTGAATAGCTAATGGGCTGGGATCATGGTCAATTAGTGAGAAACCAAAGAGACTGAAAGCAGACTGTGAATTCTACACTCTGAAAATAAAAGTATTAGGGCAAAATGCATAGGGAACAGGTGGATGACAAATATGAACTTGCATCTTCAGGATGTAAGGCTAACCAACCAGCAATGTATTTGCAGCAATATACAAAGAAATTATTACCACTGTATGTTTTATAATTTAAAATCATTGGTTATACTGAGAAGTCATGTAAGAAATTTTTTAAAATGTTACATTCTTAGTTCCAGTGAAGAAAAAAATTTATTTTTTCAGATTTTTAATATAATTCTCTGACATAAAAATAAGCAAAGTAAATGTGCTGTTACACATATGTTCCTTTCTTTATAACTTCTGGCTCACCTCATTGATTTTTCTGAACTATGTCGTTTTGTGTCACACTGCAGTAATCCGAGTATGAAGAAACACGGTATGATCATAGCTCTTTCTTATCCACAGTGATCAATTAACTTTTACTCAGTATCTGTTTCTATACATAACTCTCATTTTGACTTAAAACTTAAAGAACGCTACCTCTCAGTGGTTGAGTCAAAACTACTTCAAAAATTCATCTAAAAAGCTTCAAGAATGACAAAATCAGTTAAAAATACCTTTCTAACTTAAAATATCGAAACATTTTTTCTTTGTATTGTAACAAAGAATGGTGTCCCCAGTTCAGAGCATTTTAAATGCATAACACTTGCTGACTTGCAGATTTATTTTTCCTGTAACTTACCACCAGCATCCTGCAAGCAGAAATAGTCTAAGTGATTTGAAAATCCACAAGTTTACTGCCTAAATTCATGAAAATGACTGAAATTGGGGCTGTACTGAATTTCTGTAACCCTGACCTAAGAGATGCAAGGGATCAGCTCCAGCTTGCCGTCCCCGAAGCCACAGATGCCGCAGACACCTAACAGGTTACTCGCGAGGGGACGGACACCAGTTCAGAGGTGATTTGACTCCACGGCGCAGCGAACGGCATAAAACACGAAGGGCTTCACGACACCTCGGCAGACACGTTGTCTGCACGGAGCGGGGAATAACCCAGGACAACACGCCGGGCTGCACCAGCCTGTAACTAGCGATAGGTCCCGAAATTCAGCAGGCAAAGCAGTGATACAACCGGGAGACCTGTACACCATAGCCACTTCCAGTTTCGTGTTATCTCATATTATTCTGGTTTTCCAAGAGGAATCAGCTAGGTACCAGCGCACACACCACCTTTTAGAGGTAGTAGCTCTTCCCTACCTCTGCTTGCCTATGTTTGAACCACACAGACGATTTTACTAATCGTTTAGGGAAGAAATCATTACTAAGAATCATTGTGTTCTCTGCCCAGCCTGGTCATACTGGCAATTCTGCTTATTAAAAAAAAACGCGGGGGAGAAAGAGTAGAAAATAGAGGGAAAGCTAGTCAAATGTTGAAAAGATATTAATAATAATCCGTACCATTTCCCCCATCTATCCATGCCATATTGGCTTATGTAATCTATATTCTGATATATCTTTGAATAGTTTAATTTTAAGTTATTCCATATATAGGTTAAACTGTATGTATCGCATCATTTACTCTTTTTGTATGCATGTTGAACTGTAAAATATTTAATAATATATATGGGAAGTAAGCCAACTCTGACTGGCATAGAAACCCTGGAGATTGGTGAATAATATATAAAACCATTTCTTCTCTGTTAGTAGCACGTGTCCTGGCTTATTGAGTCCTGTGCTGATATATCAATTTTAGGAATTCACTTTGTCAGTCAAACTTAAAAATCCTTCTTAGACTTTCCCTTAGCCTTTTACAAAAAAACAATAAGATAAAAACTTCCAAGCCTGAAATGAGACCTCTTCTTGTGTCTCCTTGGGGGGAATCAAAGGCTGACAGCCTGAATGTGCAGCACGCAAGAATCACAATATGGAAATCATGCCAAAATGTTTAAAAACATAAAAATAACAGATAAATAAGTAAATGGAATCTACTGTCTAATGCAATAACTTGGCACCAAGTCAATTTTAACCTTTCAACTTTTTTAATTTATGCAACTAGAGATTCTGAAAGTATCACAGAGAAATTATTTTTATCCATCGCGGGAAGGAATGAAAAAATGCTCCATTCAGGTAGATACTTTCCACTAATCGCTGGTTACTAGGAGCACTGCGAGATCGGAAACCCCCTAATGACTACTGATGCACAGGAGAAAGGTTAGAATTAAATAATAATAATAATAATAGGAACAGACAACCCAATTCCACTTAGAAGGTGAAGTAAAAATACCTGTATACCAAGGTACTGAAAATTGGCAAAATAATTTCTGGTTTCCTGAACACAAAAGGATAACATAGAAGAGAATCTAAGCCTATGTTCCAAAAAAAAAAAAAAAAAAAAAGAGAGAGAAGACAACAAACATATCAATCTGCCCTATTTGCTGCCTCCCCGGAAGCCTTTGAAATACTCAGAGGGATTTTTCCTCTAAATAGACAAAGAAGATACGCAAGACGTTAGAGCAGTGGCCAAACCCAATCTCAGGCAGCCCCTGAAAGAAAGCCCTGCTGCTTTCATTTATGGGGAAGTTCTGTAGGGTACAGCAGCAATGCAAACCTGCAGAGCATCACAGCACCGCAGCAGGAACTGGGCTAGTGCAAAAGAGCCTGAGTAATTCCTAATAATTTGGATTTTTAACTACCCGAGAAAAACCTCGCGCACAGACATACTATTAGGCAGCCTGACACGTCTCTGTCAGGCCGTGTTTCATTTCAAAGTTTACTTTTCCTAATTTAGTCACACTGCCTTTTTCGAATCACTGCAATCTCCTAAGGAAGCCCGAGGCTACTGTCGTGCAGAAAGCCTCTCTTAGCAGGGCTGCTCTGCGGAGGGGCGGTCTACGGTCTAGCAGGGGCAACAGCAGCGCCAGCACAGAGGGTCCGAACATCCCAGGTGGCCCGAGCACCGTCCGCTGGTACGTGACGGCGTCGGGGAGCAGCTGGAAAAAAAAAAGTTTACGAGCGAGCAATGCTCTTCCTATGGCTTTCTGCGTCAAAAAGAGCGACTGACACGACGATTTTACTTCTCCGTATTTGGGGCTGGCCGTGATGCAAGTGCAGGAGGAACTAGCCTTTTAATTTCATTGCTAAGTGATAAAACAGGGGATATTAAGAAAGATAGGAAATCTGAAAACACTAGGATAAAGCATCTGAATGAGTATTCATCTTATTGAGTATTATATGAGTATTCAGCTTATATATACATCTTATTTCAGCAAATTTAGTGAAATAAAATAAATTTAGGCCCACCTCTGGAAACAGTAAAAGAAAAAGAATGAGCCAAGGAAATTAAAGAATCGGAAATGGATGGCAAATTCAAAATCTTCTAAACATAAATCAACATCTCAATAAGAGCATGTGTGCTGTCCATCCAGCAGCAAATAAAACAGCAGTTAAAAAGGCCAATTAGCCTGAACAAGGATGTACAAAATGATGAAGGGAGGTGCACGTGAGGTACCCAATATCAGATACAGAGGGGAATGGAAAGATTACAGGATGAAGTTGAGAGTGTAAAAAAATGATAAGAAAAGCAAAGGAGAATGAAAGGAAGATTGCACAAGATGATAAAGATAAATAAAAAGACATTTTCCAAGAACATATAGTCCCAGAGGTCAGCAAGGAAGACAGAAGGTCCTCTAAGAGATGGCATGGGTAATTTATTGACAGCAGAGGTAGACACTGATAAAAAAAAAAAAAAAAAAAAAAAAAAAAAAAAAAAAAAAATCCTTGCCTTGCTGTTCACAAAGCAAGCTGGGGGCAAAACACAGCAGAAACCGCACATTTCCCAAGGGATGGAACAGACACACAGACAGAAATTAAATCACTGCAGAATAGGTGATTGCCTATAGTTTGACAGTGCTCGGGACAGACAGGATTCTGAAGACTGTGGTGCATAAAAAGAAAATCTTTATTACAATACACCTAAAAGCCTGCGTGGAAAGCAACAAGCCCCTAAAACCGCCGGGCCAAATCTTGGCCTTGTGCTTCTGAGCAGCTCCCCACGGACGACGGGGAACTACCCAAAGGGATCACGGAAAAAAAGTACCTCACGCTGGGAAGCCATCTAAACGAACAGCTCCAGGCTCCTCGGAGTCAAATCAGGTACGAGAGAAATTAGCTACGATGGATCTCAGAAAAGTCCCAAGAAACACCAGACAAGCAAATTCATCATCAACAAACTGAGTGCACCCGAGCCCCACGTCACGCTCCTCTGACCCTCGCAAATAGTCTCCTTCATTCAAATTTGATTATTCGCACCAATAAGGCAAGCAAGGAACAGAAACCTCTGTTCATTAAATATAATCTCATTTCATTGTTTTCTCACGATTCAGAAGAATTAGAGAAAAAAATCTTGAGAGAGAAACACACACGAGCTTAGGCCGTGAGCCCTCACCCACGCAGCCAGTGCACAGAGCAGCCGGCTCTGGCCCTGCACAAAAAGAAAACGTGCAAAATTCAGAAACCAAAAGTACTTCATTTCATAAATCAGTTCAGGAGTTAAGTGAAAATAATGCCATTGTTTACTGCATCACTAACAAACCTAAGTGCTTAAAGGCAAGGAAATTAATATTAAGGACATTCATAAATCTTGCCGAAAACATATATTATACCAATTTACAACAGCTGAGTATCTGGCCCTTTATTCTTACTCGGTATAAAATATATACATGTTGTGCTACACAACGGAGCAGTCTTAATTCTAACCTAAAAATAAACCTTGTTCTGTATCAGTGCAATTTCATACGCACAAATCTTTCAGAAGGAATTTCAATTAAGTTAACATTATGTATGCACCCATTACCGGCATATAGTGATTGGTCTCTGACAGAAGTGCATGGACATATACACTTTTAATATACTGAAAATGAGCCATGTTACATATTTCTCTATTATTCTTTACAAATAAGTAATGTTTTCAAATTTAAGTGATTTTAACTGTCACTTGGTTAATCCATTAACTGGGGTTTCAACAGAGTTTCCAGATAGCAATATCCTTTAGAATAATATAGTTTTTGGACAAAGAAACAAACATGTAGGAAATCCCAAGAGGCCAATGGTCAGAGTTAAGGGTATAATGTTTACATAAATTAAGCATGTCTCTATGCTTGATAAGACTATAACTTTAGCTGCATTCAAACTAAAATGGATTATGTAATTAACTATTCCTGCTTAAAATTACTCTACATCTTTAAATGGTGTGATAGATAAGTTTCATAGACCCTATGAATGATTTATGAAATATATTTTATTTTATTAATAAATTGCTTAGTAAGAGCTTAATCGCTCAAAATTTAATACAACGATGCATGTGCTTTAAATTAAGTCTGTGCCTAAATATTTTGTTGCATCTTGGTGCAAAGGTTCACTACCTTGTAAGACTGAGTCCACACGTGCACTACAGGCAAAACTAAATTACATTTTATATATTGCATACACAGGCAGAGAGTAAGGTTTGTGCATATTCACTAGATTGCTGCACTCTTTTGTATATGATGTTCCCTTTTTCCAGCTATTTACATTAAACAGATGGCATACCCTTTGCTGTAGCTGACCATAATTTGGCTGTTTACTAAATATTTTTTGAAATTATAGATTTTTGAGGTTTACTGTGTAGATTTATAATAGATTAAATATTTAGAAAGGCAAGTCATGCTGTGATTATTATAAGCAACTGTTATTTTTCTGTGCATGAAGATTGTGCTTACCATTATATATTAGACACCTTTTAATATATAATAATATGGCTAATATTCACTCAGTACGATGTTAATTAAATAATTAATTAAATTAATCATCATCACACTGTGAGTTAAAATTCTATACAGATATATATTAAAAGATATATTCTTTCATATAGTGAGTAGCTTATAAAAAATATTTTTCCTTCCTAGCTCTGAATTTAAGCATCCTTAAAAGAAAAAAAAGAAAGAAAGAAAACAGCAACATCATGCAATAAAAAGAAGAGCAAGTTCAGTTTAAATAAGTCTCTTTTTTACTAACTAGTATATTAAATGTGGCTTTTAATTATTGGTTTTGATTATTTTTGAAGATTTTTGTATTTAGATGGCACACACATTTTCAATCATGTCTTAATTACTTTTAAAAATGCTGCACTGGCTTAGGGACAAGACAGATAACTTGTTAAGCATTTGAAATTTCTGAGCTGTTTTCTCAGTTCTGGCAGTCAATACCCAAGTCCAGATTGTAACCTCCTTTCTGCCTCCAAAGCCTGCCTTGGCTGCGTGTCCAGCGAGGGATTATGGATTTAGCAAGGAAGGTAAGTGTGACTACAAGCATTGGCTCACCATCTGCTCCCCAGCAGAGTTTGGGCCAACCTGCATAGCCTGCAGCAAGACCAGGGCACTGTTCTCAATCCAGCCCTTTCCAACCTGGCTCAAGAAACACATCACATTCAGTCAGATGATTAGGTCTAAGTAGTCCATATGTAACAGAATATTTTTCCTAAATACCAAAATGAAAACAAAATGAATGCCATTTTTTTTTATTCTCCTTACTCGATGCATCAAGTTTTACACAAATAAATACTCTCTTAAGGTTTATGCAAATTATAGAAAAATAAAACTATGCATTATTTAGCAGTTCTCCTATTTCAAGATCTAACAGACTTTATTCACAGCATGTTTTTCCCTAGTTTATGTTGGCCTTCTTTTCTGATTCTACTTTTTAATTCATCTTTTTAAATTATTCCTTTTTAAATCATTATCTTATGTGACTTCATAGATTTTCATGTATTAATCTATTATTAATTTTTTTTTTTACTATAGTCAACCTAATCTTAAATTGTTTAAATCTCTTTTAAGTGTAAACACTTGTACATGGACAGTTTTTAAAAATATGATGCTCTTTAACATTTTGGAGCATTTCTATTTGTAGCTCATAACCTTATTCGAAAAGTTCTTACTAAATATGTTCCTTCCTATTATAGGTACTTTTGATAGAATTATCAAGTACGACATGTGACAAGCAATAGTACTGCTTTTTTAAAAAAAAAAAAAAAAAAAAAAAAAAAACACACACACACACACAACAACACACATATTGAGAGGGGGATACATTTTCTGTTACTGAAAAATATGTTTGTATTTTACATTAAAACCTGACATCTGCTTGATGAATATAAATCTAGATTAATACCCCCCTTCACTCATTCAGTTTTCTTTATGCTGATTCAGGTTAAGATTTTTTTTTTATTTTCATGAACAGCTACAAAGGATGCTGTTAAAACTAGCTTTTTACTTTCTTCTGTCCAGCACTGAACATGAAAATAAGCTGAACAAACATCTTGCCCTTTTTACTTAAACTGTTGTCTGCTCGGCTGCTGAATGCACACAGAAAACAATCTAAAATTGTATAACCCATAATAGAGTATATTAAATTACAACATTGGTCAGTAATGGAAACTTATTCCCAGATATGAATTATTTACAGCCCATTTAAGTAATCCATATTCAGGTGTGGCAATGAAAAAAAAAAGTGCAACATAAATCTTTAATGTTGACCGGTTGAGAGAGCAGAGCTGAGGATTACAGACATTTTAAAGGAAAAAAAAAACCTAAACGAATTGATATAGCCTGTTCAGTGGCTTACTGCACCAGCGTGCTAATAAATTGACGGATGGCATGTCAGGGGTATGAGTTGAAATCCCAGCATTTCTAAGTAGGGTGGGATCTAACATCAGCGTACCAAAATAAAGAGTTTCTGGACCTTGATGTCACAGGACATAGTCTGTGCCTCCTTCACCGCATCCTGTAGGTGCTCGGCATATGTTATTGCTACATAAAAATCAACACTTTTTGCTTTAACCCCATAACTGCATCACTAATTTTCCAAAGCCACTCACAATGTATATTGATTGTGCTACACGCTATCATTGTACTTTTTTAGAGTTCATATTTACACTGTTGTTTTATACTGCCATCACAGCCTAATATAAACCTATAAACCTAACATACAGAGTACTGCCCAAATGTCCACGGGAGAGATACAGCGCATTCATCAGCAAAGCAGGAATTAAACATACAGATCCTGGGAAATACTGCCAGGTACAGTTTTGTTGCTACCGTTGCTTCCTAAAAATCAGACAGCGTGGGCGCTGCTTCCAAATGAGGTAGCAAAAGAGAGTGGTGGGGAAAAGCTCTCACAACTGCAATTTCTTTTGTTTCCTGGAGCAGTACCTATATTAATTCATCTTACAAAGATCATTGCTCAAGAACTAAATTTTGCATGCATTAGAAAGCAGAATTAGCATTGCACTGTGTACAACATTCCGGGCTAACTTCTCTCCAAGCAACCATTAAAGGTCATGTTTTGACGACTGAATGGCATGTCGGCACCTTGGTTCCCTAGAGAGGCATTCCCCAGGTACATGCAAAAGGTTATTAAATTACCTTCCAAGCAACACTATCTCCTCGGATGAAAATAATTACAGGCTTTTAGAGGCATCAGAATGCTTTCTATTTTTTTTAAATAAGATGAAGATGCAGTACCTAATGACCATTTTTGTGTGTGAGTCATAGAGCCTGTCAGTGGTGACAGGACAAATGAGCATAATGGCATAGCTTAAAGGGGAAAGGTTCATTTTAAATAGTGACAAATAATATTTAAATGGCATTGTTGGAGACCCATCATGCTTGTAAAATGTAGTTTGTATCTCTTCTTCATCCTTTAATTTCATCACTGTCAAATGGTATTAGCTGTTAACATGCAACATCAGGTGCAGATATAATTTTTAACTATTAAATGTGCCTATAACTAAACAATGTATCTTGATTGTTCATATATTTTGTGATAGAATAAATACCATATTTTAAAACCCACAATTTGCTCTGCCAAATTGTTTTGCTGTACAGCGGGGATCTATACTAAAAGAGAACGGGGGGGATGAGAAAGGTTTAAAATGTGATACCTCAAACAGATTTCTCCTTGCCAACATGCCGAAATGGAAATGACTTTCTTTTTAGACTAATGTAATTCACAGGTTCGAAGAGCCACAGGCAAGATTGTGAGATATACTAAATTGGTCAAAACAGACCTGGGCAAACCAATACAGGGACATATATGCCGTGTACGCTTCAATAAAAGCAGCTGACAAACTTAGTCATCCTTGCAATTTGGCCCTAATAGAAAATGTTTGAGTTTGAATCCTCCTAGCGCTTGTGAAGTGGCTGAGGGCACAAACAGAAAATGTTTATTTTAAAATATTGAACAACAATCATTAGGCAATATATTGCGGACACAAATTCTCCCGCACAAATGCAAACACACGACTTGAAAAAGTTATTCAAAAGTCAAGCCCGTACTCGACAAAATGACTCAAGTGAATATAAAGTCACAACACTGCAGGTAATAAAATTACAATGGAGAGCGTTTGGCTGCAAAATCACAAGTTCTGGAAGTCAAACTTTCAGAAAAAAGCTTCTAATTTTTAAATATTTTTTCACAGCTTCATCACATTTATTGCTACATTATTTTCAGATCACTTACGCCAAAAATGTAGACAGTTTAGGTATCTCTGAGTTGTTAAAAGTTATAGCCAATTTTCTGAAAAATTATACCAGCTAAAAACACAACATTAAATATTTACCCTGTTGGATGTTAAAAAACGCTTACAATGAAAAATGTTCACATATTGACTATTCAAAATGGCCTTCACTTTGAAATTGTGAAATGGAAGGGATTGCAGATGTACAAGAATAAATATAAAAACAAATGAGTTGACTTGAAGTGTTGCCGGCTTTCATAAACATGCTACTGCAATAACATGTGACATTAATATTTAATTACAAAAGCACTGCTGCAAAATCTTTGAAATTAATGTTTTGCAAAATTAACATTCAGTGCACAGAAGCAAAGTCGTTCCAGGCGCGACTGTGATTAACAATGCCATTCACTTTACATATTATATTAATATATTATTCAAGCTAAGAATTAACACCTCCTAATTTAAATAAGGTGCTACATATCATGATGAGCTAAAATGCTTTTTCTTAAAATGGCCCATCTGATTTTAAGCAATCTGTGTTTATCATTTAATATTTTGTTATTGAATACTGTTCTCGGTTTAAAAAAAAAAAAAAAAAAAAAACTCCTTGTACTTCAATTTCAAGATGAAGAGATCTCATTAAACTAGTGCCATAAGATTCCAGGATTACTGAACCAGTTGAGCCACGTTTTCTTTGCTGTTCTACCTGGTATTTCTCCTCTACCCTGCGGCATCAGGTTTTTCGCCCCATACCTGGAGTGCCTCTTTAGTGCTTCCCGATGTCTACAAAAGAGCTAAACGTTTTCTTTTGTAAATTCCTGGCTGGATCTTCCACTGCTACAGAGGATTATAAATTCTTTTACAGCTACATTGATTTACGTCAGCTGATGATACAGCTCATATTGCCAACATTATCACATTGCTAGTACATTTTGGGGATGGCAATTTCTTGCTGTTCTGCATTCTGTGGTGTTTCAACCGTGTTGTAGGAGGTAAAGACAAACCAAAGGCTCGGGGAGGTGGCTAGTCTAGAGCTCTGACTGTTTAGTACAGAGCTTTCTCCCTCCAGCTCTACCTTTCAGCATAAAGAAATTCAGGTGTGTACTGAATTCTCTGTGTTCTGAACTGCGGAGAAGCAGGACTTCTGGTGGGACCCTGCTAAGCAATCAGGCCTGGAGGACTTGAAATGGGTTGACATATTCTCCAGCAGGTCAGGCAAACCAGTTATTTTTGTTTGAGGAAAATATTGACGAGACAGATGGGTACATCACTTCAGTTTAACCACACAGAACTTCATTTGCCATCTTTAATCTACTGTAATTGTTTGGTTTTCTTATTTTTAAAGCAGTGAAGAAGTACGTTGCAATGCTATTACTCACATAACCGTCTTTCAAAAAACAGTAGACTTTTAGTAAGCAAAAACCCGTGATCCATTGCTTTGTATCAATAGTTATGAATTGATTGTCTATAATTTCCCTTCAGTCTTCAGTTAATTATAGAGATTAGTTGCAAAATACCAAGAATCTTTTGCAGTCACACCGAGGCGGGTAAGAGCCCGTGAACGATGAACTACATCCTGAAGATCAGGTCTGTGTATCTTAAGCATCTGCATTTAGCTATCAAACCTCAAACCTCCCTTACGGTTAGATAAAAATCCAGAACCTACAGCCTCTTCAAAGTTACCCAAAAAAATACAGTGAAGGAGATTTGATCTTTTAGTTATATTCTTAGTGGCGAGTGATCCTAACGCTGGCAAGAGCAGCACTGTTGGGAACTGCGGAAAATGTCGTCTGCAACAGGATCACGTCCGACAGACCCAGCATCCAGGTCTAGACAAGGATAGAAAACGTTTATCGAAGGAATCACTATACTGGGCAGTTACAGACTGGGAATTTGTTCCGTGTCCTCTGCCTGACGATATGTTCAATATTTGGCACTTTGTCTTCGCAGTGACCAAAACAGAGGCAAAAGACGGCGACTGCTGACCCCCCTCAGACCTCCTACCCGCAGACTCCCCGCGCAGCAGGACCTCTACAAAACGCCTTTTCCAGAAAGCAACCACGAGAGACAGAGAAATCGGTCCACCGGACCTGCACCCACCGAGCCCGGTGCTAAAACGACGTCACCCGCACAGACCCGGGAGTTATCCCGGCTTGGGCACGCCAACGCCGCTGCGAGGAGGGTCGTTACCACCCTCCTCCAGTGTAAACTCCACACTTTTCCCTTTAAACTGGGTGTATTATTTAAAAACGAGGAGAAACTGAGGACATTGAAATATGAAAACACCATAGTAAGTCTACCTTACTAAAGGTCACTTTCTTGCTAAAATGCCCCATTATCAAATGCAACCACTTACGAGCTAGTAAGATCTGAATAAATGCCACATACCATCCACTGATGGGCCAATGTTTTAATATTGTAATTAAAAAAGCCACTCTCTGTTCACCACAGAAAATAATGATTCATTGGTGTTTTCAAATATTTTTCTGAAGTCATCTTCTTCAAAGGCCTGGAAGAATTTTTTTAATATTAGACAACAAAACCAGAAAGAGAGCTAAATTTTTAACTCAGAAACAAGTGGTGGAGAATTTATTACTGTCTACCTTTCTAAAATCCTCTCTCACCACATCTCCAAAAATTTTACTAGGATAAAATACTCTAGAAAGCAATTAGAAGCACAGAGCATTTTAAAGCTACACATGAAACTGTACATATGGTATCCAAGTGTATGTTAGAATCTCATTCTATTTGAATAAAACATGACATTTCAAAATAAATTAAGATAAAACAAAGAAGATGAAAGTGAGAATATCTTATGACCTTCTTAGAAAATATTATTTCTTCAATGCAGTGGATAATTCCTGTGCCAAAGCTAGAAATCCAAATATAGATATGCAATATTCAGTTAACTTCTGATAAAATGCACATGTGCACACACGTGCATGTGCATACGTGTGTGCACACACAAAGCACTTGGAAGTTTTGTATTTTAGTTCTAAAAGCCGGGGAATAGTCATGGACTTGATAGAATGATCTTTTCATCACCAATATTCACACCTTTTGGAAGCACTGGAAAAAATGCAGGAGCTGAGAACTATGAAGGCAACTCAAGAATCACCAGGGTCCTGCATGACTCGTGCTCACTGAACCCAACTCCACCAGCATGACTTGCCTAGAGTTGCTTTCCTAGAAACTCAGATCTAAATATGCTATCTGTTTTTTGTATTTGTCATTGAAGACTGTTCTGGACCATTCCAGTTTTATCCTCATGAGCTACCCAGAAAGTCTCAGGTGTGTACTGTAGTGCTGATCTGCAATGTGCACCGACAAGACAGTTTCTGAGTCAAAATCCAATTTCCTCTATGCAACTGTGGAGGCAGTAGAAACAAATTCCACTAAAATATTGGAGAATAAACCCTAGAAGTCCCAAGCACATGAGTTTTTAAATGCGGACAGTCCATCATGTCACTTACTGTACAGCAACATCTCTCAAGAGCTACATGGAGCAGAGCGGACGTGCCCGTGATCCCCAGCAGATGCAACACTGTAAAGATCTTACCGATTTCAGCCTCTGCACAAGTCTATTACTTCCACTTTTTGTTTCTGTTCTCCGTGTACCCAGGCCACATTCGGCCAGCAGTTTGCTAGCTCAGTGCCCAAGTATCTAACACTAAGCAGTGCCTCAGAAGAGATTACCATCACATTACTGCCGCAGGAGCACAGGCAGTCTTTGCAAAACTAAGTTCTGATGACCTTACAGCGAAACATACATGTTATGTAACTACTCCCAAGTTTTTATCTCATTTTTAATAGCTTCACTAAGCTCAACTTCATTGCAGCAGCCATGATGAAGAAAAAATATCTGTACAACAGATCTACACTATACAAATAGCTTTCCCTACTCTTTTTCCTAGAAAGCAGAGAGAGTATTATTTCTTCTCCTCTAGCTTTTTTGTATGAACTCTCCTTCATAATAGGTCCCACACTGAGCTAAAGCTTCATTGACTGTAAAGAAACTTGTAATACACGAAGAAACTCAGGCAATTCTAATTTCTGAGCAGATTTCATCTCAGGAATAAATTAATTCCCATTTACGCTGGTGAAATCCCTACCTGCTGCTATAAGGACCTTATTTGTAATCCTGTGTGTAACATGATAGCATTTGTAAAACTTACGCAATTCATGGCTTGTTAAGTCAAAGGTGGAAATGGAAATTGGGTACAAACAATAAAGTAGTAGCACCACTGTTCTTTCTGAATTCATCCTAGCACTGTCTTCTCAAAATACTGCGGTTTTTTTGTTTGTTTGTTTTAGCAAATTGTTGTTGGTGCAGGTACTTCAGTGGGTTTTTGTATTCAATGAATACAACTTGTGGCTTTTTAGAAGTGGGACCCAAAGTAGCCATTCATTTTCCTTTTCTGCTGTAATTTATCCTATGCTGCTGTAGTCTTCTTTTCCAAAAAGAGGAACTGAGGCTTGACCATTCACTGAGGTATGACAGTAGTAGTGATACAAATCAGTTTTTTCAAGGAACAAAAAAGTTCTTGACTCTTGACTAGATCCTTGCTACTATACAGCAAAATCACCGGAACCTAATGACAAAACTCCCATTGTTTTTTTGATGAAAGAGGGCTCATCCTGTTAATAATTTAACAGCCCGAGATGTCTTTCCCTCTTATTATATTAGTGGATTTGCCTGATGGATTGGCTTAAGTGGACCTGCTCTGTTTTTTTTTTGATCAGGGTAAAACCACAGAATTTGGCCCAATGTACTGAAGATTTTTTTTAATCTATAGGTTGATTTTAGACACCTAAACTTACTGAATGCCAACACTGCAGCAAACAAAAATAGAACACGCTTTCTTTTGAGAATATAGTATCAAATTATATCACCTTTCACAACTTTCTTAGGAACCAACGATGATGTACAAAACAAAGAAATCCAATATTGTTTGTAGAGAATATCAGCAGTGCAATGCACTCACCAATGCTTTCTGTATACTAGAAGCAAAGAACCATACAAAAAAGCAAAACCAGAAATATCTGTATACCTGGGGGGTTTTGAAGGCTGTAAAAGTAAAATGCCGAAAACTGTGTGCTATTGATAAATATAACGGTGACCTCTCTGGTCTCGCATGTTTTGAGATGTAACCTGTGATTTCTGCCAAGCACTTATAACAGTTCTCATCACAACATGAACTGATAGTGTGATATGTTAACATCACCACTAATACACGCCAACATTACACTTTTCTTTCTTCAGTTAGACATCTTTCCTTCAGGCCATCAGACTTTGGAGGTCTGTATAAAAAATGTACCTCTTCAAAATAAGAAAATCTCTATGAAATTTTGCACAATTAAACCAATTTTAAATCAAACGTTTTACTGATCCCTATTTCTTATTCAAAATCGGACCTACACCACAAAGTTCAGATCCAATTCCAGATTTTAAATCCAATGAAGAATCCAGTGAAGCCTAGACTTGCCATCTCTTTCAGACCTATCTATAAATAACTTTCAGCTAAAGAAAGGAGATTAAAAACTAAGAATTTTAATATCCTGTTTTACCATTCTTCCTTATTCTTTTCTAATATCAGATAAACTAATAATACAACATATAATAAATATTTGAGGGGAAATAGCAATGAATCTGCATTGTGTTTTCTAAAGTCTGTTCTTGAAAGGCTGATTACTCACAGATTGTAATGGGTCTATTATACAAAATTTATCTTTCTTTCACGATGTGATTCTTTAGCCTTAATATTCACTTGATTCCCACTGATTACAATAGAATATGTATAAGAACAATAGTAGATGGGACCAGATGGAGCTATAGAAATATTCTCCCTTTTTAGATACACGCATATGGTTCAGGCCCAAAAAGCAAAAACATGTCTTAGGACTTTTAGTCCTCATTACCAGCCTAAAAATAACCCAAACTTAATGAACGCATAGATTGCCAAATCTTTACACACTGGGCCAAAGAAACTTTTATTTAAAAAACAAACAAAAAGCCTCACAATGTTTAACCTCTGGCCATTCTCAAACCCGCCTGCCCAAACCAGTAAAGCACTGCTTTTCCCTTCTCATACCCTCGCCCACGTTCGTTACAGTGGCACCTTAACTCCTTGAAGCACAGCTGAGCCTCTACACACACCGCAAGCGTAAATTTTTAACATTTTTCTGCCTATTCCTCTGGAAAACAAGAATCTAACCTCCAAAAACATAAGCCTTGCCTCACTCAGATTCATCACTTGCTAAGGTTTCAAAAAGTTGAGATTACCGTGGTTTTCTTTTTACCTAACAGAGAAACGCAGACGGTCAAATGCCACCGCAGGGTTGGGTTCCTATCTGAAAGGTCTAGTGGCACACTACCTAAGAAAAGCTATGTATTTCTTCTTTAAGAACAGTTCCTAAATGCTCGTATTATTCCTTTTATTCCTCCTCAAGCGTCCCCTTTGCCTTACCCAAGCAGACAATTCCCTTAATAGGGTTCCTTTAAATTCCCTTCAAAGGGCTTAGCTAGCTTTTTATTGTCCTTTTAGGTAGTCAGACACTGGGACTTCCTAGCTCTTATCTTCTTAGAGCAGGAACTAAACATTTATTTGTCCTTTAAATATAAGTTTCGGTGTTATATGGAGCAGGAAACTCATCTGAGAAGACATACAAACACCAGAGAGCACTGCAAATTACAGAGGTAAGTGAACAAAACCATGCAGGAATTCACGGGGGGGTGAGAAAGGGGGAGAATAGTATCTTTCCTTATATTACAGGCACGCAGTGACACTGATAATCTTCAACATTTCCATCCACACGGACGACTATCACAGCATTAACACAGACAATGAAAGCAGCAGCTTACTGTAGTTTCAAGGCACAGTTATAGCAACACATCATTAATAACACTTTATATATGCAAAAGCAGAAACACCATCATCAATTGCTATCGAAACAAACAACAAAAATCCATTTGCTACATCCACCTCTGCTCCCAAATCGTATTCAGAAAGAGTTAAAATATGAAATAAAATTATAAAGGCACCAATGATATTTTTATAATAGAGCTATCGCTAGTAAGATGTATTTTAGAGAAACACTGCACATTTTGATGACTGTCAAAATTTACATAACTTACTCTACATGAATTAACTATGAGGTATAAAATGCAACTTTGGCTAAATAAACCCTCTGCAATTGTAAAGCAGTATTTCAAGCATCGCTAGAATAACACCAGGCTGAAACATTAAACAAAAAAGAGGAATACTGAGTGATCTCCTCAATATTTAGTTATTGTTGTGGAATAAATTAAACAGCCAAAGAAGATGATCTTTAGAAATACAGATCATAATTCCAGTTACTACAGTACTTTTTATTTTTATTTTTAATGAGTGCTTGTCAATTCAGTGTCTAGAATCAAAACTCTGACATATTAGGGTAATGAACTGAGTCCAGGAATTACCAGAAAACACATAAATACTAGAATGTCTTGAAAACATGAAGTGTTAAGAGAAACAAATTCCAGTCTTTAACATCTGTCCTACAGATTCTTACCATTTATCTGCTGATCAAAATTTCGAACGGTGCCAAAAAAAATCATGAAGTCAAAAGGACTTGGTGGGGGGATCTTTGTTTCTCTCTAAAAGCCTAAAAGTTATACTCAACTGCAGCACAAAGAGTAAAGAGGTTGTTATTCATATTAACTACATTTACATTCCTATCGCAACATCCAGAGAGCTAATAGTGGGGTTATTAACATAACAAACGTAAATGTTCTATATAAATAATACTGTTTCAGGCCAGCAACCGCTCATCTGACAGCATTTAGGCACAGGCTCAACATCTGTTTATGAACACTTTGCCTAATGATATCATCAGATATCATTAAGTGCGGCAGAATACAGCACAGAGGCAGGTGCAGCTGCCTTCAGTACCCATCACAGAGGAAGAAAAGAGCTGCATTCCCGATCCGAAAACCCATCATTAGGACAATTTTCTTCGACAAACCAGCCCTGTGATTTCAATCTGTATATCACCTGTAATTGTAGTTTTTAGCAAGAAGCTGATTCTATACATTTAGCGACGAATCACGTTGATGGCCTGAATACTGGAAACACATTTGTGCTACCAGCTGCGGCAGCTTTTTTTAGAGCCTGTGTTAACAAAATACTGCTAACAAGGCAATGCTTGGAGTGCAGCTTTGTTGTTTCTTTCTTGTTCATAGTGTTTAGATGTGCATAATTATGGAGATTAGCAATTGATTGCTTCTCAATAATAATTGATTATTGGTCACGGAACCTTCTCCAAAGCACTTCGCTGAAGGTGAGGACAGGTGACAAGTTCACTCTTAGCGGATCTAGAAAACGTAAAGGAAAGGTCCAAAAGAACCTTCGATTTGTACACCAGTTTCCATGATAAACAGACCAAAGGGATAATAGAATATCCCAAAGCCTCGTTTGCCCGGAGGCAAATTGTAGAGATCATAGCAAGCCTGCAGAATTCTCCCTGTGGACTATGTAAGAAACATACATCATTTTTATATATGTCAGTTGTTCTTTGATTTGAAAATATTTCTAGCCATTTAATTTATCTTTTTCAGTCAGTTTTCTTAAATTGTACAATTTAAGGGTTATATCAAAGAATGAATATCGTTTCTGAATACCCCTGAAATGAAACAACCTGACAAAATAATGCAAGTCTCTTTAGTAGAAATGTACAAATATTGAAGCATCCATTGTCACCGACTTCAAAATCAGCATACCCTTTTGATCTGCCTTATATCCATCAAAATTTTGGTCTGTAGTGACTGCCTTGATGCAACACAACATAATGTTGGGAATATAACACGATGCCACAGCTAAAATTTAAAGGCAAATGCTCTTATTTTTGGCTTAATCACCTACTGTCAATTTGGACAGCAGATATCCAATTTAAATTTATTGGAGTGCATGGAAGCCACTCAGACAATAAAGTATCTGTAGCATGCGTAAAATGGTAAACATCGTTTCTTGTTGGCTATTCAAAAGTACTTTGAACAGTTCAGACCAGTATTTCTAACCCTGTTGTGTTTACAGAAAAACGTAATTGTAAGCCTGACGTATCGTACTATCCATCCACTACCATTTTTTTTTAATGCAGAATTTTACAAGGATGTGCCTCCTCTGTGGCAGTGAAGTTTACAACCTGATTCATGAAAAACGCAGTTTGTTTAAAGTTAGCCCACTCCTTTTCTACAACGTTTTCATGCTAAAATGGGAAGCAGATTGCACAATCACGATTCCAAAGGAAAACACCCAAAATAGAGGGCGAGCTTTAAGCAAGAGCAGACGTTGAGACCACAGTGAGTGCTCTCTTTCTGCTTAAGGAAGGGTCCCCCACAACGAATAAGCTCGGTCTTAAGAGAGCCTTGCTCAGCCTTTGTGCTGCTTTGCTCAGGAGCAGCACCGTGCTAGCAAATGCTCCGGTGTCACATCACAGGCGTGATCCAATCCAGCACCGCGATACGAAGGGCTGTGCTGCGCTTACACTCAGCCACTTTTTACCAGCTTCTACATCTGGAGCTGCAAGGACAGAGAAGGTGGTTCAGACTGACGTATTTTACATGGCAGCAAATTTTTTACGAGTCGAGGAATTACTCTAACCAGGATGAAATCTTCAAAACATGGGTATTATGTATCCGTGCGCTCACTTTGCAGAATGGGCTTTCTTTTTAAAGCAGCTTTAACCCAACCTCTGTTTGTGCACTCAATTAGATGAGGAGCTAATTTCCAAGCACAATGACTTGCAGGTGCAAATAGCGATATAGACAGCAAACTATCCGATCTGTGGGCACAGATAGATGGCTAGACACCTAGAATCCTTATGTGCAGCCATAAATAATTGCATCCTCAATTATTTATACAAATAAAGAGAGAAGGCCAGCCTGGGGGAAAAAAGAAAGAAAGAAAGAAAGAAAGAAAGGGGGAAAAAAAAAAAAAGAAGTAGTAGCAAAACAAAACAGTACTTGATGCAGTATACTCTATTTTTGGTGGTAAGCCCCAAAATTTTCAGAATACAGTGGCAATATTAGGACTCCACGCTACTTACTGTTCTTCTTTTGCCAAATACAGATTATTTATCTTTCATCTTATTTTAAAGGCAAGGCCTTTTTAAATGAAGATTACTGTAGAATTTGCACAACAGCAGATGAACTGATAGAGCTGCTCTTGTGCAGAATGAAGGTATGAACCAGTAACGTAAACAGCGAATTGCTTCACTGCATTTTATGACTGTTTGAAAATAGTTCCTGCCACGTTTTACATTAGTTTTTAATGTGTCTATGTTAAACAAGTGCATGGATGCAACGGTACAGATGCCTGGCACTTTCCTCCTCCAAAAAACTCCCCAGAACAACTCATTTAGAACAGACAAAGCCTAAACAAAGCTTTCATTAAAATAGGAAGAATCTTTACAGAATGCTCCAACGAATATGTGCAAGTAATGCTAACTATTACACAAGTGATATTAACATACACGTTATACGTGAAATATAAACATTAGGAACTTTAGAAAGCTAATTATTTTGAAGTTTGAATAACGACTATGTGACCATTACCCACTTCCCAAATACATACCTATTTCCACGATCTTTAACCACATGACCATACACACACTTTTTCCATAGGCTCCTGTCTCATTCAGAGCCCGAAAGGACTGGTTTGTTTGATGCAAAGCTACTCAATATTTCATTTTGTCCCTATTATTTGTTTGTTAATTATTGCACAGTATTTAGGTTCAATTCTGAACTATAATTTTTTTTGCATTTTTTCTGCAGTATTCACAGAGTAGGAGTGTTCTGATTCTTAATTAATTCATTTGACAATACCCAAAATAAGAGGGTGTCATTCTCAGTTGAAAATCTCCACAACTGGGAATTTTAGGAATGAAGAGATTAAGATCAAAAGTATGTATTAATTTGGTGTATCAAATACAAAAAAAAAAAAAAAAAAAAGAAAGAAGCTGGGTTTGGGGGGTTGTTTTCAGCATAACAATATTTTATTAGGTCAAAACAACTCCTGCTGATCTGAGCGACAGCAGTGAGCCATCAGAAGTCCTGCAACATGTTCCTGGAGACTCATGTTAGACCTCCAGAAACTGAAGCACACATCAGTGTGATAAACTGTACAAATAAAAGCAGAAATGGTGCATGTGGACAGTTGCATGGGACCTCAGTGACCGCAGCCTGCTGGCTAGCCAGGCTTTCAGGATCTTCAGTAAACAAGTCAAATCCCTGATTTACCCGAAAGACATTTTTCTCTGTGTAATGAAAAATCTAGGAGTTCTCTGAAAAAGGCAGAACGTGACCACCTAACTGAAGACTGTATCATGATATATATGTACGTGCAATTGTTTTTATTTGTTTGTGTAGTTCTGATATTTCCTAACTTTGGAGTGCCTTATTCAAACCACAGCAAAAATTCTAAAATCCTGGGTATTTTTTCCCCTTATTTTCTAATTCTTTTCCTGTATTATAAACCTAAACATGGATGAGTTATATAGACACATCATACAGATTTCTGCTTTTGTAACTAATGAAGTCCATACAACATTTTGTTGCCCTGTGTGTGGACCACTACCCTTTACCAGTGGGTTTTAAAGTTAGTTGCTGACAGTAAAGGAATAGAAATTATCAACAGCTAGCTCTCCTTCCATGCCGACTGCTTACATCTCCATCTCCCATGCTTTCATAGTCCCCTCCCCACCCAGAAGAGCCGTTCTCACCTTGCCCTCCCTAATTTCTATGCTTGCAAATAGTCATTCCTGGCTGTTCCCATGCTTCCATCTTGCCTTACAAAGGATTTTTGTCAGTAGAAAGTGTTTAGCTCATCAAGCAATGCTGGAGAGGCCCATAAATACTGATACACTCCCATTGTCCAGCCATTCCCACATCTTCCCCCAAACTCCTCCTTTTTCTTAGGTTGTTATCCCTCCATCTTGCTCCTGGGCCATTACTCACACACTCTCATTTTCATTTTGCACATAAATATCATGTACCTGTTTTACCACGACTTCTTTCAAGCAGCCAAAACCCCTCCTCTTGCTCTCCCTTTGCTTTTTAATCTTTTCCCTTTCCTTTCTTCCTCATCGCTTACGTCCCTTCTTTTTCTTTTCTCTCTGTTAACAAGCTTCCCTACGCCATTTCCCTAAACTTTACATATATCCACAGAATAAATGATTTTAAAACAACAAAAGTATACTGCTAAGAAGACTGATGTCTTTAATTGTATAAGTTTTTCCTTTGTCTTCCTTCCTCTCTTCAGACTGCCATTACTCCGGGCAAAGAAAGTCCCTGGGCTCTAGATGTGTATCTTGGAAGTGCCTGGCATGTTTTATCTATTAACATTGGATAAACAACACATAGTAATAATAGTCACTTTGTTTGGTTTTATTTCCCATGCTATGCATGCAACTATTACTCGTGTGAGTATGTCTGGCTAATACAAAAGCCTCCGGTCTATGCAGCCAAATTCAGCTTTGATGGCTACTGAAACTATTGGAGAGGACCATTATTTGATCAGGTTACGTTTTTTAATTGCTAGCTTACAGTATGTCATTCTAAAACAGTCCATTTAAAAACATTACTTAACATTGACAACATTTACCACCTGTTCCTCATGCCTTATGATATTGATGGAATATACCAAAAAATATACCTAATGGACATTTTCAGGGTTATTGGTGAATTTTAGTTACATATTTTTCTCTAATTTTATAAAGTTTTAAGATCAAGTTGGATAAATATAGTCCATTTGCTAGGCATTCCTGCTGTTTATCCTCTTTCTGCATAAAATCAGAAGTTTTATTTCTTTGTCGTCTAAAAGAAAGCTGGCCTCAAAGGTAAAATATAGTGTAATATGTATAAAACGCTCTGGCACAATATCTAATTTGTTGTAGTTCTTAAATGTTATATTGTTTAAAAGAAAAAAAATTACTTGAAAATCTATTACAGCCTAACACAATAGTACAGCCTTGAGGAGGGTCTGATAATAGCGGTTGCAAATGCAGTGGATCTTCCCTCGAGAGCATTCAGGGCCCAAATTCAGAAAGAACTATAACATAGAACTACATTTTTGGACTTCTTTTTTCCTCTGAAAGTACTTTTTAAAGGCAAGATTTTGTATTTGTGATGAAAGTTTAGAAAACGTGAAACCAACATTAGCCGATGAAGCAGTGTCTGCCTCACTGTATAAACAATCTGAGAGGAGTCCAAAAAGATGCCACTGACTTACCCCTTCTGGTGCTCAGTCATAAGCAATTTAGATACCTAATAATAACGATTTAATTACAGCATTATTATCGCTTTCACTGCTATCAGAACAATTCCAAAAAGCACAGGAGAATCTCAGATCTGCAGATCTCCTAGGTCTGATATATCACTCTTAGCAGAGCAGGATGATTTTTGGAAGAAAATAGCCCTTTCTCCTGTTACGACCTGGCAGGCTCCTGCACGCTACTGCCTCAACACGAGGTCCAGTCCCGTATCCCGGGCAGAGCTGAGGAACCGTGCGCTGGTCGTGCACAGGACTTCGCTCCCTGCTTCAAGTGACGGCTCTTTCTGCTCTTCTGAGGCTACCTATTAACCGAGGCAGCGTGATGTCTGTCGCAGATCATTAGAGCTGTTTACATTTTGCAAGCTCTGCTCTGGCACGCAAGTACTGAAATTTCCTTTTTTCCCCTATTCACGAAGGATGAGGCTCTGACACTACCGCACCGGCCTTGGCTGCGCGGCGATTGCAACGCCCGGCGGTCGTAGTCGCGGCTCAGCCCCAGCGCAGGGGCAGGAACGAGCCCGTGGTGTCTATCAGAGACCACCAGCCCACCACAACTGCCTTCCACCACAAGTAGATGTTACTCTGGTTCTCCAAATATTGAGCCTTGCCTTCTGGGAAGCAACTAATGTCGCTTCCTCTCTTCATCTTGATTTTAGTCCCGATATCGTTAGAAATAACTTGAAACAGGAATAGGAATAGAAATGGAAATGGGACAAAGCAAAACGTTAGCCTTAGATGTCTCAAATTTTGAGTTGTTTCAAATCCTTAGTTGAGTCAAAATGTGCATTTCCATAGGGAACTCTAAATTATTTATAATCATATACACAATGGAGGGGATAATATTAGGAGTTTCATAGTAGCAGATCTGACAAGATATACCGCAATTTTCCATTTTTTTCCAGGGTTCTAAAGGAATTTTAGCTTTTTATTTACTACACTTTCTAGACCTAATGCTTCCTTAGATAGACACGGAGAAAGCAAAACAAGACATTTGGATTAAATTATGAAAGGTAGTGTTAATCAGAATTTGAACAGTAACATCTCATTTTTCTCATTACTTTTTAAAGTAATATTTCTTACAAGAAGCAATATATTGTCAATACAAATTCTCAATAGGAATGTGGCTTAATAGCATACAATTGGCTTTTTATCAAATTCCGCTGGAGCAACTTCTCTGCCATCTGAGCAGGTTTCTTGCTAAATGCCACTGAAGTGGCGTCACTTCAAAATAATGCTAGAAAAGGTTTTGTTTGGTTTTGTGTTTTGTTTTTAGCATGCAAGTGACTTCAGCAGCAAGCACCACTGTCTGAAAATAATAATAATGAGATGTAGTACCTAGGAATTACCATGGTCAGATGGTGAGTGGTTCACAGAGTAAACTCTTTCTTCCTGGTGCAAAAATGCAGTGTATTTGAAACTGATATCCGTGTAATATTGTGAAGTACTAAGCAAAAACAAACTACCATATGTCATGCAACCCTGCCTACGCTGTTTGGAAATCAGTTAATACTTTTTCATTTACTGCTTTATAGATGAAGGGAAGAGGAGGAGTCTGCAACTCTGAAGTTCCCTTTTTTTGTTGTTCTTTGAGAAACTTTAGGTTGATGTCATAAGCAAAGGCAGTAATAGTTACTTGTGAGTACATCTGAAAACCACCTATAGACTTCCAATAATACATAGCACGTAGCAAAAGAGCAAATGGCTTCAGGTGCAGCTGCCCACCTGGTTTGCTTCGCATACTGCAGTGCACAGGCAGCATGTGCACTTAGTTTGAGACAACTGTACCGATTAAGTCATCCATAGTTTAAGTTTCCTATTATCCAGCTATAAAACTTAAAATATTTGACAAATTCATAAAGCCGAAAGATATTACAATACCAATGCCATTTTAAAATATCCAGTTGCGAGGAACCTGTTCTGAGAAGATCAGATTAAAGATGGCATTTCCATCTTTTGAAAATTTCTCATATTTGGCAATATAACACTAATTTTTAGCAGTACAGTAAATATGCTGTGCTTGTTTTATTTAGTAGAAAAGACAGGTCTACAGGAGACAACATAACACCATGAAAACAATAAAAAATCCTTTCAAAGTGAGGACTCAGAATAATCTGTTGTCAAAAAGAAGGAAATATTAACGTATGTAATCTTGATTTGTACTGATTATGTTCAGAAACAACCCTAATTTAATAAACAAATTATACCACTGATTTAGTAAATTAATAGACAGATACAGAAACCACTGCAAAATTTGACGGGAAGATATGTTATCTATTGTTTCCACTTCTAATATACATGTGTAAAGCATTTACTAGTGTACTGCTTTATAAGCAGCACAAGATGGAAGTATCTGAACACTTAGGTTGTCACCTTAAAACAAACTGTCACACATTTTTCTTCACACATTTGAAACCCAACTTATCAACCTTAACAAGTGTTGTTATCAAAAGAATTTTGGTGCCTTTGTTCTTTCCCTTTTGCAAGTAAATTACACTTTTAGGATTTATTAAGACAAGAAACAATTTTTGAATAGCAGGTCAAAACTCTCTATGGAAAAATTCTCATTACTTTCTAGCCTGAAGCAGTATTTACCACTCCAACTTATCCATCTTTTTCCTGTTTTTTATATATCTATATTTCCAGAATCTTGTTTCTGTGCCTAATGCTATAACATTGCAGCAGTTTGTTCAAAGCAACACTCTTATTTTTGCTCTTAGCCGGTGCTATACAAACCCTGATCAATTATTGAAGTGTAAGCCCTGAAGTAACACAGCCATTACTGCAGCAGGCAGATAAAAATGGAACACTTTTAGCTACAGTATATTTACTTTAGAGTTTCTGCAAACAAACCAACAAGTTAAACTACCTTGTCTTTCACTTTGTTTGATGTACTAATATTTCCTACATGTTCAAAAGTCTTTCTTTTAAAACAAAGTTACTGAAATGTTATGTCTGCTTGTTTGTGAGAATACCTAGCTTAAATATTTGCATGAAACAGCCCTGAGATATTGAAAAGGCAGCATTAAAGTGGTACAAATCTAATACAGAAGCTGCTATCTGTAGTGCCATAAGAGCCACTTTTTTTTTTACGAGCTGTTTGGTATTTTAAGTTTGCCAAACTGCAGAGCCTGCATATTCTAATGACATTAAAAATGATGCTGGGAGGTATCTTAAACAACAAACAACATCACTGAGAAAAGTATTCATTAAAGAAAAAAAAAAGTCAAATTAGAGGTGTTGGAAAATGCTCATGAAAATCAACCGCTAATCACTTTTGGACTTTTCTCTTTCTGTAGATCACTCCTTTACTCACAAAGGAATGCCTAAGATGTTGTAATTTTTTGTTAAAATGCTTTCTTATTTAATTATACAGAGCCTATCTGATAGAGGCACCAGTTCAAGACTACAACTATTCATCTTCTGATGGTGCTGTATGTGCATCTGCAGACAAGATATAATGTTTTTCAGTTTAAATGTCTGTTCTGGGTTTTAAGGACTAAATGATAGTGAAGATGACTGGAAATGTTCCAGATTTTCCTATATAAACTGCTTAGCAAAAGCAAAAATTAGTACTTATGCTACAGAACTAATAATGTTTGACATTTGCATTTTATCACTTATGATATGAAGAGCGGGAAGAACTTGTCCCAGGAAGTTTGGGAGAAACTGTAAAACCTCAGTTTTAGAAACGGATGTTATAAAAAAAGATTGTATAGTTTTGATCCATTCTCAGCTGTTCTTTTCTAGCTCCCAGAGGAAAGCAGGCTGCAGAGCTTGTAAGCACCATACGTGAACAGATTATGAAAAATGATCTCATGAATACATAAGTATGTCATCATAACCCACTCGAAGGCATTTGATATCTGATCGAAGTAGCCATGAGAAAAAAAAAACCTTAAGTACTTAGATATTTTCATAGTTTTGGACTGTTCACACAGAAACAAAATGGTATTACGAATAGGTGTTCACCTTCACATGCTTCACAGGTAAGATTGTGCAACATTAGCATCTGCTAGAATATTCACAAATATTTTCACTGACCCTTGTGGGACTATGCGTTCACCCAAGTGGCATGTCTAAGGGTCAGGTAAGATTACAGAGTTTAGTCTTAGGAGCTCACAAATATTTGAATTTATCCTAAATTCATTCTAACTCTAGGTTATGAAGGACAGACATTCT
The DNA here is from genome assembly GCF_028389875.1 of Rhea pennata. Classification (NCBI taxonomy): domain Eukaryota; kingdom Metazoa; phylum Chordata; class Aves; order Rheiformes; family Rheidae; genus Rhea; species Rhea pennata. The sequence goes on from NC_084668.1 coordinate 5,084,444, forward strand.
TGTCGAGTTACTTCTTCACTGGAGGACTGTGCTGCCTGTTCAGTCAAAAAATCTAAACTTAACCTCCTTATCTACTCAACTGGGCTGCTTGTCCCCTACGGCAAAGGCAAATAATCCTCTCTGCCACCCTCGCCTTTCCAACCCTGGAAAACACAACACTAAAGGACTCCCTCCCTCCCCATCACGAAGGAAAGAAAGCAGCTAGTGCTATCTGCAAATCATAGAAAGCTGCTACTACTCTAAACCTACTGGGCAATAGGAAGGACCCAGGTATGCACTCAGTTCTTACACAGACACGCAAAGATAAGCTCTGCTCTTTCTACACCGCTTTTGCTCACTTTAGGTGTGGAATGAACCTGAACCCTTCAAATCTGAGAGAGAAAACCTGTATCTTTATATGCATACATTGACAGGCGTACATACAGATGATGTAGAAAGTACAGTCTCAGGATAAAAGCAACAACAGACATTTTTAAGCCATATCTATGGGAAATTACTAACCATGTCAACTATTCTTTTTTTTCCTTCACTTCAACATATCTTATTAAAAAAAATCACGAATGTAAAGAAGTTCTTTATCTTCCTTTTTATTTTATTGTTATAACTAGTGCATCTGAGCCTGGTAACATATTTAAGGTATGCCTCAAATACTTGGAAGCAAAAACCTTTTCGTTTGAACATTTGATTCACTGAAAGTGAGGTAGCCAATTTGTTGTTGCAAGCGTCTGTGCTATTATTTTTAGAGCTTTCTGGCAGACAGCTCATGAAAGGTGGTTTGTATAAAGCAGCAACATAATTTGCAAAAGTGTAAAAAGGGAATCTATAGTGATGCATGTCTTTGTGAAACTGCTCTTTATTTAAATATTGCACTGGATAGTAGAAATAGGCTGACTGGATTTATGAGGTGTGAAGCTATGTCTCATAATGACTAACATTAGAATCACAATTTAGACCTGAGGTCAGATTCCAGATACTACATTAACCTTTTTATTTTTTAAAAAATCTGGGGCTCTCACTATTATTATAGTCTTTATTAAAACAAAAAAAATGGTGTTGAGTTTACTGCCAGTTTCTAATGAGTCAGGAAAGTGGGATCAGGCCTTTGAAACTTTGCTTCTTTTCATTACTAGGCTCATCCACACTTACCTTCTCTCAGCAGAGCCACGAGTGCTTATGGGGGAACATACACAGATGCCTACTTTTCTCAGCGCTTACACTAAATAATTCATAACAGAACTTGGGGAGCCGATCTTGGAGACTCCAACTTTAGACAGGTTTGCAATGAGATATCCGCTGTGTGAGTTAAATCATATAAACAGCCCACTAAACCTGCATAACCTATTACCCTGGGCAACCATCTTCAATATAACAACACTTCATGCTTGTATTTGTATGCTTTCTGCTTATTTTTATAATCGTGTTGCTTACAAGCGCTAGGCGAGAACCACCAGGTATATCAGAAGGTAGCTAATTTGGGGAGAGCATTGCAGCATAACACCCCAAGCACACAAGCTGGCCAAAGATCCCCAAGAATAGGGTTCACCCGGCTGGAGAGAGCTTACAGAGGAAGGAAAAATTAACGGATGCTCTATTTCAACCTTTATCTCACAGCTCACACGCTGCCGGCAAGAATTTCTGGTCAGTTAGGTGACTCCTACAAACTCTTCTCCTGCAGGCAATTTGAGAGACCAAAGGACTGGCAGTGGCAGTTACTCCCTAGCAGGGAGGCCCTTGCTCACCTGGCATGACTGACACACAACACTTTTTCATGAAGAGAGGGACACATGCAGAGTGATACTTGTGGAAGAATCCCGGAGCCACAAGCCCAAGCCCAATACAGCTGCGCAGACCTGTGCTATTGATCTCCAGAGGATCTCCAGAGGTCCCTTCCAACCTTACTGATTCTATGCTTCTATTCTGAACATGCAACAAATTCTGCATTTTCCAGGAGCGCCAGGTTTATTCCATACCAGAGCACAATCCTTCCGCACACACGCGGTGAATCCAACGTTCTCCAGAACTGCCAGAACTGCTTGCTTAGGGTAACCAGGTCCCACACTTAGCTGCAAGATGCCACCTGCTTCACATCTTCAGAAAAGCTGAACACCACTACCCTGTTTCACTGTAATTCCCAGAAAGACTTTTCAAACTTATCTGCGAATGGAAGATCCACACCTCACACACCAGCAGGAGACAACTAAGGGAAGAGGAAAATTAAAATAGACCCTGTATGACTAATTCCATTAGTGCACATGAAGAGTTATTAAAAACAAAAATGGTAACCAGTTATTACTACAGTCCTGTTGCTTCTTCTGTTCTATCACCGTTCCAGTTACTCAGGTAAGTCTTTCTTTCTGTTTTCTGTAGAGAAAGAGACTAAACCATCCTCCTGTGTAGTTTCAGATTAATTGGTTTTTACTTAGGATAGGGCAGTATTCATTTCAAAACTAAATCTAGCTGAAAATGTAAATCGTAACTCAGATCTACATTTCCATAGTTTAGTCTAAGCAAATCACAGGCAAGTAGCTGAATCAGAGATCTATGACTACGCAAAATACCTGATGACTCTCAGATAAAGTGTTACACAAATCAGTGTAAGGCATTACTGCAGATCCGTCTCCTAGATCTCTATCTTCCTTTACCTTGCAAAGATAAAATTATAGCCACTATAGAAAGATGCTACTAAATTATATTAAGTTTTGGAAGAGAAACACTTATAAATAACAATCCTAATCATGTCCCATTTAGTTGCAATACTTCATGACAGGATACATTCCTAGATGGCAGAATGCAATGTTTTATTGATGACTGGACTGTGAAGTACACAGAATTTTAGGAGAGAACAAAACAATTCTGTAGGAGGTAGGCTCAAAGGAAATTTTTAAGGAGAAAGAATTGATGCCTATAACTACCTATGAATGCAAAGAATCCTTAAACACAATATCTCAACGTTAACTACTGTCCATTTAAATGAAAATTGACATTAATTCATATTTTTCATCTACAAAAGTTCCAGAGCACATACCATGTGAAAAATTCAATTCAGAAACATTTATAAAACCTCTAGACTGCATACTAAGTATTCTCTTGATCTTATGACACCTGACCTACAGCGGGTACAATGCAGAATAACTCCAATTTTGAATATTCATTATCATCTTAAAAAAAAAAAAAACATGCAACATTTTAATGTCATACAGCAACAAAAGCTATTCACGGGCCAAAGCCCAGTCACTTAGGTTTACCCTCGATTGATGATAATACATCAAAATGTCAGAAGATATGTATTTACCAAGTTTGATGAAGAAAATCTGACAAATACTATTTAAAATAAGTGGCATTTTCTCCTAATTGTTTTCAGATGAATGAATGAAAACCTAATGCCCTGCTATTTTGGTGGAGCACTAAATGGCTTAAAAAACTCATGTTTATACAATGTACTGGTACAGACTCTAAAAAGAGAATTGAAATAGTAATACTCATTTACAAATCTATTTTAGGCATATATCACAGAAATTGCAAAAGAAAATAGAAGAAAAATACCCCAGATTAACCAATCCTTATTTACGTTCATTTGTTGTCTTTTATGAGTTTGATATGACATCTCAATCATCCTCATTTTTTTTGGTGCTGTTGTGGTTTTGAAAAACATATGTTTCATGTAACATAGAATGTACTTAAATGCATCACTTACTATAGCTAGATCATGTAGCCAAGAAAAACTTTTAAGTCTTCCAGGGTACTGTAATGTATGCAGATATTCTGAAACAAAAACATAAACAAACAAACAAAAAACCCAAATACCTGGAGAGTAGTCAGTAAGTTGCTGTGTGTAAATGAACTTATACACAAACATTTAACTTTATGTGCTTGCATGCTTTCACAAACTTTAAAAGTTTACCGGTATGAATCAGGCAATAGAGCATGACATTAGATAGAAAGGAGCACAAAAAGAATTTACTGTAGGAACAGGTCTTTTGCTGAGATTTTGGGTTTTCTATACTCACAGGAAGAGGGTGGTGGTTATTGTTAGTGTGCCCAAGCACACCATCCACCAATGTGACTCTGGTTTGAGAGATATATATATAAATACACACACACACACACACACACACACATATATATACACACACATATACATATATATCAAGCCAGAGTCACATTGGTGGATGGTGTGCTTGGGCATACTTGCTCTGATTTTAAAGAAATATCTGAGCAAGCTCGGATACTTGATGAAATCCAGCCAAAGCAGCATAGAGCTGTTGCTGCTTCCAGCACCTGAGCCGAAGCTGTTAAAACTAGTTTAATGTCTCCACATCGTTACGTAGTTCCCTGATTACCGTTGGAAGAAAGTAATCTGCAGTGACCACGTAACTCACTCAGCTTACTTTCCCTACAGACCAGCTTAGCTGAGTGGTTCATAACACTGTGGAGATAAGGGATCCCTGGGCACACTACATACCACAACTGTTGATTATAAATCCAGTTTCTGATATTTTGATTCATAGGTTTAAGGATGAAAAATATGGATTCAACAAAAAGCTTAACTAAATCCAGAACAGATTTTTCAACAGGTCTGAGAATTTTCAATTAGCTTTGAACAAATCAGTCATTTGATTTTGTATAGCTCTTGATAATGCTTCCTGGAATAGCCAGAATAAGCAGCAGAAAAAGGAGCTTATTATAAGATGGACTCTTAGGCAGTAGTCCGACTTGAGAAGAAAGTACCAGAGGTCACAATAGACTTTTTCTTATGACATGTCCAACTGAGTTTTTCATGTCAAAGAGATTAGGTGAATCTTGGTGTTTTATTCCTCTGAGTCTGGGGCCTACTCTAGAGATCTGTAGTTGGTACTTTCAGCTTTTGGCCCTAGGACAGAACTCATTTGTTCAATGAACTAGAAGAAAGTAGCATAGGACTGCATGAGGTACAACGGGATGCTGAAAGATCAGAACTAAACTGTACCGGCAAAGATATGCAAGGATGCTTGCGTTCTGCTAAACTTGCTAATTGCAAATCATTGAGTATTAATGTTCGCTCTCACAGAAAACTAGAATGCTTTTGTTACGTAGTTCACTCTGAAAATTACAGTACGTCACATCATCTCCAAGCAAGGCAGGAATGAGGGCAGAGAGCAGCATAGTGCTTCATAACCCACAAAGTAATGCCAATGGGCGAACGGATAATAACGCTGTGACAAACCCTCGTTTACAACCAGTTGCAGATGCGAGTGGGAAACTCAGAGTGCTCCATCCATTGTTATGGAAAAATAAAGAGCAGCATGAAATTGTTTCTGATTTTCTATCACCACTTCACTCTCCATCTTCCACCTGTATAGTTCACCAGGATCCCCGAGGACAGTCTCACTGTAATGTTTTATGAGCTAAGGCGGCACTCAGGCTAGTGGCATTACAGAAAACGAGGCCAGAACTGAAGCCTACCAAAGGTCTCATTCGTCTAAATGGGATTTGGATCAGGCTCTTGGCAATTGGTGTGTCAGACACTCGGCCTAAAACCCGCTGGCAAGTTCCAGCAGTAGCACCACGGTTCACAGCTAGACTTCTCTCAGGTAGCTGGGAGGGAAATCAGCTTCCCACCAAGCCAGTTCTCATGGCATCAGAGGCGATAGTGTAAGTCTGAACATCAAATGTCAAAGTTCGCTACTTCAGAGAACATAAAGGAAAATCCACAGCAGCAGCGGCACAAAAACTTTGTTTTTCAGACAGAGTAAGTGTATCCCTGTAGGGGGGACAAACCTTCTATTTCTTTCTTTCACTGCTAGAAGATGGTAGACATCCACTCCACGGAAGGTCGGCTAAGAAACCTCTGGTTTGCTCACGATAACAAAGATCTGCTCAGTTGAAAGTAGTGATGCAAAATCACTTAATAGCTTGACTGAGTATAATCTGTGGAAAGTATTTCTGACAGATGCTTTTCATTCTCTTCGCAAACCCCAATGCTTTCAGCTGTCTTTTACAGTTCATACCTTACTAGGCACAAAATCATTGAGATTTTGTCCAATTAGTCCTTGTTGGCTCTTTTAAAATATTTGGTATGACTCTAAACCATACATACATATCTCCCACACATGCAAATGATTCATAGGCTCTGACAAAAAAGTCCTTTCTAACTACAAACATTTGTGTTCTATCGGTATATTTTGTTTCTACACAATGAAAGGAAAATTGAAAATATAGCAGAGCATGCCATTAGAATGTGTTCAGTTGTGTGATCATTTGGCAAAATGGGCAAATGTCTCCTAAAGAGTATGTTGAGGTTCCCCAAACAAATTTTACTGGTAACATAAGGCATGTTGGAGTAAATTCCAGCCATGAAACTCTAGTTCATTAATTTTCCACACCAACTGTCTCTTGCTAATTCCACTCACATAATAAACAGCCTAATAAAAATATACTTTCTTTCTCAGTCTACATCTGAGAATATTTTTAGATGCTGCGTAATATTGACAGGGATTTGGGGGTTTTTGTGGTTTAACAGAAATTTGAGAGAAGGGATGTACTTATATCAAAATACAGGACAGATACTGTGCTTTGCAACTCTAAGGTGATGCAATTTCTCTACTGCTGTTTCTGCCAACTGGTGACCAGACACTAGAGCAGACTTAACCAGTAAGCAGAGTCTACCATCTGGTGGCTGGAGATGCTGAATGTACGTCCTACACATTACTGCATCTAGATTCAAAAGGGGCCTTTGTAGTTGGTAGACAGCAGTTTTATCTGATGACTGAAGGAATGAAATACCTCGTGTTTGATAATATTGTCTCTCTTTAAGGTCTTTTTTTTCATATAATTTACATCTAATTTTATTGGAGTTTTTCCTAAAATCTGGATGAACTTGATCTTTATTTGGTCATTTCCATGGACTCCGATTAACACCTTTGTACATAAAAGCAGTCACACCATAACATGTGATCTTAACAGATCAACAAAACTAAATTTTATGAAGCTTTAACAATCAGCCTAATTTGACAACTTCCTTCCTGTTCACTATGTCTGTTATACAAGAAATCATTTCCAGCATCTAACTCATCATGATAGGAACTGCCACTGAAATCAGTAAATATTTCTGAATAGAAATTCTCATTATTAATGTTCTACATTAAATACAGTAAAATTATATTTTAAACACATATGTATCCAGATGACCTGAGGTACTTAGGTATATCATTAAAGTGCTAAAGGATAACCAAAATAAAACTTACTGAAGTAAATATTGTTCATAGTAATTAATCAACATATAGTTGTATTTCACATTCCTCAAATCATAAAATGATTGGCAGGGATTGTATGATAAGAGTATGCATGAGAAATAAGACTGCATTTATCTTTTCAGATATGCTTTAATACAAGAACAACAGAAAGCTGAAACTACCTTTGCATTAAGGTAGAGGACTCAAATGTATGCGAATAATTTAAACCCTATCAGTGTATGATAATGTTGACAGTAACAAAATAGGAATGACTGAAACTACTGAACAGTAAAGCAGCAAGGAAGCTTGTACCTAAACAAAAGATCATTGCCAACCAAAAGATATTCAAAAAGCAGAAAAGTTTGTGATAGTCAAAAAAAAATTATAAAGGATGACTTCATTACAAGTTTCTATTGTACCTTTCAAGGTATGGGTTGACATTTTACACATTCTCTTTTCTACGCAACTACACCTGCATGGTCTTTTCAACACACATTCTAACAACAGGAAATATTATCCACAAAATGGGTTATTTCACACAATAAAATAAAATCTTATTGAACTATCTTCTGAAAATGATATATAAAAGACTGTCAAACAACATGCATCTAGCCAGTCAAATGGTTCAGATGGTATACAAATAAATCCACATACAATTGGTGGTTTCCAACTAATAAGACATCTGCTGAAAATCTTCCAGCACAATATAAGGACAAAATAAGTTCTTCTGGACTTGACTCTTTCCTTTATCAATCATGTAGCTGTCAAAGGAAAGAAGATCAAACACTGTGTATAATAATCAACTCGGTAGCTCTTTCCCAGCCACACTGGGTAAAGGTATGTGCTGCTGTTCTTTGGGACTTATTTTTGTGCCCTGCCATTTTCCAGGGTAAGACAGGCAAGAAAGCACAAAACATGCAGGTTGTGCTTCATAAGAAATCCATAGTTAAGTGGAGAGACAAATTCTCTTATGCGGCTTTAACTAGATGGAGTTCTGCTTAGGTCCGGCATAAATAACCAAAAGAAAAAAAACAACGCACGAGTATACCAGTGGAAGTGCAGAAATCTCTAAGCATCAATGCCAGATCCTACTGCTTTAAGATGCATATCATCTTCCCATGGTTAATGCCTTATTATGACATTTTGACAAGGAGAGGATCTAGACACCGAGGTGTAATGAAACTGATTAAAGCAATAACAAAGTCTTACAAAGCAGAATGCAGAAACTACAACTGAAAACTACTGTCAAACACTAAGAGTCATTTAAGGACACAGACATCAGCAACAAAATAATATTCATGTAGAGACAGTAAAAAAACCAGAAAGCTTTTCAAGTGCAGGTGCAAGTCCTAACTCTACCTATCTTTACAGATCCTGTTACAGGTGCTATGAAGGACTGTCTTCTGCTTCACTTACACTTTATTGCAGTATTAGTTCAGAGGGGGATACGGCAATTAGAATAATTTTTGTCCTACAGAAAACAGAAAGGAAACTGTACAACAGAGATTCTATCTGCTCTATCTGACAAGCTGCAGAAGATTAATACAGACAGATAATTTAACATTAGAACTTGTTTTTTTAAATCCATACAAACAGAGCGCAGGGCAGTCTGAGGCTTTAGAGTCTGTCTACTTAAAAGAGTTGTTACACTCTTATAGTTGTCACTAAAGGCACATTTACATCATATAAGGCATTGGCGGTTATGCCACTATTCAAATATAAAATCAATGTCTTTAATCACAGCAGTTATGTGATCATAGAATCTGTGCTCTCGTTAGTAGCAGTAGGTAGTAGGCAGCTTAATTTTAATCAACTTTTTGGAGAATTAGAACTAGTGTAGTAAGAGTAAATGAATATAATTTGACTCAGCAGATGGAGCCGTCATAGACTGCTTACATTCTCTTTACTATAAATACTTTCGTAATTTTATAAGAATAAGTGGTAATTCTATATCCAGGATTGTTCAGTCTTCTCTGACTTATCAACTACCAGATACATTTGCATTCCTGATGGAACCTGTAAAGCAGGTATGGGGCAGAAACACAAAAAAACCCTGGTAGAGGTAAAATTCTGGCATTCTACATATTCTCCTGAGGAACCAGGAAAACTAAAAGAAGACTCTAGTCAGCTTGAGTTGGCAATAAAGCACACTGCCACTCCAGAGTCTCCAGATGTTCAAGAGGGGCAATGCCAAGCACATAGATTTTGAGACTGCCTTGTTCGCTAGAAGCTCTTGTCACTACAGATCTCTGAAGGAAGCATATCTATCTAATCAAAGGGAATCTAAAATGGAAGATTGATCACTGTTAATTTTTCTCTTGAGTAGCGTTATTTTCATTAGACTTGCAACAATGATGTTATTTTTTCAAGACTGTGAGATTTGTATCACAGTTTACAACAGATTATCTGCCAAGATAGTTGAAAATTACAAAAAAGGAAGGAGGAGTAAAGGCGGGGAAAAGATCAAAGAACAGAGAAACAAATCTAAAGTAGAGAAAACAAAGAAAAGAAAATCAGTAAGTCATCTATATCTTAAATTTAAACACTAAAACATCATAATCATCAGTGAGCTCCTGAAAAAACAACTGGAGATGAGTAAGAAAGGATCAAAGCAAGATGAGCAAAGGACTTTAGATTCTCCTTGAGTTTTAAGGCTTAGGATGAGAAAGGCAGAGCATAGAAGCAGAGATCATGGTAGTATCAGACGTATTTTGTAAGACCCTCCTGTGCTCTGTCTATTCCGTCCTTTCTCTACCCCATCACTCACCTCTCAAATATTCTTTCTCATTCTGTTCCACTGAGCAACCTCGCTCATCCCCTAATTCCCACATCAAATTCAGTTCTTTCACCATAGTAATAAAGTTGTTACGGCTATAGGCACTTGGCCTCTACTAGACCTTGGCTTGGCTTCTTCATAGATGCACAGCTGTGACCAAAGACAAGGACTTTGTCACCTCTTCTGTGTGAAGAGCAAGAGACCAAAGGAGAAGAGTGGTGAAATGGAATAGTTTCCTTTCTCCTCCCTTCCCCCTTTTTCATATATGAACATGATGACTCATTACGGCAGAAGTGTAATAAACTTCTAAAAACGCAAGCACAAAACATATATTTTTTTTTTCTTACAGGCAGAGACATTAAAAAAAAAAAAAAAGCTCACACTTTCAATTATATAGGATTAAATTATTCCATTGCCAGCTTTTGGGGCAATATTTAAACATTACATTCCACAATGAAGTTCTGTTCTAAATTGCTACATCTGATGTGCAGAAGTAAGCAGTAAAAACTTTAAGTTTAACAGCATTGAAGCGTCTTTATGCTGCACTGTGGTTATCATTTAAAAACAAGATTTTTTTCTTACTCTGACTTTAAACTGCACCAACCCCAGTCACTTGGAAATGACTCCACTCAGCTTTCTCCTTCGTAAAAGGAACTTCATGTACTGATCCCTTGGTTTTCAGTGTACATCACTGTGCATACTTGTAGTCTAATTTCGCAGACGAAGCACTGACTCAGCTAGAAGGATCAAGACTTCAACCGGGAACTTGGCAATCCGAGTGGGCAATGGACCCAGGCATGAGCTCCACGGTGTGCCGGGAGGGAGGGCTGCTCCCATTTAATCTCGCTACTTCTAGTTCTTTAGGCAAGGTTAAGTACATGTAAATTAAAACTGTAAGCTATTTCTGTATAAAGTTGGTATTACTAATTTGTTAACTATGACAATTTCACACAGAAACCCTTTTGTTGGAAACTGAGTTTCTCATGTAATAATTAGCTGTGGAATATTACCCCAAACAGGTGTCTGTAGCCTGTCAAAGTCAGAACAGGTGATTTAGAATTAGCGTATTAAAAGAACTGTGAATTAGCGAAGCAAAAACGTGTTAATTTCTTGTTCCATCTGTTAATATGAATTCACTGCCAAATATTTTACTTTGTAGAACTGTGCTGGGATTGGCAAGAACATACACTATAAAAAAAAAAAAAAGTTTAAAGGCCTGAATGTTTAAAAATCATGACATACGTTACTGCAAAAATAACTTCTACATTTGAACAAGGTTTTTTCTTTTGTATCTTTTAAAACTTTGTAGTGAATAATACCATATAATCCATAAAATCAAGCTAAAAGCTCTCCCAAATAAACTTTAGATTTTTCAAAACCAAACCTCACAGTGTCACAAGAAAATACGAGGAACTGGTTTAGATAAAAACTACAGCCAAGATCTTTATCCTGCTTTTACAGTTGAGGCACAAAATATTCAAATACTCAAGACATTCGAGATGTGAATGTTTAACCACAGTACTAGTATCTACCTGAAAAGCTCTGCCTAATCTCTACAGTAATCTATTTCCTACAAATATGTTTTTCATGGAGATCTTTTTTAATAACGGGCATATTATGAGCTTCTTCTGTAAGCAATGGAAAAAAACCCATATACTACCTATCTTACACGTCTGATTCTTCACAATAGTATTTATAGCGGTATGAATGACATGTCTTTTTATAATAATCCCCACTTTCATGTTATCTCATCTTCTAATTAGAAGCTGGCATGCTCCTTAGCTAATAAGCAGTCTGGAATATGGCAGGATGGTCAGTATTGTAAAACCACTGCACAAAAAATGGAATCAAATATTAATTTAAAAGAGCATATAGCTTATATTTGCTAATAGCAAAAACAATGTATTTATGCCACTACCGTCTTTCAGAAAGAGAGAACATTTTAATGCATTTCAAATATAATTATCCAGCAATGTATTATATGTAGCCATCAACCATTAATGAACATCAGGTATAAATGTCCAGCTCCTAATATCTCTGACTAATGACTGTAATATATTTTCTAGTGTGACTATTTCTCTACTTTTCTAGAGCTTTGCAGTGAAATGTCCAACTATGTGCATCTGATGTGTGTTTACAGAGCTCTACCTTGGCTCTTCTCACTAACTACCCGCAGGGTATGGATCCTCCACACCGTACTTCAGTTCACAAACGCCTGAGCTAGCTTTGTGCACGCGGTCCAACATACCCCTCTCCAGTGCTGGGTGCACCTTTCCCTTCGCGCGTGCCTCTTATTCTGCAAGCTTTGCTCTTCAGAGCCCGGCCACCATCCAGAAGTCCTTTCAGCTATCTCAGACTTTCCTCGTGAGGTCCTCACGGAGCAAGGAGCCCACAGGATGGTCTGCCGCCTGCCAAGGATGTATTCAACCACAGCAAGATGGAGCATGAAGTACATGAACAGACATCAGGAATGCAAAGAGCTTATACCATGGTCAAAGCGTAAGTTGTGCTAATTCCCTGTATCAGTTGCCACTGCATTATTGCCATATCCTAAAGAACACCATGCCTGAGTGCAGTCACAGGCATGAGCAGCAAAGCTGGGGCTCCAACCCACGTTTATCCCAAGTCCAACATCTGAATCCAATAATTTGCCTTCAGCCGCCCTTTTTTTTCACGGCAAGTTAAAAGTTGCAGAGGCTCAGAGGAAGACTGGGCATATTTAACAGGTAAATGAGAAAGCCAAAACTGCGGGAATGTATAGAAACCTTTCAATAGCCCACATCTTGATGCATCTTTCACCAAGAATACAGCATTCAGGAGCTAATCCTTACAGCATTCGAGTTTTTGTTATGCCACAGTTTGACAAGGTAAGAAATAGACAGCATTTTCATGCCTGCCCATCAGAGAAATAAAAGCAATTTACATCAAAATTTTCTTAGGAGACAAATATTTAATCCTGACGAATCTATCCCCTCGTCAGACAACACCGATGAAACAAATAGAGATCTGAAGATGTTTCCAATGGCACACACGTTCCCTGAAGCTTGCAATGTTCTGTGGTACAGCAGGACAACGTTCTGGCCCCAGGCATTTTGCAACTTTAGCATATTTCCACAAATTTTATTTTCTAGCACAAGGAAATCACAGAGGAGTCCATATTGCTACTTGGATTGTAAGAGAGTTAAAAGATGCATACCCAATTACTACAAGCATTTCAAGTAAAGCTTAGAGATATGCAGCAGGTTCTTAACTGCAAATGATATGATAGGTAGTTTCTCCTCCCTAGTTTTCTGCCACATCCAAGAGATTAATACTCACATGAATCATCCGTAATGACTAGCATAATTTAGGGAAGTGAATGAGATTTTCTGCATTATTTATACTATGAACTCACAAGAATATGAATGGTGGCTTATGTAAATTCAAAGCATGTTTACAGTAGCAAAGTGCACAAAAAGATAAGCAAGGGTTAAGTTGATATTTCCAGAGTTTGAGCTCTTTGTATCAACACTCTATTGCTTATTGCTTTAGTGCTGAGTGATATGAGTTACAGCCTATGAACTACATATGGGAAACTTTTATTGTTTTCCACATTTGAATGGAAAAATAATTATGTTGCTCACATCTTTCACATACTTAAAGTAAATGCATCAAATTCTTTCTCAGGGTGTGGGCCTGAATTCTTATATTTAACAAATGAAGGCTGCCAAAGTTTTAGCCTTCAAGTAATAAAGATTCTTTTTCTTTCTTTCTTTTTCTTTTTCTTTCTTTTTTTTTTTTTTAATGCTTGATAATTCAACCTAAATGTCAGCTTAGGCTTTAAAATAGAACACATCTATTTGCTCATAATATTTAAGAAATACAATGTCATTATGCTGTTATCAGTGGTAAAACATGTCTAATCTTGATATAGCATCACCTTTAACAAATGCTTGTGGGAAAAAACTAGCAAATGCATAAAACATTTTATGTAGTTTTAAAATATACAATACATTAAAGTTTTAGTTGACTTATCTGAAAAGACATATTTTTGGCACATAAATAAAAAAAGGCAAGGGAAGAACTTGTCAGAAGGCAAATAAAGTATGTAAATTAAATCAAAGGTAAGGCAGCTACACTTTTTGTATAAATAACTGTGTTAACAGATTTTTATGCATATTACAATATATTCAGATGCATTACTTCTGCAAAAACAAATTCATTGCTTCTCTCCAAAAAATGGATTAAAACAATTTATTTTATAAAATTTGGATAGATAGGATAAGAAATGTAATAGCTATCTATGGAAAATAAATATAAAAATTATTCAAGCTCCATCTACTTTATGTTAGTAATGAGATGCACTTCATTCAAATTCCTTTCAATTGAAACAGTGCTGAGAAAGCAAGAACATGATTCTGTAGGAAATGATTTCTAATCTTCATGATAACATACCAATATAATACAATTATTTACAATTGACTAAGAGTTAATTCCAATAGTATAACATCTTTCTTGCAAAAATGTCAGCTTTTATTGATGAAACAAACTAAGAATAAAACATTTTTACTTGTAGTCTAACTGTGCTGTTTTTCATTCTGTTAACCAAAACAACACAGCAATACTGTAAACAAAAAAATAGCATCAAACTGGCTGTGTTTGCATGCTTTTATCAAGAATCATAAGCAGGAGAGTGAGGCACTTTGGGATTTTTAAAACATTAAAAATGGTATGATAGAATCAATGCATCTTTTTTTTAAAGAAGATAATAAAACTGAATTCACTCAGAAGTCATCACCAGTGTCAACTGGCAGAGATCAGGTATCACTACAGAAGTGAATACGATCATGTTGCAACTTTCACATTTTAAAACGCCCAGTTATCAGGATTTTATTATTTTTGGTAAATAAAGGGAAACAACACTTAAACAAATATAGCTGACCTCCTTATTTATACTGAACTCGTGGTGTACATAGCAGGACTGTTTTCACTGGAGTCTGAAGGTTATTTTAGTCTTAGAAATTCTCTTGCCTTACAACGTTTCACTGGAATGTATCTTAATATTCCTACAAAGAAGGAAATATGTGTAGCTATTCCTTTGTCTCATAATCTAGGGATATTACTCAAAATCTGCCATTTAGAAGCATGTTTTAACTTATCAAAAACACAAGAATCCCCGTTCCCAGCTACACAGGTGCCTGGTGGCCCTTTGAACTCCTTGCTCATCCCTCCCCGCTCGACACCCGCCGAGGTTCGAGAGGCGGGAGCACAGCCGTCCACACACCGCAACAGCCCCACTGCTCCGCACCGGCGCTTGCTTTGCTCTTCCCGCAAACCTCACACAAGGATTCAGCAAAGCAGACTGGATGGAAAATTATATCAAAACGACAGCGTTTTATGCTCAGACTGCTCCAGTGTTACGGAACTACGCAAGACACGAGCAACGACAAAACATGGTAGAGGCTCAGAGACCAGTGCTGAATACTTCTCTCTCGTAAGGTCTGATTTTTTTTTTTTTCCTCTCTGGATCTGCAGCTGTTTGAAAAGATAAAATTAGTTTAACTCTTTTCTTCTGGCAAGTCACGTTAAAAAAAAAATAAATAAATAACGGTGTGCCAAGACATAAAACCATAAGTAACTGAAGTTCACAATAAAAGCAGCTGCTTCATCTAATTCACATGGGGCTACCCAGTTGAAGTCCTTCAACTAGTATTTAAAAGCATGAACAAATATGCCCTTATAAACAAAATACAGCAACTCTGCCTTATCTGTTCACATGGGCTGGCCCAACAAACTCAAATGCTGAGACAATGAAAGGAAACAGGTGGTTGAGAAAAATATCTTATATCCTCTAAAGCAGCTGCCCTACAAGAAATTCAATCTAGGTATCCTGAACAAACTGCCTTTTCATCAAAGAACATATACACAAGAGATGCACAGTATAGCTATTTAGAACATACATTGTATTGTATATTATTCCACCAACTGGTTCCATTTGATTGGCATAATATTGGCACATAACGATGTTTGTATTTTTAAAAACAGTATTTAATTTGTTTACAACAGGTGCTTACGTTCCATTTGTACAAAAGAACCGTTGTTCCCAAAGGCCCAGGGATATGACTAGATGTCTCACATTACTGTGTTTCTCCTAAGACCACAGCAACCATTAACATGCCAAGAGGAAACAGCAGTAAGAATGAACTGGCCTCCCAAGTTTCAGCAATCTGAACTATTTGAAGTTCAGGACTCAGAAATATTGTAGTAGGCTAGAGTGCGAGAGAAAGGATACCTACAGGTGATGAGTGACCAGGAATACCACCTGGGCAATGAGAAAAATGTTTTATGGTGAAACTATATAATGTCACTTCACTGTGCTATGATAATGTTTGGAGTCCTCGAGGGCACAATAAGAACCATTAAACAGGTAGCGAGGAGAGTCAAACAATTTGGTTTCGAAGTCGAAATTTTCATTATGAAGAAGAAAAACAATCATTTCTCTAAAAAGTCATTAAAAATCCCTAAAGGTTGAAATCTCACTCAAATAGTTACTTATACTATTAACTGTAAACCAACACAGATGTCAAAACAACCACTCTGCAGCACCCCAGCCTGGAGCTTAAAGTATTAAATATTTCTAGCCTTTTAGGCTGGTCATGAAACATGCATATTAATCTAAATCTGCCTTGGAAAGCATGGAGAATTATATTTCATATACATTTAGGACATGCATATTTGCATGAAGAATCCAGCTTTCTTTTCAATATTATCAATAGTGTATTTTCCTTTTCTATTAAATAGGAGAATATATATAAAATACATACACATAAATGTAAATATGTTTCCTTACAATTAGGTAGAGAACTAAATGTTTAACATGTAAGAAAAATCTGTTAGGAGTTACAAATCCTGACTGCATTACTAAATCCATTAGTATTTAGGAAAAGTTGTGAAATGTAATGCTAGGAAGATCAGTGCTTTTAACAAAAATACTTGCTCAAAGTAACACAGCAGTACTATGAAATGGCTGAGGGGCTGAGGCTGTGTAGGTAGCTAAGAGTGGAAAGAAAATCGGAGCGGATGGGTCATGGTACCCTGTTTTTTTGTTCATTGTCATCATGCATGACATCAGTATGATCTCCATCCTGTCTTCTGACCTTCACCAAGGCTGCTCTGATTGACTAAAGTCTTCTATTATCTACCTCTGGGAAAAAGGAAAGGGGATAGAGTAGGTTAAATAGAGATTTTTGACTACAGAGGCTTCGTGCAAGTTCTCAAATGACAGTCCTTAAAATATAGCATAATATCTGTTCAATCTGGGCTTTATATAGATCAGTAAAATTTTTACAGCTAGAGCCGGAATAGCAAAGGTTTTGTGGAACAACTTACACAGCCATTAATCTCAGGGTTCTGCTGTGTGATCGTTTGTTTTTATTGTATACCTTGAAAAAAAACCAAGTTTCTTCATTATATTACATACATATCTAAAGAGAAAATATAATTATCATAGTAGCAAAATATCTGAATTTTTGAAATTAACTACTGATCATAGACAGCAGCTCTTAGCTGCAGCTGTTTCCATCATGACACTAATTCCCCATTCATTTGAATGGGGCTTAATGGTGCTGTCATAATAATCTTATTGTGACACCAATGGAAGTTCATGGAGACAATGCAACAATGTTAAGATTAAATAAATTGATGTCCGTACTGTGATATGTTTAGTGTCGTATTCTGAAATTTCTATATTTGGGGAGCTTAATTATATAGAATTTATTAGTCTGACATATTAACCTCATTTTTATGAGGCTTCCTCGAAAGCTTCCAGATTTAATTAAATAATTCTCCATAGCTGCACATGCTATTGACTTCTCTTGAATGTATTCATGAGTCTTCTCTGTGCTACAGAAAATGTAGTGTCAGGTTGTAACAGCAAAGTATTTTCGGTGTGTCACTGTCCTATCAGAAATCTATAAGTCCAGCTGGCTGTGGTTTAGCAAAACTCTACGTTACACAGATGATTAATGAACCACTGTATAGACGACAGTACAAACACAAAACCTGGTCTCATATAGATAGACCTAAGTATATAGCAATAGGTAGAAGAGAACTTCCTGAAATTTAAGAAACCACGTCAAACATAAAAGAAACATTTCGACAGATTTTTGGAACTGACCGTAGTACATATTATAAACAGATTCAGATCAACCCCTTGAACCCTTCGACTACGGAATTAGTAAGTATTGTCTCTACTTTCAACATTGGTCCTGTTCTGATTTTATTTTACATTTCTGTGTAAGCCCTGTACCGAACAGAATATTAGATAATGTTACTCCTATGTGTGGAAATATTAATTTTGCAATCAGAATCTAAATTATGCAATTGATTTCTAAAATTAATACAATTTTTTTAAAAATGTAAAGGAAGCAACAGCGTGTTCCTGAGCCCTGATCCTTGTCTCTAACCGCAGGTGCCTGCTCTCCCAAAGGCAGAGGTATCTCGCAGTGCCTGACGAGCGCTGCAATATTCCGTGTCGATTTTCCATTCTGCTTGGCAGCAGCGGAAGCCTGACAAGCATCAGCGCAGTGATTGGCAGTACCATGACTGATAATGCGAATCAAAGCAATTGGCAACAGCACCACTATCCCCCCCACCGAGTCCAGAATTCACTTATAATCTCACAGGTGACCTTTGATGATACAGGCTGGAAGGTCATGGAAAGGAGAGGGCTTTTTATGTTCCTTAAAAATTCCTGCTGGTGTCCTCTACATACCTTATTAGACAGGTAACTAAAGGAGCCTCCATCGCGGTTACTTCACCTGCGCGACGCTAGTCCTGCGTATCTGAGCGCACGCAGGTCCCCTCATACCTCACAGGGGCTGCAGGTCCTCAGATCCAGAAACAGCACGTCTTTAGGGTGTTTAAAAACAGACACCGAAAAACTGAGACCTGCGCGTGAATCCCGCTCCTATATGGACATCTTTGATTAATCAGTTAACGTTCACAGTGAGAACTGGAAAACAAGTCTTATATACATTATGGTCTTTCAACATTTCCTAAGTCCTCACAGAACGAGCTCTTCTCATCTTCAGTTAATCCTTCATTCTCCTCATTTAATCTCTACCCAGGCTCAGCCACACGCTTACTGTTAAGCTTCTACATGATCACAAGATCTTTGCCTGCGGGCTCACTCATCCTCTCTTTCTCAAAATCCCCAAAGATTTCAAAATTTGATGCCCGAAACTCAAGTTTCCAGGCACTACGATAAACATTTCTATATGAGAGCAGAAAGAAAGGGAAGCCTTTCAGGACGAGGGAGGAAATGGACCAAATTTGAGTTGATTTGAGCAAATCCAGATTTGTAGAAAGGCCTGGGGTTGTTCTTCCCTCCTTCATCCTCACCGTATCATTCACACCAATTCAGCTGCACCTTTCTCATGCCAGCTCTTTTGCACTTGACATACCTATGAAATACTCATCCAAAATATACCCATTAAGCACAGAAAATACATTATATTTAAATTTGATAACGTAACTATCGCTTCATTTCCTAGGATTGCAATGTTCATAAACATTTTATGCATGTGTTGTGGAAAAAACTACTATGATAGAGGAAGAGATTTTGATCACTAAAAGGTAGAAATAATTTGAGAAAGATAACGTATCTCAGCAAAACACCTCATGCATTCTTGACTTGGTATCTCAGCATTCCCTGTTGAGCTCCTTAGAAACCAGTGATTTTGAGATGAATGCCATCTAATGCTATTTTTCAAGCCTCCTGTCCTCACGATTTTTTGTCACCAAGTGACACCATTATTTGACCTGACAATAGGTTTGAATAAAGATATTTACTATTCCTAACTATTCTGATTACTCCCTCCTTTCTGTTCTTCTTAAACAGTTCCCTCATTTTCTATATTGCACCAAAATTAAAACAAGATAAAAATCCCTCTGTATTTAATGTTATTGGGATTAGCTGGTTCCAAGAGGAAATTTTCTTGATTTTCACTAGCTGCTCTTATTTAGTTCTCTGTAAAATGGATTAGGTATGTATTGCAACGCTTAGGTGCAACAGAATAGGTGAATGGTAGCTTAGGTTGAAAGCCGAACACTGCACATCCTTTCTACTTTTCTTCAGCCAAGGTTTATGCTCCCCTAAACTGCTGTGGTGCATGTTGCAATCCACAAAGATTTAAAATTCATCAAACAGACAAAGTGTACATTTAATACTCACATGAGGGAATACAGAATGCCTTTCAATGCATCAAACTCCTAAACCTTTTACATCTTTCATTTTTAAGCTACATGGATTTTGATTTGTACAATTTTAAAAATATTCTGAAGCCTAGTCAATCTAACACTAAAAAGCACTGTTGCACAGTAAGAAATCAAGAAATACAATTCAGCAAACCTGGTATAGTTGGTCCCCAGGGAAGTTTTTTTCCAATTCTGTTTGTCATAGCCCAGATCCATCATGTCATGCTAGCCTAACTTACTACTACCATCTTTTTCCTTTTTATTTTTTTTCCTTTTTTTCCCCTTTCCCCCCTTTTTTGGCACAGTCCAACTATTTTCTGTTAAACCAGTGCTGTCACAAGAAAACATATAAAAATGCTCTTTTGCAAACATACTGTTTGGTCTCTGCTGAACTCTCCAGAGCCATGGATTTCTCTCACTGTTTTTACCGGGGTGAATGTTGACAGATCACTGAACCTTACTGTCAGCAGTGACAGGCTTAAAGCTGTTTTGTGCAAGGTGGAGAAAAAACAAAAAAGGTTTCTGTGCCTTGCATCTAGAAGGTCCCTGATTTAACAACAAAGGCTTATGTTCAAAGATGATTAGCTTAAAGGCATTTCAGAGAGTTTTGATTGTAGCAGCGATTGGGTGTCTTGCTACTAGGTGAAATATGTATTCCCCCGAGAACAAAGGCAGCAGCAAACCTATTCTGCTGAGACGGCAACTTTAATAATTCCATGTATTTATCAGTATTGTGTCAAGATCTTAAGGATTTTGCCCTTCAGGTGAAGTTGGAGGTATATGGAATGGATACGGTGCTGAACAATCCCACTAAGATATACATGGAAAACGTCCCATAATGTCCTGGGGGAGAGATAGAAAGAATCCTAAGGGTTTGAATACGTAACACTGATAAATGTCTTCAAGGTCTGTGAAAAGAAGGCTGAGGTTTTCTCACTGAGCTTTCGCCTATGCATAAAGCAGTGAGACCAAGTGTTTTTCTCCATGCAGTGAAGCAGTAGAGATATTAACAGTGCAAATTATCCAGGAGCGGATTTTGTCCTCCACCCACAAGTCAAAACAGAAAAAAATAGGAATATGGATTAATCCTTCACGAAACATTGAAAATATTAATATCATATTCACCATTGAAACTCTTATAAAAAAGTAACTTGAAATATATACATATATACTTGAGCATATATACATACACATGCATATACTAATACACATATAAATGTGTGTATATGTATATATACACACATATATACACACTCAGATACACGCACACATTTATATATCTTCACGTGCCATCAGAGAGAGATAGAGGACTTTCAGGAGGAAATGTCTCCTAATTAATGATAGTTCAGAGCCTTATGAAGTGTGAAAGAACGTCTGGAGGAATGTGTAGCGTAAGCATGATTCTGAGGGGCCTGGCAGCGCAGCAGTAAAAAGCAATAAAAACGTAGGACTAATGTGCAAGACAGAGGGCTAGCTAGCTGCAAGAAACGTAAGATCAGATTTTAAAATATTTTGATACCCTAAAGATATATAGTTGAATAATTACTGGGTTATGGTAGGCCCTCCTTCCTTCCAAGGTCAATACGTGGAAAACTTCATATTTTAAGAGAGAAAATGTACTTTCCTCAGTATGTTTACTCTGTTAAAGTTAGTGAGTTCTTGGCCATGTCTCATTAATAAAGATCTCGTGACACTTCAAGAATTGCCATGGGGTCACTGGTTATAGTTTCCCTCCCTTGATACTGCAGTGGTTATACCCGCTTATTAGTGGTCTGCTGAACTGACATTCATAAGAATAGTCAATGGCAATCCATACTAGAAATAGCTTTCACTAGTATTTGAGACACACATTTTCATATTAGAAGGGAATTTTTGTATAAGTGGATGATGATAAAACAGAATATCTTAATTCCTTTAAAATTACAACACAGGAAAACGTGTTGTAAAAATGTCAGATAGAAACTTTGTAAATGTAGAAGGCTGCTTGCAGATCGATTTTCAAACATATCAATTCTCTTTTGACATGTTTTTCTTATGATGTGTCAAGTTCTAGAGCTGCATAGACTGGCCACCACTGCAGAGCTGACGCTAATGTGTCCCTCGACTTTGACTGGCAGCAGCTGTGCCTGCAGCCTTGACTATTCCTGGTACAAACTGCTCCTGCCAGAAGCACAGATAAGCTGTGCAGTAGGAGAGGCTGCACATACTGGTAATTTCTCAGTAGGCTGAGCATTTACACAGACTCTACAGAGCAAAACTCCTGATCTCTAGGATCAAGTCTAAAAAGACCTCTGTTTTCATTTCATGCAAGGTAATGATTAGCTCAGAATATTATAAGAAGCGGAGTAAACATTTCCAAGTTCAAATTCAATTTTTTCTCTTTTCCTTTTTTTTCTTTTTTTCTTTTTTCTTTTTTTTTTTTTTCCAGCATGGGGTTCTGGCAAGTACAAGTGTGTAGTGTTTACCAAAATTTAACTACACATTTCCAAATTACTGGCCCTTTGTAATTCAAAAGATACCTACTTTCTATGGGCCTATTTTCTCTTCTAAATTGATGTTACTGAAGTCAAAGTTTTCCACCATGCCTTCGCAAGAGCCTGAGACAATACAGGTGGGGGTTTACTGGGTGGCTGCACCCCTCCCAGGAGCTCTCCTCGGTTCAGCACCTTCCCAGAGATGCAACAGGGTGGCAGCTGTGTAGGTGCAGAGTCCCTTCCTCCCTATTCACAGTGCAGCTGCACCAGCCCCTGGATTACAAATGTGTAGTTTTCATTTTTTTATTTCAGAGCTACCGTTAAGTTAAACCGAGCTGGCAGAAACCCCCGACAGTCTAGCCAGAGACAAGTGGGCTGCACAGAGCAGAAGTTAGCTCAAAACAAGCAGAGGGATATTCATTTCTGGGTGTACAAAGTCCTGAAAAGTCATTCCTCCAGACTGTCCTTCAGGCAAGGACACCCTTGAGCTATCTAACAGCTGGGATTCAAAACTTATTCCCAGGCAGCTGAGGAACACCACCAGCTGGAAGCAAAACAGGAGCAGCTCAGCTTGCTCAGTCTTAATATTTTAAGACCAAGGTGTGCTGCTGTGACAAAAAGACTGCACCTGGAGAGGGTGATTTGTGTTCAGCCCTGAGCCAGACTTTTCTCTCTCATTCTGCCTCTGCTCCTCCTGCAATGGTATCGCATATGGGTACTCTCTCGTGGGATGAGAATCACTGGTTCTCTGCCATCCTGAAATGCAATTGTTCTACTTCTATCCAAAGACCAGCAATCTTGTTTTCCTAAAAGCCTTTTCAAATGATATGTGCACATGGCATCTGTTTGCAATGTATATTTGCCATTAGTGTTTTTAAGTAGGAATGGTGGGGTCCGTATGGCATAGAACATAAGGATTGCCATGGTAATTAGTCATTATTTGGACTAGCAGAGTAACCGCTATCAAAGACTCTTAACTCACTCATATCCTAATGTACTCGACGTATTTTCTTTGTTTCTGCCCTTTATCTAAACCATTTTTGCTCAGAAAATAATGTTAATTTTACAATTTGCATGATGCATTAATCTATATGGGAAAATTAAGCACAGTAGCACAGTAAGCCCAGGAAAGTTTGTTTTTTTTTTTAATCATTTTTGAGGATTATATGTTTCCTTCTGTAAAAGAACATCCATATAACATCCCTAAATTGCCCTAAGTTAAACGAAAACAACCAAAATAAGAAAGAATAGCACCTGCAAAACAGTGCATGCATATCTCTAGTTGAATCTATACTGAGCCCAAAAAGAAAGATTCACTTGTGGCCTTTTTTGTCTGAGACGTGTTGACTACACATGCATTCACAGTTCTCTCTCCGAGTCAGATATTTAATTCACAGCAGCCAGCAGGACTGCCCAAGCATGACCACTGCTGCGTGGCTTTCAGGCAGCCAAGGAAGGAGTATTCCTACCTCACCGTTCAAGCATGGCAATACGGTGCAGAGCAGGGCGGAGGCCACGGTGCGAGCAAACACGCTTCAAAGAGGAACGGCCATAGGTACGACACTGTTCTTTTCCCTGCGAGCACCTGTGCATGTCAAGGAGTGCTCTCAAACCCCCGCGACGCTGAGAAACAACAAGGTCATTGCACCTGGTGAAAATGCAAAGAAAGCTCCGGGTGAGAGCGAGATGCTGCAGGGTAGCTGCGTGAGCCTGCCTGTCCCAGGCATTTCCCTACGAAATCCCCCAAGGACAGGGTTGAAAATTACAAAAACCCTCTCTCAAGCTGGAGACATGGAGATCCTCATATCTCGTTCCAGCAGAAGGAAAGGCTCCACTTCTTCATTCACAGCAAGCAATCTGGGTAAGAAAAGTGAATTAAGTAGATTCAAGGGGGTAAAGCACTATGGAGCTCTTAACTATGAAGATAGTCTTTTTTTTTTTTTTTTCTTTAATGAAAATATCCTAACAGGGTAAAAAAAAAGTTATGCTTCAGTCTCCAGAACAACCAGCACGAACACTGTAAGTTGGAGAGAAATGGCGTTTAGCTGGCATACTTGACCTGAACTCATCTTGAGAAGGCTGGAGACAGGAGTCAGGAATTGGGGCTGGGCAGCACGGGGCCCTGGAGGTGCTGCGGGCAGGGAAAGACGGGATCCCCACTGCAGGTTCCTGCCCTCACTCGTGCACAGCTCTGCCCAAGGAAAGGGTGAGGAGGAGGATATTTAACATCTTTTCTTCCTCAGAGGCTCAGGATCACGGACTGCACAGAAAGGGGTTGAAAGGGAAGGAAGGAGAACAGGGTGCACCTGAAGTGAAAACTGAACAGAATACCATGAGCAACAATGTCAAAACAAATCATCTGTCAAAACTTATAGGTGCTCATTTTACATTAAAGTCTACCTCAGTAAGATACTGAGGAAGGGATGACACGAGAAAAGCAATAGAGGAAACTGTTTTCCCTTTTCAGGTAGACCCTGAAAAAGCATCCCTTGATACTAACGTGCGCGTTGTTGAGAGGTTCATACTAAGATGTAACCATGGAGAAATGCTCTCTCCTCTGACAACCTACAGAAGAACTGAGAAGAAGGATCCTTGGGTAGTGGGGGTGCACGATGGTCTTTTTGTCTTAAAAAATGCAGCCTTGGGAGTGACTTCGTATCGTGCGGTGAGAGCAGCAGGAGAGAGCTGTTTAGCCTCGGGAACTGCATGGCCTGGAAACGGGGCGGAGAGACAGGCTGACAGGAGCGAGAAAGTTCTCCGGAAGCTCCCAAGTCATACGGCCCTAAGAGTGAACGCGGCGAGCCCTAGGAGGAGCACGAGGGATGCCCGTTGGGACTCTGGAGAAGAGCAAAACATCCTGTGATGCTTAGTAATTACGCTAAGGGGGCAGGTGGGAGCCAGATGCTGAAAAACAGCTTCTAACATAAAGGCACCGGTGCCCCAGTTCTCTGCCTGGACTCGCCTGTAGACATTAAAAATATTTAAATATTTTTAAAAAAATTATAATAATATTGGGTCCTGAAAACGTGCTAGTGAGCAGTAGTGTATCTTTACACTGGTTGCCATGTTGGCTTGCCTAGAGCATTTGGATAGTTCATATATTTGTGTAGTTTTATGTTGGATTACCATTTCTTACACTGTTTCCACATGTTTTTTCATAGGGAAAATAATGTATGATCAAACGGTAAGTCCTATTTTTAAACTGCCTTTATGCAATTGAACTGAAAATATTAGTTTATCTCGTGCTATTCTGTCAAGTAATATTATACTGATTAGGTTTTTAAAATATTATTGATGTAGATGGAGTATACATAACCTGTGTTTATACTCCATTTCATGTGCTTACATCTTGAATCTTGATAAACTTCTAGTTTTTGACCATACCCTTGTGAAGGATCAGAATGTCATAACCCCTTTAGTAAATATTTTAAAAGGCTAATTTGAGTGAGTAATTGCATTCCAGTTCAGAAGAATATTAAAATAACTAGTTTATGTGAATACATCCATCCTAATGGAAATACACATTCCAAAAGAGCTGGAAGAATTAGCTTAATATCACTGCTGTATAAAATTCAATGACTTGAACTTTCAGGGCTGCACAGGCAGACTGAAAACATTTTGGCTCGCTTGGATTTGCATCCACTATATCTGCTTCCAATCTCAAATTCCAATAAACGAACAACAAAGAAATCAAAAGGAAAGCGAGTGGCTCGCCAGCTTGAACCTTGCTTGCAGAGAAACCAGACAAAACCACACAGTGTGAGGAAACAAACATAAACACACAGCGTAATATGTTTTCTATTGTTTCTGCCAAAAAACATCTATTGGGCCAGATCCACATAAAATCTGCCTTCTTCAGCTTAAATTTACCCCACACTCACCAAAGGACTGGTGAGATTTACTGAACTTTAAAGTGATCAAGGCCATGTTTTGGTTTAACCTTCATTTTCATTTCATTGTAAAAATGCCACACGCAATCGCCTCTCAAAATCAAAAAGGAAAATTCACAGACAATTAAAACAAGCCCTTATGCTCATGTTCTGCTTAATTTTTCTCTGTATAATGCCTGTTATCTCCATACATCTTTGGAAAATTAGAAGATCCCATGCAGACTAGAAGCTTAAACAGCTTAAACACCATGGCAGCACAAGCACGCATGAAACAATGAAATCTTTAAGGCCTTGTATTTTAAGACTGCTTCTAAGACAGCAGCATCCACAGCACAGGATTAGACCTGATTGCGATAAAAATGTTTGGGCTATATATTTGATGCTATCAACTGCTGTTGAGCACTCTCCTTCCCGAACCCTGAACTCCCACCTTGAACCAGTAAAGTATTTCCCAACAAAAATGTTGTAGAAAAAGAAATACATTCCTTGAAAACACATTGGTTCGATGAATGACCAGTTTTACAAGCTTTCACCTGGAGAATTCTCCACCAGTTCCAGGCCTCGTTCACCGAGTGCCTGCTTGGGCACACGACCTGTCACGCGTGTGCCGTCACTGCCTCCGCCACCGCAGCTAGCTGCTGCGGCGGACAGCCACCCACGAACCAGAAAGCCGCCTCCGTTGGGCAGCTGCCAACCCGGCTTCGGCATTGCAGACTGGAGATGTCATCCACCTGAAGGACCAGCATACTTACATGCCTATCTAAATACATTTGCTTCTTGTTGTCAGCTTGATCTTGAATTAAGAGGAGAGCTAATGAGCTACCTGAACATGTTAGGTGGCAGAACAAATTTTTTTTTTTTTTTTTTTTTTTTTTTTTTTTTTAGTTTGAGAATCTAATACTTCTGGATTAAGTATAATGACGGAAGAAAAGATAAATTCTTAGTAAGGAAAACCATCTATTCGAAGTAAAATGTTGTTACAGATGGGAACAGAAGGACTTATTGCTGCAGGACAGCGATCTTGCAGTGCACATCTGCAGCATGCTGTCTACACTCAGATTGGCAGAGGAGACTGAACACATCAGATGCCATTAGTCAGAAAATGTGTCAGCAGAAAAATTATGATAAGTGCACAAAATGGTCAAATGTACGGAAAGGCTCCATTTGTAGATTTGTTACTCAATTAGGCTTTATTTGAAGTGATTCCCCCAAGGTTTCTTGGGGTAACAACATTCTTTTTCCTTCATTTCACCTAGACTTGCTGCAGTTCAGTGACTATGGACCTCTGAACAGTGTCAGGATTCTTATTTTCATAACTGTCATTGAAGCCACCACTTAGGCTTTGAACTCTCAGGATTTCTTACTAGGCAACTGCACGTCATCCAAATACAGGTATATCAAAGGAGCAAACAGTACTGTGCAAAACTATAACTTTTATACTGTGAACATTCACAACCTCTCATTAGTATTACAAATTAAGTCAAGACTATAATGCAACCACTTTTATTAACAAATAGCACTGGTATGGAAAGACTGTTCACAACACAAACGTGAGTTGCACCTTTGGGAGGTATGCAACTTTTTTAATTTCCTGCTCGCAAGTTGAGGATTGCTCAATTAGGGTTGCTAATACTTGAAGAAACATTGTTCAGCAGTCAATTCCAATGCATAAACAAAAGGCATTTGTGCAAAAATGAGATCATTTCTATTCTATATTTTTTATCTGCCACTGAAATATAACATCCTCCAATCAGGGAGTATGTTGAATGCAACAATCACACGTTGTGTCACCAAATAACAGAGGTGACTAATTAGAAAAGGTCATAGGCTGAAATAGGTTGGCCTCACCTGATTAAACAGTTGGGAAAATAAGAAATAAATTCACAGAAATTTAAGTCAATTTAAAAGAAGCTGAATAGCTTACTTGTACTGAATAATCTGAGTAACGATGCTCTGCAATTTCAGTGAGAATACTGTAGATATTTGAAAGTTACATATTTACTAGAAAGATCTTTTGAAGATCTTTTTAAAAAGTAAAATGTGCACTGAACTTTTCTGACATTTACAAAAGTAATTAATTAATATGATTAAGCAAATTAGACTGAGCCAAAGTCTGACTGATTGTAAAGCATGCTGCAAGAGCCACCTGTTTGCTAGAAAGATTAGATACTATGGTGCTGGCAGCTACAAAAAACAGAGAATTATGAAAGATAAGATGGAGAAACATCTATATGTACTGACTTTTCAGATCTGTTTTGTATAATGTGCATCACCAGATTATCTGAGCTTTGACTGATAAAACACTGGTCCATAAGACATTTTTGCCTGGAAGAAAACCATACACATTAAGCTAAAGTCACTAACAGTCCATAAGGTTATTTATGAATTCAATTCCTAATCAGGTACCTAAATGCTTTTGTGGATCTGGCCAACCAGTTCCCAAGGTCCAGGAAACATTGATCACTAGTTATCTCTTTAGACACAATTTTCTTGGTCTTGAGGGCAGTGGTATATCCTCCCGCTAGATGCATATAACATTTTTGCATGAAACAACACTTACTACTTAAGAATCAAACTTCTGTTTAGCGGTAATTGCAGTATTGCACATTTTACCAGATGTCATAGCAATTATAGATTATCTGCCTCTGGTCATCGCTTGCAACTTTGAAGAAAGCTTGAAAATACTGCAGAAATACTCTTTTCTATATAATCTGCATTACTATGAATCCTAAGAGCCTTAATTGTGTATCTCAGTGTTAGACACTATGCACTCACAGAAGGAATACATAGACTTTGCCCATACAAGCAAAGTATAAGAAAAGGGAAGACATGTCCCGCTTCAAAGTGCTTAGGGAAGAGTAGCACTGACAGCACAGCACACAGCAAAGACTAACTGCGAAAGCACTAACTCTGGATCTGTTGCTTGAGATCCATACTGACCCCCTCTCCATCACGGCTATCCACATGGAAATTAGGTGAGGCGAGTTGTACTGTAGCATGGTGAGCACACTTCAGCGCAGAATCCTTCTCCTGGCTCTACTGCACTCGTGGTGAGTTTGTGTCCACAAGGAAGTGCCTGGGAGAAGACTTGGGGAAAATCGACTGATATTCAAGTCAGAAGGGGGATCAGACTCGCAGGAAAGATGTAGGTTTTTGTGTTTCCTGTGCAGAGACAGTAACTTAACTGTATTGGTAAACGAGATTTTCTGCAGGTAAGTTGTACCAGCCCAGGAGCAAAGCTCTCATGGTCCCCAGAGTCAGCAGCAGACAGAAAAGGTCGTTTCCAAAAGACAAGGAGGAATCACCAGATAAAGACAAAACCCCAGAAGCCCCGGGAGAACGGGATTTTTACAGATTACGGTGTCAGAGCTAGCTAACAGGCTAAGGCAGTTGAGGATGGGCTATCATTTCTAAGTTTCAGGCAACTTTTTAATGGAAGCAACACCTTCGCACTCGTTCTATGCCTTTGTCGTTTAGCCAAGGCTACCACGATGCCTTATATATTAGATTCCCCTAGCTAAAATAACACAATCCAACCTGAGATAATAACTAGTTTTGCAATTCTCACAAAGAGAAAATACTAAGAAACAAACATCCAGGTGAAACCGAAAACACTGGATATAAAAATTAACCAAGAGCTGACTAGCAGGTAGAGTTATGAGCATCTATCTGGGCTTTTCTGGAAGTAGTTCCAGCCATGCTCAACACTGCTCAGCCCTGCTGCTTGTAATACACTTGTGCTATACAGATTAACTAAATACAATATTAAAAATGCAAAAAAAAAAAAAAGGTGATTTGAAAGTTCTGACTGAAAAACAAGCGAACAGAACACACATTGTACATGCTATTTGCGAGCCAGTGGATCTAATGGTTCACTTACTTTACAACCTGCTTTGGAATAATTTGGCACATCTCTAATTTTAACAAGCTTCAGTGGGATTAGATAAAATGCAGACTTTGTTTACAGCAATTAACACTCAAAGAAGTACAAAAGAGCTTGTTAACTGCATTTACAAACAAAAAGTAACGAAGTGAGAGTTTACCCAAACGAAGTTACTGTATGCCTCGCTCAGATTGGCACAGTCGCTCTCTAAGTGACTAAAAATCAAACAGAACCAAAAACCCAACAATTAAACTGCATTTTTTCAGAGGCAGAGGTGCTTCTGATTTTTTCATTACACAGTTAAATATAATCTACATTTAAAAAAATTGTATTATCAGTTTTGCATACACCAAATTCACGGAAAGGACAGCTTTACTCTACATGCCACGTACTTGTTCAGTGAGTCAAACAGAAAACCAAAAACATTGCATCTGAGCTGACAAACGCATCAGCCATTGCTATATTATTATTCCCATTTCCAATTATTTTACCTTGACTGATTATAAGCACATTCTTCTCTACGTATTACAGAGCCGGAAAGAAAACGTGGATCACTTCAAGCCTAGCCTAGTGTATTAACCATCCTTAAAGATAATAAATGGACACATTACATACTCATCATAAAAGGTTTGCAGATAATAAGTAAATGAAGAAAGACAGTGTGTGAAGGAAAAACATAGGTAGAACTAAGAGCTTTTTTAAAAAAACAAAAATAGGAGAAGTAACACTCATATGATACACTTCTGAAAGATTCAGTCCTTGTGCTGAAAAATGTTTTGCCCTCTGTACTACATATTTTCCATAGATCTGTATGAGTTCAAATCTCCAAGTAACAAGAAGAAACTCTAGTAGTAGTTGGGTTTTTTTACCGCTTCAGGACCAACCACATTTAAGGAAAAATTTTGTTTCCTTCTTAGGTGGTAATCAGTGTATTATAATCTTTTCCTTTATTTAGCTCAGAGGATTTATAAAACAATGTTTCT
Source organism: Rhea pennata (assembly GCF_028389875.1). NCBI lineage: Eukaryota > Metazoa > Chordata > Aves > Rheiformes > Rheidae > Rhea > Rhea pennata. The sequence continues at coordinate 5,115,897 of NC_084668.1, forward strand.
ACCACAACTGGTATGTTTTCAGTTATATTTTGTGAGTAGCCAAGAGGTCTGGACGCTATATAAGTACGTTTTTATTATTCTAATAGTATGCCTTTTTAATTAGAAGTGATGCTCCAAAATAACAGGATTACGCTGCTCACGCGAGCTCCCGTCAGTGAATCTGCCAGCCAGTTACCCGAGGCAGTCGATACCGCGTTCCCTGGTCCCGCGATGCTGCAACTTCTCCCTCCTAATACGACAAAATTAATTCACACGAGCTGCTAGCGAGGCTATTACCACACTAAGAGCGGCGGAAGGCGGCTCAAGCGGAACAGCCCGGCGTGCTAGAGCACCTCGGATCAAAGGTCTGTCGAACTGCAGCAACAAATAGAGTCGGTTTCCTCAACCGTTTCCACGTTTCTAAACTCACCGCGTTTCACCCCGGAATGTGCCTTGACGGAGCAGGGATGAGCAACGCCGCAGCCCCGCGCCCGACCGCCGAGAGAGTTAGGAAGGAATTGAATGAAGTCAGATGTAGCTCAGACACAGAACTGTTTTGCTCTCTTTTCCCCATCCCCATAAACCTCAGTCACCCAGGTAGTTGAGTACGGTGAATTTGCTTCAGCACCTCAGTTACGGTTCCAAACGTCCACAGTGAGAACAACATTTTAGAGGCTTTGGCCAAACGCCTGCAAGCTGCACACTTCTGCCGTTAGTAATAAGGACTGTAACGTCTCCTGCGAGGAACCTGCCTTCAGGATGCTCTCCGGACAAGCCGGACTATAAATGCAAAAATATCACAGTACACGTCCCAAGCGCTGCACAGTCTCGTAATTGTCTAACATTGCTCACTACACAAGAGTTAAGTTTGTTCTCTATTAGCAAACACCTTAAATTACAGGGGAGTAGTAGGGCATTCCCTAGATACAAACATTAAACACTTTTATGATGTCTCCTCACTCACCACTTCTCAAAGAAAAAAGTCCACTAACCCATTAATTAAATACTTTAGAAGCAATTAAAACACTTGTTTAGAACTCCGTCTTATCGGCACCTGCTAACACGCTGACCTCTCAAAGCTATGGCAGGGGATGTCTCATCTGAGCACTTCTGCTACCAACAAGTCAGCATCTTAAAGACAAAGCCCACATGATGCAACTTCGTGTACCACAACATTGCCTTAAAATACAAAAGCCAGTATCTAGAGGCATAGAAACAGAACATTTATGTGGACAGGGCAGCACAAATAATCTATTTAACCTAATCTTTTAATTACAGGAAACATCTCATAGCAAGACATACAAGAGCAATGAAATGACCCAGAGCTAGAAGTCAAGATGATATATTTGTGCATGTGAAAGAAACACCAGCAGAATTCATAAAAGAAAACCTCCTTGGGCATTATTATCTTTCCATCAGGATACACTGTCATCACATCGAGAACAGGAGAAAAATGACTCGAAATATCTTATTAACACACAAAAATGTAAAATAGAGGGTAAAAGGGAAAGAAAAAAAAGACTAGAGAAAGGTAAAATTAGAGGGGAATGTACAGGTAAAAAAGAAATCTCCATCTGAATTAAAAAAAAAATAAAAGGAAAAGAAAAAAGGTGCATCGTGGGGGGGGGGGGGGGGGGGAATAAGGGTCAGACCCTAATAGCTTGACACAGTCCAGCATCAACTGTACAAAAGCTGCGACCATTTCAGTGTCGTACTTTACTCAGAGACGAGCTATTCGGTGTTCAAAGCTGGCCCTACTTGGGCAGCATGCAAATCTTCTCCCACTCCTCCGCGAGCTTTTCAGGCTCGCTGGCAGCGAGTCCCCTGAAGAGTCCTGGCAACGCCGCTCTCCGCGGGGGGAAGCGAGCATCTTGCAAAGCAGCCCCGCGACGGTACTGCCCCCTCAAATCTGCGCGAGCGCAGGAGCGTCGCCCGCGGCGGGGAGAGGGAGGCAGCGCCTGTGCACGAGAGGCAGCAAAAATAATAGCAGTAATTACAAAGGTGTCCGGAAATATCAGGAGATGGGGAAAATAATTGATCCTTAAAAAAAAAAAAAAAAAAAAACCCACACTTCTTGCTATATATATAATTTTTTTTGCTCCTTGCACATTTGTGATATTCTGACCCTTTGTTCAGATCTTTTACCTTACTACATCAAAGTTATTACCGAATATTTGAAAAAAATTGGCTTCACTTCCTTTGATCTTCTACTATTGGATTACTTTCTTCCTACTCCCTGTACATGGTTCTTCACTCCCACATTTATTTTCCCCATTTCTTTGTTTACACTCAATTTTACTATATTTCTTCACACTTTTCTACACTGGTAAAGTCTATGTTACTTTCCAACAGACATTACTTGCTCTTATTCCTCTCTTTGCACTTTTTCATGACTATGTAAAATTCTTGTTTCCAGAATGACGTCGAAAAAAAGAAGGAAATGCGTACAATGCTGAAAACACGATCCTTTGCACTCAGCTACGCCGCTCGCTGCATCGCGCTGCCATTGTTTTCCAGCAGAACTGGTATTTCCAAACTTGAGAATTCCCACCAGTCTGACTGACAGAATTTTCCTACCTTTTCTCAGAAGATGTACTTTTTTTCAAATGCCAGTAACATACCACTACGGAATTTCCCAGGAGTAACAGCTTGGTTTGCAGGACTCTTATTCAAAAGCCTTAGTTAAAATATATATATAAATATATGTATCTGTGTGTGTATTGAAGCAGAAGAATCAAAGCTGATGATTTATACTCTATAAATTAAACCAAAATTATAACCAATGTATTTCAAAATATTGCTATAGTTATTTTCTACAGGCTGATAAATTGCTGGACTTCCCTTCTGAAACACTGGTTGGTGAGTCTCTTAGCGCTGAACAAAGTGCTTATTTAATTTTAGATTTTGAATATAATTAATAAAAGTGTGATTCCAAACCACTACCAAAAAAAAAAAAAAAAGGAAAAAGAAACAAAAACCAACCAACCAACCAAGAGGAGCGTATTTCAGCTCCTTTATCACGGTCGGGCAGCTGTCTCCAAGGAAGGGGGGATACAGGCAGTTTGGCCAGGACGGAGCAGGGGACGAGGCTTGAAGGAAGTTTCCACGCCCACCCGCGTATCCGCGAGGACACGCAGGGCTGCGAATGGGCACTGCTACCGCAGTGCCCAAAATAAAGGCAAAAGCAAAAAAAAAAAAAAAAAAAAAAAAAAAAAAAAAAAATTAATCCATTCTACGTCAATTTAAATTTAAGTTCTCCAGGATGTGGTATGGGAATGGGTAGACACTGGCTGTTCTCGCTCCGTGACATTCGAGATCGCTTCTCCTCTCAACTTCACCACGCGTGAAGCATCTGCTTGCTCCTGATTTAATTCAAGATCTCAGCACAGACCAGGGTTAAAATAAGGAGCTATTTTTCATAGTTTTTTTCAGCATTGAAAGGGGCTGAAGTGCAAGTCTGCTCACCCTGGCTGAGTTCAGCATTTGGTGGTAACAGGTTATTTCAGACAGTTGGGAAAAAAAAAAAAACACAAATCATTCACTGAACTAGGTAGTATCGATGCAGTTCATCTCAGCCCATAACAGATGACACGTTTAACAGAATATGTAAAGTATGCCTCCACCTAGTGATGACTATGTACAAATAATAGAAAATAATAATAATTCTCTTACTTTATGGAATTGTGGTAATTGGTTCCCTGTTTCATAAATTTTAACATGCACTTGTACAAATGCGCACTTTCCATCCTGAAAAATTATTCTGAGCCTCAATCTGTAAGAGTTTACCCACAAACTCTGACATAGGGGACCCCCCTAATCACCTTCCAAATTTCAAATATGTCAGTATCTTAAACAGCAACGTATTTGTAACAATCATGACTATGATCAGAAAAACATAGTAAAGGGATGTCAAGTAATGTGCTGTGGATTTTAGGTATTAAAATAATCTAAGTTAGATACTCAATTTTTAAAGAAGTGATGAGCCAGTCACATCTCCTCTTTGCAACTTTGTAGGCCAAAGAAAATATTTGCTCAGGATAGTCAAGGGGAAAAAAAAAAGTTACTGATCGGTGTCCACATTATATTTCCATATGGTATACCAGAAGCTTCTTAGATCATCTTTCTTTCCCCATGATGAATCAATTGGGGAAACATTTTTTATTTTAAGAAATATTATATCTCAAACCACTTTTCTTCCAGGTTACATGATTTCTGGTCAGCAACTACAAACATGTCAACATTAAATTGCCTAGGAATTTTTTACATCCTAAATCAGGGAAAAGGGAATGAATTTTTTTTTAAAATATTAAATTGTTTACAAAATATACCAAAATTCAATCAGTCCAGCCCCTAGACCCAAATTCAGATTTGTAATAACTCCATAGAAAGACACTATAAATGGGCTCAGTTGGAGGTACGTCCAAAAAAAGAGAGAACTTTGAGGAGGAGGTTTCAAAACCAAGGGTCCAAGTGGAAAACGTTCTGCTAGGCTTTCCTTCCATTGGTACCACCTGGGAACTACCTGAAACGTCTTCTCAGGCTGACCAGGGTTGCATCGGCGTTTCCAAAAGCCTCCTCCTTCCAGTCGGCGGTGAACCACAGTCTAGGAACCACCGTGCTGCTGCAAACAGAGCGACGCGTCTTCTAGAGGAGAGGGGGCAGGTCGCTATTTGCATTTCTCCCCCGGCGTTCAAGTCGCCGGCTACGGTCCGCTTAACACCTTGGCGCGCCCAAACCCACCCTCCCCGCAAAAGGAACCCCTCCGCCACGAACGCCCGAGGGCCGCCGCAGCGTCCGGGCGCGCTTTGCCCGGCTGGCACGCTCTGCACGCGAGCGGGACGCGCCGCCTTCCGAAGGGAGCATCCGCCTCGCCCGTTAAAGAGCGGCGCAAACCCGCAGTAAAAGCGACTTAGCCAAGATCCCTGAAAAACGTCGGGGCTGAACACCGAAATACCAGCGCCAAACACGTGAACACGTCAGGTCTGATTATCTCTGAGTGAGCTCACTTAGGCCTTCCTTTTTCTCTTTGTTTTTCAAGAGTTTTGATAAATTAAGGGAACATGTGCAATGTTTGAGCACGTATCGAGACAATTTTTTTTAACATATTAACTTAGTCTAAGAGGTCTGCAAAAATTGTAATGCTTTTAAATTAATTTAGCTGTTTTCACTCAGGAGAATTGCAAAAACCTAAATATTAAGTATCAAAGAATGGGAAAATACATGCTCCTGTTGCATTTCTGCAATCCCTTTCCACTCTTGATTGCTAAGGTCTGTGAAAATACCATTTGCCCATCTTAGAGGTACACAAAACGCAGCACCGAGGCCCCACACCAGAGCACCACAGGCTCCACCAGGGTCACAAAACAGGATATCTGTAGCAGTAATTCTCCTTACGTGCTTTATCTGGGAACCAAGCCGTCCGTAGGAAGCTGTTTGCCATTTCACCATCAGTGCTGCTCGTTGATAATCGCTGTTTTAAAATATAAAACCACTACCGCATGCATAATTTAGAGATTACAGGTTTACAACAGCAGCGCTCCTTTCCAAATCAGACATTACCTCATTTAGCGGCCAGCTAAAACAAGCGTTAAGAGGACGCACCGTTCGGCTAGGCCTGCTAGGAACCGCTTTCCACGGGAAAAAACAAACCATGCTCAAAAACCGCTCCTGGCTCCCGCTGCACACGATAAGCCGGGATGAAAAACCTTCCTTCCGAAACGCATCCCGGAGGTGCGGGGCGCGCGCGGGAGCCTCATCCGCTGCGGACGGCCCGGGAAAACGCGCGGGAGCCTCCGGCAGCAGATGATGGCAGCAATATGTTTATGAATAATGCAGAAAAACGCGGAAAAAAAAAGTTACTAATTTGCTTCTGCGAGGGGCCAGTGGCCCCGGCCGGGGTTTTGGAGGGCGCAGGGTAAGCCAAGGCAGCCGGTGGCTCTCCTGCTCCGCAGCCGCTTTTCTGCCCAGGCCCTTCCGCTCTTTGGCGCCTCTGTCCCAACAAAATTATTTCACATGCACACGAAGCATTAACTGCTGTTATGTTTTATTTTTGCAATGCAGAAAATGCCTGTGGCTCGAAATAAATATTTTCTTTTCTGATGGACAAATAACATCTGCAGTTATGAAAGCTGCAGCGTAGCTGTCAAAAGCTAAGCGAGTCACACAATTTCTGAAGAAGCACACGCGTACGAGCACGCCCCGGCGCTCGCGCCCCCCGAAGTCGCTCGCGTACCAGCGCCGGCGTCCCTCCGACGGCCACCTCCGGAAGCAGCGCGCCGAGCTCCCACCGCGATCGCTCTCGGCGGACAGGCGTTTACACGTGCACAGCCTCAGACCCAGCGCGCACGAGTTTTTTTTTTTTAAAAAAAAAAAAAAAAAAGAAAGAAAGAAAAAACAGCTTGGTCTGCAGAGAGAAAACTTTGCCTTTGCGTTTTGATTTCTGGGCTCTCAGGACTTCACTGAGCCCTGGTGGCCACGCGTTTATAGGAGCCGGTTTTTCCCGGGATTGGCCCGCTGCGGGTCCGGCTCGCGGCGCCGAGAGCGCTGCCCCTTCCATAACCACCTCTTACTGCCCTGCCAAGGCGCCCACTCGCTCCCGGGCAGGGGAGAAGGAGCTTCCCAGCGGACACCCCTGTTTTCCCTTTTTTCAGGGAAAGCCAGAGCGTAGCCAAAACCATCCCCACGCTTTTGGGGCGAGCGGCGCCTCCCGCCGCCGGCTGATCGCGCTGAGTGCGAGTTGGTCGTTCTCAATACAGCGAAGTCCGCTTTCGGTCGGACGGTGATCAGAGAAAGGGAACTGTCCCCCAAAGAGGGCATTTAATGAAAAATTAACCAAAGTTTTACTGAGAATTTTGGCTCTTACTTGAAGTAGGCAGTTATGACAAGAAGTTGCATATCAGAAGTGGCCTTCAAAATTTCTGAACAGTAACAACAGTAACAAAAATAAATTTGCTGAATGGGATTTTTTAAATTAAAAATAAGATTTCAGTAGCAGAAAGCCAAAGAAGCTTTACTGATTTTGTACATAAAACCCACAAAGTCTTTGCTGAAACCAGTGAAAGTCTTATCCCAAACTAGATTCAAGAGCAACAGAAAGCAAGAAAAATATATTAGCAAGATATAGCTGCTACAGCTGCTATGATCTGCTCAATGTGCCAGTTTCATGAACAAGGTTGCACAGTTGCCTGTTCCTTGAAACCACCTCTTTAGGGAGGCTCAAGACGTAGTTTCCCAAGCTCTTTAAGAAACACAATTCTCAAAAACAGTTTCTTCCCACTCTGCTCCCTGCTAAAACATTGTCTATTTTCTCAAATACTCTATGAAACAAAGTACAAACATTTTCATACATATCAAATATATATATATATGTATATACACACACACACACACATAAAATATCCCTACATTGTTTCAGTTTTTCTCCTGTTCGTCTATGTAGGAAATCTAAGGCTTTACGGTTTGCATGTTCTTTAAGTAAGAAGGTAAGCTACGGTTCAAGCAGTGCCGACAAGGGACTACCGAAATGCATCTCTCTCCATCGCAACTTGTAGTTTGCAATGAAACAACATGGTTTCGTTTGTGACTTTTGGTTTAAAAGAAGCGGAAAGAGAAAAGGACAATTAAAAAATATTAATAAAACGGTCTGTTTTTCAACAGCTGTAAATCAGAAGTTATTTCAAAAGTGTCCACACAGTTACAAAATTGTGAAAGTAGAATAAGAGACAGCTTCCAGAAAACTGCATTCAGTAGAAAATTGTATATAGAAAGTATTCACTATCCACAGCTGTGATTATGCTTTTTCGATGCAGATTTATCAAGCACAGGAAGTATTAGTTGGCTTTCAAAAATGTAAAAAATTAAAAACAAAGACAAGTTCAATAAAATAAATGCATTCACAGTTCTTATTGTATTCGGTCACCAAAGAAAACAGCTGATAGCCGGAGGGGTCAGGAGCTTGCATGCATCCATCCCTTTGGTTTTACTGAGCGTTTTGGCCGTGACTTAGCGGTAAGGTCAATGAAAAGACAACGGGAACATCTGAAACAGTACAAAGACCAGCCCGCTCTGCCCTGTTCAAGAGCTCTCGCTCTACCGGCAGGAGAGGTTCACTCGCCTGAAAATACACACTTGAACAACTCTGAGAGGATGATGGTGAAGACCGTTTCTTGTGCCTACTTCAAACTAATTACGAGTTTATTATTTAGAGCACCTCTTGCTGACACCATCTAAACATTGAGTGATGCGGCTATGTCTTTAAATTAAGCAAGGATAAATTCAGGTCCCTAGAAAAGAAATTAAACCAAAAACATCGCGGTAACCTCCAGAAGCAAACAAAATGCTATTCAGATTTTAATATATGAGCAGGTCAGTCTACTGTAGACCTAATTCAAAGCCAGTAAAAGTTGGTGCACTAACTGCAGTCAGAAGTGCTCAAAGTCTAAAGACACAAAACTTTCTCCGGGCCAGCTCAGGGTACGGACCAAACTCCAGCTGACCACAAGGACTACCACAAGCTCCACCTCCATCCGAGCGCAAGCTCTCTCTCAGACTCGCCTCCCTAGTGCAACCTTTCCATTTGAAAGCGTGAAAAGAAATCCAAATACCTCTGACATTTCCAAAACACTCCACATGGCACACTCAGTGCTTCCTCTAGGGAGACTGTGAAAAAGAAAATGGCCTTCCCATGGCAAAAGGCAGTGAGAAAAACCGCCTTTGGGAGGCATCCAGATCCTATAGTGATCCCACAGTATACAGAACAAAAGAGCTTGTCATTCAGATTATGCTTTTGAAGCTTGAGAAATTTCACGGGTGCGGAAGTTACCACGTATCAGCATCGTAAATGTTTTGAAATATATGCAGCACGTATGAAATTTCAGCAAAATAAGTTCTTCCACGTTAGGTGTAGGTACAGTTGTACTTTCAATTGTCACACTGTTGGAGCACCAAGTATCTCATAAGGAGACACAAAAATACATCTACAATTCTTATTCGTGTATGAGTGAGTAACCCCAAATGGCTGCCATTTACTGAGATAAAAAACAGCATGACACTAGAAGTGTGGCAAGAGCCAGAGCATCAGGCTCCAGGGATTCCGCACTGGAAACCTGCTGAACTTGGCAAAGGGAGGAAAAAAAAATATCACTTAAGAAATAGTAATAAAAAAGCATGATAGTTGAATGAATAGTGCTATTAAGGCAACAAATCTGCTTGACCCATTCACAAGCATGCTGCTGGTGACCTACTCTCCCCCCCTCCTCCCTGCTCGCTCTGTGCCTTTTTTTTTTTTTTTAATTCCTTTTCTTTTTAGAATCATGCAAAAGAAATCTTTCCAAACCTTCCTAAAAAGGAAGTACTCTGCAGCCACGAGATTTTGTGCCAATGAAGCTTCTGAATTGTGCAGCCACAGATCAGAAGAACGTCTTCCACACCATCTTGGCAGAATATGAAATTAAAAACGGCTGCTTGACTTACAAGTAAGGACGAGTAAAGTAGGAGAAAGATTAAACTCCAAATGAAAAGTTTACTAGAAGCAGAAAATACTGAGTATTGAGAAAATCTGTAAACTAATCTAGTTACCAATGCCTCAGCCAACAGATTAGTACTGCCCGCAAAGCGAGCATCGTATTATTATTTTCTTCATTTGTAACTCGCATCAAAATCCACCTATTCGATATAAAACTGAATTAAATAAAAGAAAGAGGAGAGTGACAGAGTGACATATTCACCATTTCTGTTCCAGCTGCTGACTGACAACACTGCCATCCCTTAACATGGTTTTATTTAGTTATTACAACCATCTCTCTGTAAATGACACTTAGGATTATTTAAGATTATGTTGTAATCCTTTTAATCCTCAGTGCTTTAAATTTCAGGCTAAACACCAAAGAGCAAACTAGCACTTAGCAGAAATATTTAAAGCATGTGATTTGAACATAAATCTTCTTTTATTCACCACTCCTCTGATGAAGACCTAGTGTATCACGTCATTTACCCAGGGAGAACAAACAGCGCGGTAGCTTGCAGCAAACTGCTACGTTTCCCCACGTCGCGTGAAGCTGTTTCAGACTAGTTCTTTTTCCTCAGTGCCAGCTATATCATCAATAAAATGAACGAGGGAAAACCAAAAGGTTGTATTTTGTAAAACGTATATATTTTAGGTTACTGTTAAAGAAAACTTGGAAAAAAACAAAATGATCAACAAAATAGGTTGCATGCACAAATTGGATAGTATATGAGACTGATCAGACATCCTGTTAAACAGGGAGTAACTCGATTAAAATGAATGGAGTAACACTGCTGAAAACCTCATGATCAAGTCCAGAAACCCAAATCTTCCTGCCTGAATATCATTTACTTGCAGTTTCTTCTTTTTTCCCCTGCATCGATTAATTTTCTTCCTGATACTCCTATACTTCATCTTCTTGTTACTATCTGTTAACTGTCAGATGCTTAAATTTTAAACTCAAGATTTCCAGCTTTTTTTTTCAAACCAAAATCTCAATAGTCATTTTCTATTTCTATTCTATAATTCATGAACTCAAATTGAGCACCCAGGCTAAATCAAATTCAAAATTCTGCATCTAGTTCTGGTACAACACATTAGCAGAAAGCAACCATTGCTCTGCTTAAATTGGAAAAGAATGTTTTATTATTCAGAAACTAATAAAACAAAACCCTACCAACTATGCTTTGTTGTTATGCTTTGAAGATATAAACATACTTATTTCTGTTGATTTCAGAGTTCAGTAGCTGATATATTTAAACAATAGCAATACAAAGTGTCTATATTTAGGTTTCAAAAGAAAAAAAAATCCACATTCTATGAACAGGTAGACATATGTTATCAATTCTACTCTCATCCATACACATGAGTAAGTACAAGCTCAGGAGTGTTTCCTGAAATACTCAGTATCCAGGTACAAACTGACCTCCTAGCTTTAGAACTCATCTTGGAGTCTCTCCAGACTATCTCATAAATCTGTGCTCTTTCTCTCTATTCCCCTTCCTACTCTATCTGCTCATGTAGCACCAGTCTTCTTCAGTCCTTTCCTTTCCCAAAATGTCACCACTATTGATGCCAAAGCCTTCTCCTCTTTTGCTCTTGCCATCTGGCGTCATCTTCTTGTAGCTCTCTGTCTAAACAATGCTCTATCCCTTTTCAAAATGTGTCTTAACATATGTCCTTCCTCCCATGCTTTACTTCTTAATGTCTCTCCCACTCACTTATTGGCTTGATGAAGACACATTTTAATGGGTTCAAACAGTAGTGCATGAGTTTCCTTTCTCACATTATTCTGATTCAGTGGAGTTACACCTCACACTAATAGAAGTGAGAAGAAAATATATTGCAAAGTCTTCATACAACTAGTTTTGGTAAATCAGTAACATAGGGTTTCATTTTCTTTACATTGGAAATGTAATAGCTTCAATGAATCAACATTCTAACATGCATTTACAAATAGAAATTTTGCCTAATGCAAGATGAGAAATAAACCCTAAAAACTCAGATCTGCCAGTGTGCACAAGAGGTTGTGGGACTGAAGGCTAAGGTTATACTTAATCACTTTCCAAGTGAAAAAGCTGAAGATTGACAGCAAAACCAAAATATTTATTCTAAAAATACCTAGGAAATGACAAAGCTCCAAGTGCTGTTTCAAGACAACCTAAAGGATGTGGGGGGATAGAAGCATAAGTCTCATTGACTTGAAGCCAGAGAATATTTCTAAATATTGCATGTGCTTTAAAAACATATCTAGAAAAATAAACCTTGAAAAAAAGTCTCTGTAAACACCCAGTTGACCCCCACAGATAGCCTTCTTGGTCTGGGGAATTTTTGTTGTTGTTGTTTGCCTGTATTTTTACAGCCCCAGACCCAGCCACAATTTAGAACAAACTGGTGGTTCCTCCAGCATGTTCCAGCTAGTGATAATGCAAAAAGACTCTCTGATAATTAAGGATACCTTGTACTTGGCATTTCGCTTCTGTATGTCTCCTCCTACCAACAAAGGGAAATTTATATTTAAAAAATTCTTTATGTTAGAACTCTGCATAGCAACTCAAATAACTCATTGAAAATATTATTTTTATGTGGCTTGATGCAACTTCTAGTGAAAAAAAAAAAAAAAAAAAAAAACTTCCCAGCAATATTCGTGGGAGCTGGGTTACATCCAAAGATTAAAAATGTTGCAATAAACATTTCTAGCCCCTAGATGCTGGAACGTCAACCCTGCAATAATGCTTTCTTCGTCCTTTCATCCCTCAAAGCCTTGATCCTCCCATTCGATACAATGGGATTTAGAAGAAATAATTAAATAACGTGATTATCCATCAACAAAGAACAGACATATGAGAAATACACACCCTTCTATTTTGGCCCCGACAGAGGTGGACTCTTACAGTCTTCCCCTCCCCTTCCAGAAATGAACCTAGGTCATCACCGTCTGAGCACCCTTAACGGCAATAAAAATAAACAGAGTAACCACACTACGTTGGAGCAATGCTTGTATAAGCATTTTGAAGAATTTGTGTTTATGGAAGTTCTTTAGGTCAAGATTCTAGGCCTGAACTCAAAGCAATTACCTACTAAGTTTTAAAAACAAATCGAAAATAGAACATTAATCAATAAATCAACAGGTTCTCAAGTGTTTAAGGAGACTTAGTCATCAGAAATCCTTCTCTTGGAAAAATAGTAAAATGATGCTTGATAAAATGTTACACTCCTATATTGGTAAGAAAAATGCTGTATTAAATCAGTCTGTAGCTATTAAAATATTCAGTGAAGGAAATAATACCTACCTCTTAGCTTAAGAGCCTGTATTCTCAAATGAGCAGAGGAACGCATGCATTGCCTCTTACCTGAAAGACATTCTTTCTGCTGGATTTCTCTGGGGTCCACTCAATGCGAGCACCACACAAATCCACACATTCAGGTTTATATCCTGGTTTCTGGAAAGAAAAAAGTAACTAGGAACATGTCCTGACTTTTCAGAAATGGGGACAGTTATCAGATAAAGATCAAAGAGATCAAGCGACCCAACACTGCAGTGCTGCTGCTAGTATTATTCTAAAAGAGTTCATTTCTCCCTGTCTGGATTACATAACCACTTCTGAGGTGTTTTAATTTAGGAGTAAGGTTCTTATATTAGATGCATAATTTTAAATATAACTAGACTGCTTAAAAAGTCTGATATGTCACACACAAACAATAGATCAAAACACAAATGCACGCACATCAAGTGGATTTTTTAATTGCTTATTTTGCAAAACATCCTGAAAAGCCATTGTGTTTAAAAGTAAAGTTTTGTGGTTCATCCACCTACGATTTTAGACTGATGGGGCTGGAAAGGACAAAAAGCAGACAAGAGCAAGCATCACCCCTCTAAGAGGGAGCATCTCCTTTCTCCAAACAATTTATCATTTCTAGCTCCTAAAACCAGCTCTGAGGGCACACGCGACGTCCAGAAAGAACTCACGTCGGTGGGCCAGCTCTGCCCTCCCCAGTTTGCTCCTTTAGCAACGTCGGTCTACAACGGACAATCTCGGACCCCCGAACGGAGCTCTGCCTCCCCAGCTACTCCGCGCAGACGCAGACAACACTAACAGCAGGCTTGTCGGCCAGTATCATTTACGTTGCTGGGAGCTGGTTTAAAGCAAAATAATCCTGATTTGCCATATAAACTGTTTCTCCGGGACTATGCCTGTGCAGCCGTTCTGGCAAAGCCTTTCCAGTTTGGACTAGCCTTTATAGATTAGGTTACTGTACATCCCGGCCAACAAGGAAACCACTACTGCTAACAATATATAGCACTAATAAGTCCCTTTTGGGTAAGATGTGGAGTAATATCCACATAATGTAATTAATCAAGCTTGATGCATCTTTTTTGCTCTATTGTTCTTAAGCCATTTTACCTTAAAAAATGACATTGGTGAAAAAGAAAACAGACTTAATAGCAGAAGTTACAGTGGCCAGTCAGCATCAACCACATAATCAGCTTTCCAAAGATTGCTCACTGAATTTCTCTGATGTTGTTACTAAAGGCTAAAAAAAATGTGTGTTCTCCAGGGTGCTTTTGAGATGGGCAGAAAAGGATCTATTTAGGTTAAAAGAAGCATAGTAAAAAATCCTAGTCAAGTAATTTGCAGCCATAGTTTCTGGCATTTTTAAGTTCTGGAGTTATAATTATATTCTTTATTTGCCAAACCATAAAACCACCATGGTTCAGCTCCTCTAAAACTGACAGCCCTGTGTGCCTTTGTTCCCCTTTTTAATTTTTTTAAATAGAAAAAATATGTTTTTCAAAACAGAAGGATGTTCTAGTGGCTAAACCACTAGAAGAGCATGCTTTAGGATTCCCCCCCCCCCCCCCCCCCAGCTCTGCCTTAGACTTCCTATCTGGCCTCTGAGAACAAATATAACCTTTCTAAATTTTGGTAACAAAGCAAAACTGCAGTATTGATACTCAATTTTGCAAAGATGTTGGGAAGTTGAATCAGTAAATATTTGTAAGGCAAAAGTGATCAAGAAAAAAGAGTCGTGATTAGAAAAAAAAACAAATACTGAACAAGGGAAAAAAAAAATCAACGTTCAATACTCTAATACTACGATTCCTTTACGAACAGGGATATTGTGTATCCTTTGACTAGATCACCCTCCCTGGCTAGATGGGCTTGGGGAGTTTCATCCCCATGACTCCATGAAGTGACTGCTCTGCACCACATTGAACAGGCAGCCGTGTAACCTATGGTACACCCAGTCTTTTCAAATGGGGCCAGCTTGCTTTCTTCGAAAAGAGCCCTAAATGATTTCAGCCTGAGCCTGAAAATACTTTAGAAAGAAGGGCAGCATTACTGACTAAACAAAAGGAATCAAGAAATCTGGAAAAAAACGTAATGAGATGAAAAGAGATTGAAATCATTTCTTGATAGTGGGGAAAATTTTCTGTAGCCTAGTATCCTTCAGGAAAATTATCATGGTATTTTAAGCTGAAGCGCAAAAAAATAACAGAAGACGCAGAGAACTTTTGCAAGAAGACGGAATAACGAACTTCACAGGTTTTCATCAACTCCAACGTTTAGCGTTCCACAAAAACACAGGTACCGACGGAGTCGGACTCCCCGGCGCTCTGCACGCACACAGCCGGTTTAGTCTTTTTTTGTTGCAGCAATCTGGAGTTTGTTTACCACTCCAGGCTTACGCGAAGCAGAAGAAAAGGACCGGTACATGCCGCTCTCCCCTTCCGGACAGGATGCGATGTATATTCAGGGCACTGCAAAGACAAGCTAACGTAGGCAGCTCCTCCACCACGGCACGCTCTGAGCCACGGGGACAAACGGCCCCGTCTCAAACTCCTGCAAACGCCACGGAGGAGGCTGAAAAATTCGCGGTGGCCTGAGCACGTCGCTGTGTCGAGCTTGCTCTGCGGCGCAGGCACTACCAGGCACGCAGCAGCGCAGGCGGTTAAGGCCAACGCGGACGCCCACGCGCGCCCCGTCCTTGCTTCGTGTTTCCCAGTCAGACCAACTATGTTCTATCAGCGTTGTTGGAGGGGGTGATGCTGCAAATCGGAACAAGTGTCTGTTGCAATGAAATCTTCCTGAACATGAATATGGATTTCAGAAGCATTTTCACTCACTAAATTACTTTGCGGATGGGCTAATAACCTGAGGTTAAAATAACCTCTGTGGAATAAGCTATCTTCGGGAATAAACAGACCAGTTTTTCATGGTCAAAAAGACCAGTGATAATAGAATTTCGCTCTGAAAAGTAGCAACAGAGCTGTGATCATGCTAGATCATGGCATCTTTAATTTAAAAAAGAAAATGATATTCTTACGAAGGCTAGAGAGTAATCAAAAGCATGACTACAAATGATCAAATAGCAGCAAAAGATATCAATTTAGCTACGTGGAATGCAAACTTGGATTTTCAGTAATATTTGTAAACAAGTGAGTTTCCTGAATCTCTCCTATTTGTGCTTCCAATGGTCACGCTGTCTGACTGTTGCTACTAATAATACAAGATATTGTCACTACTTTTATCAGAAAAGCTATGGACCCCAGGCTTTCCCATCGGAATCAATAGGAAAGCTGTTGTTATAGTTAGTCTTATATCTACAATGGTAGAAAGGAATAGCAAAAATTCCTTTTAGATATTGCCTGTTCTACGAGTTAGAATATTATTAAAGATTTCGGTAAATATAATTGTAAATCACCTCCAAATGTTATCCCATCGTCAGGAAAAGAGGGATGATCAGAATGTGCTTTCATTTCCCTCTCCCCTGTTGCCTTTGCTGTGAAGTATCATTCCTTTTACAACGATGTTTTCTTATTTTAAATTTTCACTTTGTGTACAGTACTTATTAATTAATAATTAATGAATTAATATATTTACGATGCAAGGGTACATTAATCTTTTTGTTAAGTCACATCATTTTCCTGCTATAAACAAAACTGCTTTGTTATAACTCATACTATAGTGAATGAACATTGACTTTATTGCATTATTTAATTAATGGTTGAGTTCCTCTTTTTCTGAAGTAAACTATAGTTGAATAATATCAGTAAACAAATGATTCTTAATGAAGTCTTTTATATTATTTCTTTTCCACTGTCAAAATTATATCTGGGTAAATGGTTTACAAAGGATACTAACACTGCATTTGCTTTACCAGATGAGATCGGTTTAGCTTTTTCTGACGTGTGAAATTTGGGTTTAGGAAATTGGGTTATGACATTATTAGTACTGATATTCTATTTTTTCCAAGTTTTACCTTATTTATTTATCATCCCATAATTTATCTACAAAAGACAGAAATTTAACCTCAACTATTTTTCTCACCTAGTGAACTTTAAGTTCACAGCCCCAATACTCAGACCTAGCAGAGAACCAAAAAACACTCCCCCTCAAAACCAAATCCTTTTATTTTATCAGATAAAAAGCTGGATTAATTTATGTCTTTATTCTTACTAGCACTAAATCCTACATGCAGCCAGAGGATGAGAACTTGGCGTCTGGTCAGGTAGAGGAAATTCACACCAAAACACGCAGATGCCAAAACTGGGGCAATGAGAAAGGGCAGTAAAGGAGTGGATGAGGTCAGAAAGGTTACAGGACGTGGTAGCGTAGTTCCAGCAAGTTTATGTACTCTCTGCCCCACTAAATTTAGCTTTTTAAAATAAATAATAAAATCCACCGCTATAAAGTGGTGGATATTATCCCATCAATGTGAATGCTTGTGATGAAGATGGCAGGGCCAAAAAAAAAAAAAAAAAAGAAGAGAAGGGCAGTGGGCACCATCATCTTCCAGCCCGTGCGTGATACCTAGATCCACTGGGAATCTAGCTGTTCATTCCCAGATTTTATTTTGCTACAGAAGGCCCAAGAATTAAATATAGCATTCACCTCAAAATGTATTTCTGTAATATGTCCTGAAAAATGAAAATAAATAAAAACAAAATCTTTGGCACCTGAAGACTGTTTCTTCTCCAATTTGCCAACTTTTCCTCCACTAATGAGTCAGCACTAAATTCAATTGCAAAATCTACACAAGTCATGAAATGCAAAATTAATAGATGAACTTTCCTGATGGAGCTTTGAACAGCTCACAAATTCCAGATATGATATTCCCCTGTCCTATGCCAGATCAGACCTATAAATGAAGCTAATGCTAATGTACCCAGACCAACAGGTTGCCTGGCATCTAACTTCCACCAAAATTCAAAGCAGCGAGAGGTCCTAATACATCTATGGCTCTGGCACTGAAGGCCTGAACCTGCAAGGCACAAGATGCCTCTAGCGTTGGACTGAGCAGCCCCAACTACCCTTTTGGCCTGTGCTGTGCGACCTGCAGTCAGTAGGGTCACGACATCGTTGGAGCAGATCCTGCAGGTGAGCACTCGAGGGGTTTGTGAAAGCTTTCCTTCTACGTCTAGTTCATTGTTTGATGATCATTTTCATGCATACACCTTTATCTTAGGTTCTTTATTCTCATAAGCTTTTTTTAAAAGAAGAGAACACAGTTATTTTAAAAACGTCCTCTTGACAGCTTCCAACTTGCTCTGCCCAGAGGAAGAAATTTCTTGCGTTTGTGTGACTCTCAAACATGATATGAATTGGTTTCCAAAACATGCTGTATGAGTGTTGCTATCACAAAACCAACAAGTCCAAGACATAAGTCCAGTCATAAGGATAGGATATATTTTAACAAATCACCTCAAGTCCTGCCAAGACTTCTTTTTTTTAAAAAAAAAAAAAAATAATGCTTAAATGAATTTTAAGGAAAATGGATGATTCTGAAAACATATTAGCTCATGCTATACAATTTCCTTAGCTTCAAAAATACATTATATGAATCTTACATGATGATATTATTATATATAATCTCCATATTTGTTTCATCCTTTTTTAATTATAACAAGCGTCATCTTATTACCGAAAAAGAACAGCAAGAGAAGGTACTCTTTAAACTAAGTTTATCGTTGACAGTATTGGTAGATCAAGACCATAGAACCAAGGCAGGTTTTATCATCACCTGCCACGTACAAATTATCGTTTGCGGCTCCTGCCAAGGAGAGCTCCTTTGTGGCCACCCACCACGCCAGCGTGGTACGGCAGGTTTGATCTGGCCTTGAGCGCCTTCCACAATGGGGTTTGGTCAAACCTGTCCCTTCGCTGCCCATAGCGTCACACATTTACTGAATTCCCCTTTTGTTGCCCACGCGAAGGTTTCCAGGCTCAAACTCTACAGGAACGAGCACTGAAGGGATACGTGCCGTCATTGCTTGTGCAACGGAGCTGTCACATCTCTCAAGACTAAGATCAGTGGCCTTTCCTTGGGGCACAATAAAAAGGTACTGCAAATTTCACTTTGTAGTAACTACAGGCTACAGAAATTGCATTAGCTGCATTAGATGGAGTCATGGAAATATTCGGGAAGGTTAGCTGGATATGGTAGATGTCACATTTATACTACGATAAAAAATCACTTTACTAACTTATAGCGTTTGCTGCTTTGGTAGCACCCTATATTAAGGTGCCATTTATAAATAGTTTATTATTATTTATTAATGTATAAGCCACTTTATAGGATGGTGGATAACAACTTAAATTCATGTATTAAAGATGCACATACATGGTTTAATACAATTTACATCTCACAATATCCTTTGCAACAGATTCTCATCGCATCATCTGTTAAGCATTTATTACTAATGCATTTTATAACATGCTTTATAATACATTATTTGAGGAAGTAGCTGCATTTAGTGATCATTTTCATAAATAAGAATAAAGCATTTATAAATGGCACCTTAATTTAAAGTGTTACCTTCACATTACTGAATAGTCACTCGCCATTTGTCTCACTTTGCAATTATCCTCAAAATGCACCTCTTAATAAAGGACATGCTAAGTCCCATTTCTTCTCATACTCTACATCTGATTAAAAGTTTATCAAGGCATTTTCCTACAACTGTTCTCAAATCTTTGAGGGTTGTCAGCTCAGTCTGAATTCTTTGTATATAAGCTCCCAGCTTTTTGTATTGTGATAACAATTCCGAAACAGCTGAGATTAAAAGATGGTTAATTGCCTACCAGATTGGCCAGTGCAGGCTGTTTGGATTCTTTGTAGAATTCCATTTTCCGAGCAGTAAGAACGATCCAAGATGTGGACCAGTTTTTCCTAAAAATAATAAAGCAAACAAAAAGAGATTAACAAGGCACGCAAGGAGGAAGTGAAACTCCACATGTAGAATTTGTTTTCAGAACCTTCACATTAGAAACGAAAATGCTCCAAACTCAAACTCAGTGTCAGCAACGCATTTTAACAGCGTACTCCGAGCTATAAATAGACTGGTGTCATTTCAACGACTAGTTTTAAGGAACCAACATGGAAAATGAAAAGATGATATAACTTCCATTTGACTTCACGGAGCTCCATAAAGGGTCTATGCAGGAAGTGCCCAAAATTTTTCTCCCTGCCCCTGAATTAAAAACATATAGGAGACAAAGATAAGAATACTATTTCAGAGAGATATCAGTGATCACAAAACATCAAGAGCCCAGGACACAATCCTAAAGAGCTGGCAAACTGCACAGGCCAGTGCGAAGAAATCAATATACTCATGAATATGTGAGACAGTATGTCCCTACACAGAGGGACACGCTATAATATATTATATATATATTAATACTTCTATAATGCAGTGATTGAAAACATCACAATCATAAAAAAATGGAGTTGATCAGACAAAAATATGTATTTTTGGAGAAAAGTCTCAAGTTTGACTCTGTGATTTTGGGGTCATAACATCTGATATTTATAAGAATACAGATAACCCCACTGTTTATCTCCTTTATGCAAATACAAATTGCAAAGCTGAACATTTTAGAATAAACTTGAACACGTGACAAACAGGCTTTGTTTTATGTGTACGTTATAGTGCCTTAAGTGGAGAGACCTACGTTCAAGGATACAGCAGGACCAGGGAGAGCTGTTCTAAAACCCTTTTCTATATCTCCCATTTTCCTTATTCCCTCTGAGTTCTCCCTATATAAGCATTCCTAAGTAACTCAAATGTACTCATTTTTTATTCTACAAAAACCTGGTTTTGCTTAGTTTAAAACCCTGTCTTTGGGATGCTTACTTCCAGATCCACCTCAAAGCTCTGCTGCACTCAATATCCCAGCATACTACACATCAGGCATAATAATATGCACTGTTATTATTAATGACCTTTCTATTCAGTACATGTGAGTCATCAGCTGAAAGAATATAACTAATATTTTAGATGAAGCTCTCACACCACTGACATTAGCGGAGAAACGTGCATTCACTTTAGCGTGGCCAGGGTTTCAGCCAGAGTGAAGTGATCGTCCTTAAAACATGGTTAACTCACGGTAAAATTGAATAGGTGAAAACAACTTTGTGAATGAGATGAATACATTTGAAGAAAATAATATTGCCTTTTTAATTTTGCATAAACAGAGAAAAAGAGAGAGAGAGAGAGGAAAAGAGTGAGAAAGACAAACAGTAGAATTTTAGAAAAGTATCTGACCATCACCGGCAAATGTTTCCCACAGAAGGCGAATGATTGCAAGTCACTGAAAATTTCAGCTAAGTTTATTACAATTGTAAAGCCATATCCTTAGCTAACATGAACAATGGCTATAAGTGCAGATTGTGCACGTTAGTGTGAAAAATAGTTCCATCACCTTATTGAATTATTCCTAGCAATATCCTTAGGAGATGAATACTGTAGCTAATGATCATCATCAAGGTAGCAAATACAAGTTCTCTCTTGGAAGTACAACTTATCACTTCTTTATTTTTCTCCCTCTTAAAAAAAGAAAAAAGAAAAAAAAACTCCAAAAAACCCACACCTCTTGTTAATGTAGAAGGGCATAAGCGGCCAAGTTTGCTGTATGCCACTTTAAACAGATTTTCCTATGGGTTGCACATCCTAGGCAAGCATGGTTTACTAAAGACACATTAAAATCCTTAGGACACAGCTGAGGCTCGGTACCCAACTTGCAAGAGATGCTTGATGTTAGCTACGGAGAGGAAAATTGCTATGTCGCTGCCTCGGTCTACCAGACAGAGTCATGTTTGCTCTAGTTATTGTGGAGGGATCCTGTTAGCTGAGAAATAAAAGAACAGCAACTATACTTTGAGGTCCAGACTTACGTGCAATGTTTTTTAAAGCTTCAAATGTCAAACTGGGAAGTTTGCCTTTAAGGTGAAAACTTCTTG
Source organism: Rhea pennata (assembly GCF_028389875.1). Lineage (NCBI taxonomy): Eukaryota > Metazoa > Chordata > Aves > Rheiformes > Rheidae > Rhea > Rhea pennata. The sequence continues at coordinate 5,137,624 of NC_084668.1, forward strand.
GACCTCATTCAAGAAAGTTCAGTCATATTCATGATCTTGAACTTAAGATTCAACAGAACTCAATAGTCAAACTATATATATATATATTTTAATATCAGGAAAGATTATGTTTATCTGAGCTTCATTTGAGTTTTATGATTCATCAGCGCCTAAAGCTAAAGAAAACAGAGGAACTGAAGAAATAACTTAGTCCAGAATCATTAAAAACTTAGTTTCATATGAGTCCCAGGTGAAGATACAATCTTAGTGCTTTCATACGCACAGCTAGCTGATAACCACCGTTTCTGAGTCCTAGTTTTAAACTATCAGAGGGTTCAGAAACACAATGATGGCAGTGATCTGCCAAGCTGTAGTATTCTAATTTATGAACCAGAATCACTCAGAAATTTCTATCAGAACTCATTTTTAAACCATTTTCTTAGTAACAATATCACCAACATGATGATTTTTAAATATTCAAGATCTAATACACAAAAACTGTGTGACCAAATGGCAAGAGTCAGAATTAACGAATTTTCATTCTTTTGGAGGGAGGGGAGAATGTTTTGACTCAAACAGGGATAAGAAAACTTGATTTGTTTTGCAGGAAACTACATAGGAACTGCAGAAGTTTTGAGTACATGACTAAACTTCACCACAGTACCTTAAAAAAAAAAAAAAAAAAAAAAAGGATTTTTTTTATTTCCCCTAAATTCAAACTCTCTCATTCCTTTGCACTACAGTTGTTTCATAAAAATACTGATACTTTAAATCAAAACTTGATTGCTTTTATGAACTAAAAGACATATGAACTAGACAACCTTTGTATCAGATTATCCATAAAGTTGTCAGTCAGACTTTAAAAAAATAAGAAGTGCTTTAAGGAGTATTAGCCTCTTGTACAGAAGGGCATTCATCATATTTCAGTGGACACACACAACGAACTGAGGTTTTCAACCTCTTCTGAAAAGTCTGTCTTGCAATATTTCTGGTTTTTGCCATATGGCTACCAAAATTATTTAAATAAAAAATCACTGACATTCAATGCACAGCAAATTTAGGTAAATAAAAGGAGAAGTCATACAGTGCATGCAGAGTGGATAAGTCACCGCTGCCCGTGTTTTTGTCCGTATAAAGACAAATATATATCAGTAAGCAGAGAACAACCAGCTAGAATTAGCAAGTCTATTGCATGAATTCTTCTAGAGAAGAAATGTTAAAATTAATGTTGAAACATACTGCTAGAAAGTCACTGAAATTTGCAAATTGAAAAATTAAGCAATACAGTCAACACGTCAACCTCAGTGGCCGAAGTCTCTGCATTCTACCAAATGGACACCTGATGGCAGCACACTATAACATCAATGGTGCTCACAATTTCTGAGGCTTTTTAAAAATATATAATACTATTTAGTCCTATTTAAAAATATAAATGAAAAATACCTTCTTTTTATGTCAGTAATATTGTTTGTAACCTTACTATTAGGCAGTAAACATTTTAGGCACTTCTATTACAAAAACTGCAGATTAATGTCATTCAAAAGTCTAGTTTCTATCCATACACAACCTCTGTTTAGACAATGCTAAAGCTAGAAAACTAAAACACAGCTGCAACATGCTCTCTTTTCAACTGTTATACCAACATGCTTTTGTATTCGTCTCATCTAGGTAACCTGAAACCTGGAGGCCTCCTCAACTTGCCACTAATACACTGCAAAGCACCAAAACGATGAAATGAATGCTTCCAAGCAGTGCTTGCTGGGAAACTGGTTCTTCCTAAATTATAATCTGGCCTCAGGGAATCGCGTGCTTACCTACTGATCGGGCTATGCTAGTGGTGTACATCAAGCGCAGACGAAATAGAAGCAAATAAAACTTCGATTTTTGAAATAGTAATTTTATTCTGAAGAAGAACTTTTAAGCCATTGCAGGTTCCTGGTTGTTTTCTCGCTTAGGTCACAGCTCATCTACCATTTCTAGGATGCCTGTGCTTTAGTATTATTTACAATGTTCAAGCGCTTAGAACACAGATCCTTTCGCTAGGAAGAAAATTTAATATATCACATTATTCTCTGATACACAGTACTGGTTACTCTCTGATACCCAGTACTGGTCATATCACTGCTACTGCTTTGCAGGCACCCAGGTGCAGCAGACTGGCGTGAATCCTTCCGGAAGGGTTAATAGTCACATTATTTTCAACAGAAACAGCGCCAAGTGAGTACACGCTGACTGCTTTCGACAATATTGCCTATCTGTCCCTGCGGCATCACCGTGCGGCAGGTACCCGTGTCGTATCCTTGACCCCTCAAACACCTACTCAGCGCCTGTAACTTGCCCGCTCAAAGATATGTTTGTTTTGCGTGGTGCCCTCCCGCTAGCACACGTGTGACGCGTGCACGGCAGAGAGGCCAAGGCTGATCCACGCTCACAGCTCACGAGCCGGCCACTAGCCAACGTCACTTGTTTCCTGAGCCTGGACGGCCAAAACACTTCAAAAGTGAAGTCACGTTGGCTCAATACTGAAACAAATGCATTTTATCTGTAAGTAGTAATAGCGACATATGGTTAAACACACACAAATTCTTTATCTTACAATTGATAAGTTATGTAACATTGAAATATAATACCTTAATTTCTTGCCACCATCTGCTATTTTAGCTTTCAGAAGATATCCTTCTTTCTCCACTACCTAAAAGAAAGGAAAAAACATATCATAATCATATCATTTATTCATTTGAATGAACCCATTCCGTCAGCACATGCTATGGGAGTCTGCATCTAGCTAATGTGATTTTAGGACATTTAATCACTAATTCTTAGTTTAGTCATCTCTTCTTTCTGTTCCAGCCAGTTCCTTTGAAAATTTCCAAACTACTTTTGAAGTCAGTTAGTAAACAGAATTAATTTCAGTGGAAAAAAAAAAAGTAATATCCATTTTTTTTGCCTTAGCAGAAGCTTATTTTAATATAAATAAAAATTTATAGCCATAAGTAAAAAAATTATAAATACTTAATAAATAATTTATTTACATTATTGAAATAATTTGAAATAGTTTCATATATTAATCCACTGAGTCACAGAACTTTGCTTATTAGCTATGAAGGACACATCAAACTCTTCCATACAAAACTCTTAATTCTTAGATTCTAAAAAAAAGTCATGTTTAGACAACAGATATCAGAGAAACATCAAATATTGGTGCAACAGGAAAAGTTAAAGTGCCTTCATAGGTGCCATATTTTGCTTTGAGTCTGTACTAAATCACGATCCACGTGCGATGCTGGAAGGCGTCATGCTTTTAAGCAGTGCTGTCTTCAGAGGAGCTACGGCAGCAAGGCTCTCGCCCCTCGCAGCCCTTAAAAGGTCACACTTCACTGGAGTGCATTCATGTGCAGGGAGAACTTGTCTTCGGGTTTCCAGCTGAAGTAGACGATCTCGTTGTATAATGCAGAAAAACAAATGGATTGGTCCTGTCAATTCTTGACATACAATCTTAAATTGGAATTATAAACAAAGCAAACCAGCAGCGTTACGTCTATTCCAAAACTCATCCGAAAAGCCCAAAGCCTTTATCTGTTGCCTATACAAAACCTGTCTATACTGGCAATATTATAGCAATCCTGGTGGATCACCTGCTCTGCTTTTTACTAACTGCTGGTAGTTTGTTCTGACACAGCAGAAAGGGGAAGGGCTTGGCTGCAACATCCGGTTGCATGACATGTCAGAAAAGTGCATCAACATTGCATTTGAGTTATGGTATATGAGAAGTAAATCCTAGGCTTGTTCTTTGCTTTTATTTTTTCTTCCTAATTTGCACTCCTCCATATCTCTAGACATATTTCCTTAAACCAATAGGAAAAAAAATCACACTCCCTATATTAGATATAATGTTCTAAACAACCTACTGGAACATCCCTTACGTACCTGCAGGCACTCAAAGCAAAAAGTGATACAGAATTTTGATTAAATATTCTGCTATGATCATTTATAAAATATAAAAAAGAGCTTTAAAAAAACCCAGCACCACCACAAAACAAATAAACTACTGGTCTTCAGCCAAACCGACTGATACGCCTTCCCATCAGACCTCATTAGCTAAGGAGGTCCAATCTGTGTCAGGACATCTAAGTGGTTCAAGAAGTAAAACTGTGATTTAGGGTGTGCTGGTTTTCCTTTTCAAACACTGCTGAATCAGTGCCTGACGAGGATATTAGACCACATGTTCGTCATAGTTAGTTGTGTCACAGGTGATTTCATCGTAGTTTCAATAGACTTTTGCCATTTGCAAAGTTACTGAATAGCAATAAGACTTTTAATGTTCAACATAAGGATTTTTTTAATCATACATGCCTGTTATTTTGATTATATAAAATATCTTAGACTGATATCATCATCATACTAAATTTTTTTCAAACATTTTTTCTGTTGCTGGTATATCATGGTATATATAGTGCACACGTGCCCATTTGTGCCTATGAAAAAGTCTATAGGCTTGTGGACAATGATTTAGGTGACATTCTCAAATGGGTGCACGGGGATTTGTGTGTGCATATTCCATAATTTGTACTTATCTCATGCAAATTCCTGTCATGCATATCATTGCATAGAAAACCCAGAGAGAAAGTATGTAGGGATTATTGGGCAGAGTCATGTCACTATTTATCTAGTGATAGATGGGTGAATTATTAGAGCTAAAATAAGAAGTAAACCCAATCTCCACCTATTTTTTTAAATGAAACTCACTTTACATCTTTGGATAATTTTCTCCCCCTTCTAACCTTTCATTTTTGTGTTGTAATACTTTTGATGCTTGGCCAGGACCAGAGATGCCAAATAACATAAGAGTAAGGTTATTCTTTTAATATTTCCATCCATCTGGAAGCAGAAATCAGGAGGAGCATTGGCTAACCATTCAAGCTGCTGATTGCTTCTCTGAATCAGACCCAAAATCTGATCCTTTCAAAGTTTACTAACCACTCTTCCCAGACTGTTATTTTAACCAATCCAAAACTAAAGGCAAATGTGATTTTCAACATCAGATCTGAATCACCTCTATGCTGACATTTTGAGAAGTTAAGTAGATACGTTTCCAGATGAAAATGTAGTTCTGCAGTCAGATTTTCCTTAAAATGGTCTTGAGCTGGAACATCAAATCCACTACCAAATGTTGGATATATAAGGTATCCTGATTTAAATTACATATCTCAAATCTGTCATTTGTTTTAAATTAAACAGCTAAAAACTGCAAGATTTTCAGATAATGCGAGAGCTCTCCTAGTGCTAAACAAAGTAACTTCTTATACATCAGTTTTATTGAATTAGTGTAATCACCATCTTAAAAAAAAATTAGTAACCTTTACTAAATTGATAACGTACACGATGTTTTCTGTAGCTAGTATAAAGAATATTCAGGGAATTGTAAAATAACTTTATCATAAAGACAAAAAGGATTCAAGAATTATTTACATAATCTCTGTATGGAGAGCTAAATATGCCCTTATTTCACATCTGCTGGTATCTGTTGTTCTGTTAAATGTGTTTTCAAGAAAATACTTCCAAAACAGGTCAGAATCTACTTTCAGTCCTTCAGCAAATGGACGATATTAAAACAAATACCAAATATATCCTAACAATATGCTCTCTTCTTTCTGTCTCAATAAATATCATCATTTCTTGTTGAGCTGCTGCCCTTTCTGAACCTTTTCAGCAGAAGGAAGGTTAAGAAAATGACCCAAAATACCCTGAAAGAATTAGCATAGAAAAACAGAAATAGAGCTACTGGATCTTTTTAAATTTTGTAATTTACAAGAGTATTAAATACGAGAATATGTTTGCATATATATATATATATTTTTTTTTACTAAAACCAGATAAAAATGCAAAGACTTATATGAGCTATTAGAAATAGTATAAGGAAAAGAAATTATTATTATATTATCTATAATTTTCTTTATTAGTTCTATAATTTTTTCTATCAGAAGAATTCAAAGCTTCCAAACCTATCTAATCCCCCAAAATTTTATGTAAGTAAAATACCACTGTTAACATTTCTTTGATGAATATGTATTGGCACATATATTTTATTTTAACAGAAAAAATACCCTCTTCTTCTCCTTCCACCCTAGATTCTCAGGGTATCGATAAAATTGCAATGAATTTAATGATCATTTATTTATAAAATTAATATTAAAAACACATTAACATGGACAAAGACAAGACAAAGACATGGTTACATTCCTTTACACCAAGTATTAATACCGATGAATTGTCAATCTTGTACAACTGAGTTAACAGCAAAGTCAAGCTATATAAATTCCTTTGTATCTTCTAAAATTATTCCTTGTATTGATTAATCAGACTCCCTTAAATCCCTTAACGTCTTGAGGCATCCAAAGCCTCACGTATTTATTCTTTAAGAAAGCATGAGTAACATTTACATTAAAAACATTTAAAATAACAAGAGTGATTTATCAGTTCTACAGAGCAATTGCTTACCGTGTGGTCCTGTGTACTAATGATGTCTGCAAGTGTTAAGTTGTGTTGGGAGTGATTTCTTCTATGACGATTTATCTAAAAAACGCAAGGATTTAAATTTAGAGAGGATTCACATGCACGTAGGTAAAGAGGAACCAACTGCCGTAGTCGCTGGACGTGCGCAGCACGCACTGTGTGTAGTTTTGGAAAGCTGGCTTGATTTAACACCAAATTTCCGTGAGAGCGCTGGTGCTCTTCTAAGCCCAGTATGTTGGGGGTACAAAGCTACTAGGCTCAAAAGACCTCTAGCATCTATGTGTTTCTTTGTAATGCAACGTGAGCAAATTAAGCTACACATTAAAGGGTTGATAACCGTCGGTTGGAATGACCTTGTCTACATCAAAAATCTCACTCTCTTTAATTGCTTAGGTGCTATTGAGCCCATTTTACAGAAAGGGGACGAGAGGGGCGGATGAGATGTTCTTTATAACCTCAAATCACTGACAGAACAAGCAGCTAGAACATAATTGGGAATAAAACTGAATATATCTGGTATATTTTAAATGCTGTAAAGCTACTTAAAACTCTCCATGACTGGAAGACTACAACAGTATTGGACTCAGTCCTTGGGAACCATGGTGGAATCAGAGTCCTTGGTTTCCTCTGGTTCCCTGGTTTCCAGGAGGAAGCCTGTATAACTATCTGTGATTGAACGGTGGAAAATTGTTAAATGTACCGGAAACTATTAGGGTTAAATAGGTGCAGTATCCTTACAAACCTGCAACTAAGGACAGGTCATCCAAAAGTATGTATATATATTTTTTAAAAAAATGCTTCACATTGAAGTTAAAAAATTATACAGTTTGGATTTGAGATCCCTTAAAATTCAATGATTATCTCTTCTTTTAACTGAAGAAAAAAAAAAAAAAAAAAAAAAAAAAAAAAGATTTCATCTAGTTTTCACTGTATTCATCAATTCATCATAATGCATTCCCCTTTTCCCTATTAAAACAGAGTTAACTGAAAATCATAATGTATTCTGTTTATATTTAAGTGTCTGAATATATAAAATGTTCTTAATTAATCCAGAGGGCTACACTCAAAAAACAGTTAAACATATTATGATCCCATATTTTTTTCTCCACACATTGCTTTCATGTTTATTTGTAAGCAGTAACATTTGTAAGCCTTGAAATCTATATCCTAGATATTTTGCTCTACTCTCACAGTCAGAGCTAATGAGCTTAATGAATTACCAGTTCTAAATTTAATACAAACATTTCAAAGAAAGAGATAAAACATTCTTCACAATTCAAAAGTTTCTCTGACCTATTTATGAAGAATATCACTTAACAATTTCATTAAGGGTGAGTAACAGCTGGTGACATGGCTGTGTCCTAAAGTGTTTTTCTCTCTTAATATTCTGCATCTTAAGCAATCGAGCTTTCATAAGAAATACTTTAGTTAGTGGCAGTCCCTCCTTTGGGGAGAAAAAAAATGTCAGACCACATTTTCTGTATTTTGCAATCTTGTTTTCAGGAGTGTCATGTTCCTGTTTTATTAGCATGTAGGGTAAACAAGAATGATTTGCTGATGCTGTTGAGAGAACTTCTAAGATTACAATCTTTCTGTTTAGATTTTGGATGGAACTTAATATTAATGCAAGCAGAGGCATGTATATAAATTCAAAATAAATTAATTCAATTTATCTTTATCTTTGCTATTCAACAACTCTGAAGGTCCTATATCACATAGGACATATAACTAAACTATTCAGGTCTAGTTCATACAAAGTCTTACCCAGATCTCCCATTCTAATTATTCTTTAACATACAGCAAAGCGTATCACTCACTGATGCTTTTTAAAATATTATTCACTCATCCAAGTTAAATAACAAGACACACCACTACTTCACAATATCTATTTTAACATTCAGCCAGCATCTCCAGGAACCACGTGTGTCTGCTGGGGGCCCTATAAGCAACTTTGTGAAGTATAGAGCACTGATCGGAGCTTTCAGTCTGCTCTTAGGTTCGGTGATCATGAGGATCGTAGGAAAAGAAAGGCTCACAATTTTATCCATGCTAAAAAGGATATATATCATAGGCACTAAACTCACCCACAACCAAGTGAAGGAAAAAGACAGTAAAAAGATGTTATTTTAATAGTACTAACAAATTATTATTAGTAGTATAATAAAAAGACAATAGCAAGATTTCCAGGAAACATGAAACGAGGGAGGGGAAAAAATTAAGTTCCAGTTATAAATGCTTTATATGCTTTAAAAACTCTTCCCTGTATGCAAAGGAGAAATTTAAAGGAAAACTGCACAGGCACAGGGAGAAAGAATAGGCCTCTTACCTGATTATTTAATGTGATTCTTTTGCAATTTTGCTAAAATGGGAACTGTTTCTTTTACAGGGCAAAATAAAAGAAGTTGCACCAAATGTCATTGCTCGGATGCAAAGTAAACTCACACAAGAAAGTGCCGAAGCTCCCAAGTCTGAATCTAGTTACAGAATTATAACCAAAATCCACAGCTATGCAAGCCAAAAAATCAAGCTCTTCTAGAAAAACATTCCAAATGTTTGGCTTACAAATGGAATTAATGGAAACTCCAACAGAGTTCTTACTCATTTCTAGCAATCTTTTAGTTCAGGAATGAAACTTTCAAAAATAGAATCAAAACATCTTAGAAAAAAAACCTTGCAACAACAATGAAGACAACATTTTTTAATAAGATGGATTTTCTAAATTCCGTTAGGCCTTACACCAACTTGCTAAGGAATACATTTTGCAAAAATCCAAACTGCTGAACGAGTTAGTCACGTCCCTCACTTTGCGATATACTCGGTTCAGCATTAACACCCCCCTAGCAAGAGCACCTGGGTGACGGCGGGTCAATATACTCGCATTTATAAGTGAATCCTCAGTATTCTCTTAGTGCAGCAAAACTGAACATTTAAAGGAAAGCTAACAATTTTCAAGGGTCTATTTCTGAGTTACCAAACAGTCAAAGGAAAGTTTCGCTCGAGTGTTTTCATTTTTTCATACAGATTTGACAGACGCACCATAAAGGAGATGTTTCAAGATTTTCTCTCTATAGCTCCATTCGATTACCCTAATAAACCGAAGCAAAACCTAAACAATCTCTGTCACAAGTCCTCTACCTCACCTCACAGTGTATCATGAAAGGCAGAGATTTATAAGAGAAGTTTGAGAGACTCCTTTTTAGGAAAGTCAGCTTATCAGCAGTTTTCTGATTTGACGAACATTCTTCAGTCAGCAGCAATGTCACCTGCAGCATTAAAAATCCGCTCTGTGAGCGCTTGCAAGTCTGTGGGCAAGTCTGGTTTTGTTAAATTCAGCCTCAGCTGCTCCCCCCTTCCCGTAGCTAAGGGGTATCTATCTCCTACCGGAGTTATTCTTGCATCCGAGCGCTAAACCGTCACCATGCTTTCTACACAGGCAGAGCCTCCATTACACATGCCCGGCACCCCAAAGCGAAGGGACAACCGTCTCAAAATTGCTATTTTAACATTAGTGAAGTAAAATACGATAACCTGATTTCTAATTTCATTTCTTTCTGTGCTTGCATTTGTTCTTTAACTTGTCCCTCTTTGGGGGGAATTCGTCGCATCACTACTAATTTATTGTTAGTCTCTTCACATAGTAAGGGCGTTGATTTAAAGAGAGACTTGGAGGACTGATCTGGATTTTATTGCCCATTAGAAACATATTTCTGACCTAATTCATCTAGTCAATGAAAAGAAGCATACTTCTTTTTGGATTTCAATGAAACCTAACAAAACCAACTACCACTTCTCTAAAAGACCAGAGAACCTGTTCGAGTGCGATCTACAGTGGCCTACTACCCAAATGTTGCTCCGAATTTGCTTTTATCCCCTAAATAATTATGATAATTCTAAGAACTTTCCAGGTGGCTCCCAAAGAGGAAATGATAATTAAATAATATTAAATAATCTTTTCACTACAGATTATTTCTAATCATTTAATTCACTGTCTAAATCTAAACATCTAATTCACCATGGATTATTTACCCACAAAATCCACCAACAGCCTAGTAAAAGCATAGTTTGATCAAACCGGTCGCACCTTGTGAAACTGAACTCTGGCTTGAATTAGCACTAAGATAAATTCTACCTGCTGTTTCCTCAGTAAACTGCTGTCTCGCTCCCCCAAGGAAGATATTCTCATGGGAATTTTTGTTAGATTTCTACAAAGACATTTTCACTCCATTCATGTTAGGGGTCTCATCAACTGTTTTATTTCATCATACTCAGACTGCACTAAAGTATCATGGAGATTCCTTTATAAATACCAAAAACACAGAGCAGGCCCCTACTGTTGAGAGCTTGCTCCTGCATGTTGCTCAGCGCTGGACCAGATCCAGCGAAGCACTTTGGAATGTGCTTAAGTGGTTTTCTGGGTCAGAGCCAAAACACTCAATTCTTTATAGGATCGAACTTTCTAGTGGCAGCTTGAAAGTTTGCAATAAAAGTACAAACTAGTCACATAAAATTTTGTGAAAAGCATTCTCTTGACAAAGAAGGAGGGGTGATACCTGATTTAATGATGTCTGTGTTCATTTCATTCCCAGTCACTCCAATATAGCAGTGACAGCCCATAATTGCTTAGATAGAGAAACTTAGCAAAAACATACTGTAGCATTTCTTATAGCACCATCTCTTGAAAGACACCTAGTCTATGGCAAGAGAAAAGAAAATCCTGTAACATTTCGTTCACTGTTGTGTTCTAAATGATTTGTTCTGTTTGAAAGATCCAAGTCCATCATTATCTACAGAAGTTTTCTGGAAACAACTCTGACATGATATGGGGTCTTTTCTGCTGCGAAGGACTGAGAAAATTCCATAGGCTTCCTCCTCAGAAATATTCCTTTGCCATTTCAGCAGATAAGTGTTTTTCTGTTCATCTTCAAGAAATGGAAGCTGTCAAGAAGCAGCTGGAGTGATCCTCTGCTCCCCCCACCAAACCTCTTGGCATGTTAGATCAGTGAAACAACTAAGCAGAAAGACCACGTGCAGCCCCAGAGAACGCTCCTCTGGGGACCAGCGGACTCCTTGCCCTCAGTCGCAGCCACCAGCGTCCTCCTTCAAAAGGACCCTATGCTCCTGACTCGCTCTGCTATCGTGGTCCTCGAGAGAGTTACAACAGATCCGCAACACGGGCTTTTCCTCCTTGCTGTCCAAAGACGTTTCTTCGGAGGAAGAAGAAGGAAAAAAAAAAAAAAAAAAAGAGAGAGGGAGAGAGGGGGAGAAACAGAGACTACAAGGCAGGGTAACATGAATTAACTCTCTCTATTTTTCTCTGAGACTTCCAGAGAGGGAGAAGCATGATTTCAGCCTGGCCCTCACCAGCCCTACTTTGTTCCTAGCTTTCCTTCCCCCGTCTCTAGGCCCCTGAAAAATCATTACTACCCAGGTGACTAAACTCTGTGCTCAGAGAGAGGAACTCTATGGATGGAGCTTTTGTGTGCTGGCTGCAGACCAGATAATCTCTCTATGCATCATTTAATAAGAAAACCACTTCACACTCCTTACAGGCTTGAGTATGTTACATATCACATATTCTCAGCAGAGTCTTCAGTCTGGAAAGTAAAGGCAGGAAAATAATAATAATAAAAAAAAAAACACACAGGAATGTGTTGTTTTCCCTCTACATGTCTCCCTTTGAGCACACTGGCTTCTATATTCAGCTCAGATCTCCAGAGTCTGTGAAAATAATGATAATGGTTTTGCTTCCCTTGACCTCTTGCTCTCTTATAAATCAGCATCCTGTAGACCTTTCCCACAGTGAGAGAGTCCTCCTTCATGTTCAAGTCTATGAAGGTAGGTATTTTATCTGAAGGCAATTTAATCACATGGGCATGCTCTCCAGCTTCAGAACTTACTGTAGACAAGCTGCACAATTGTTTTACTGTGAATATAACTAGATTTATTCAGCTGTTTCATGCAGGAAGTATAAGAGCAAAATAATTATTCAGATGCTGGGTTACATTTCAGCCAGTGATTAAGACAGATTGCACGATCAGAGAAGAAATGATTATGAGTTTGATTACAAAGCATGGTCTATTTGAAGCTATGTCATCTTCTTTCACAACATTTGAGAGATTTGTGGTCATTGATATCTTAACTCCAGGGATAAGCTTAAGAATTCTTATAGATGCTGATATCAGGCAATAGGTATTTTTCTACAATAATGGCTTGCTGAGGAGCAGATTTTCCCCAGAGTGGGAGCTCTTTTGTTCCTCTCTAGCTACTTTAGACTTTGAAACTTGTCCAACTGATCCTTGCTTTGAGGGAGTCCCAGCTGATGTAGTTGGCTTCATTTTCAGCCTTTTTAGGAGCAGGAGATCTGCCAAAACCATATCTAGAACAGGAGACACAGCTACAAAGGTTCTTACCACCCATATAAGTTAGAGAAATCCTAAGGCTGCTCTAAATTTGACTGCAGATCCCTTAGATTCTGGCACCTGGGGGCTGAGGGATCACAAAGGCACCAACAGCTGGTTTGCCTCTAATCCTCAGGTTTTCCATTCCAGCTGGAACCTGGTATCAAAGCTTCAATATGCTTTAATTGTAATAGATACAGTGCCCACTGATTCCAGAAAAGAACATTTCAAGTGTGTGTGTGGCAGGGGGGAAGATGAGAGGGTTATACATTTATATTAGCCCTTTCTAGGTTACAGCCTGTAAATATATAACAAATACAAGATACACAGTCTGTGACAGTGCTCATCTAGCAATAATATGTATGTATTTTCCTTAATAATATATAAGTTTCTTATTCATATTTTTCTATTTGTAACGTTTTTGCTACTTTTGGTTAACCATAGTATTACTATGTATTAACTACTGCAGGCACTTCGGTTTGTTATTCCAGATGAGTAGTGCACCAATGACAGAGGAAACAAGGAATGTTTTAAAAAGCAGGAACAAAAATGCAACAGACACCAGTATTTCAATATTCTTTGCCACTGTCATGTAAGTGTGCAAAGAAGTATTCCTTGATGTTATGTCTATAAAAGGTAGAAATCAAAGTTAATAAAGACAGAGAAAAATGATAGATTATCTTTTCATGTCCCCTTTGGATTTTAGAAAAATTAAGAAAATATGTGTGGAAACTTGGTTATGACAGCTACTGTGTCAACAATTCTAACCTGAAATCGTACCTCAAAAGAGTATCCTCAGGGCAGAGGGACAGGCAAAAATCATTAAAACTCAATAAGTAAATGTGGAAAAATAAAATCAGAAAAAAGAATATTTTTACAGAATCACACGCAGCACACATACTACAATCAAAATGCAATCAAAAGCTCAGTCTTTACTGAAAGGACCATCTCAACAGAAACAGCCTAATTAACATTGATGTCACACTCCTGTAAGTCTTCAGCTACTGTATACTATATAAATACCTTTGTATAAAATACTGTTGATATTCCTAGACAAACACAGAATCCTCTCTAATGGACGCTACATTAATGCATCTCTTTATCTCGCCTGCCTATTTCTTTCTCCCGGATTTAAACGAGCCAAAAACTCACCTTATGCTACTGCAGAAGCAATTTTTATTTTTGAAGGTTAATCCAACTCAGCAGGATTTAGGGATGGCACTTTTGCTTGGTCGTAGGCATGTTGGCTCAGGCCAGACAGCTGTTTGGACATTCTCCACTGGGAATCTTGCCCTCAACACCCACAGTTGATGCACATACATGGTCTACTGGCTGCCTACTTCCATGCCCATCTGTTCAGATGGCATGGTGCCCACTCACAAGTTCGCTGGATCCTTGCCCTTAGTGTGTAGATGCCAGGCAATGATGGGCTTAGATGGGCAGCCTGCAAAATACTGAGAGTGATCATTTTTTTCCTGTAGGAAGTCCTTGCTCTGTGATAGCACTGAAGCATGGACACCACATGCTACCCTGCACTTAATAACACCTGTGGACATATGTGTGCCAGAAATACAAAGGGGGGAAAAAATTGGGAAAAATCAAATAAAAAAAAAAAAAAAAAAAAAAGAAGAAGAAACTGCAAATAAGAAAATGTTCTACATTATGAACTGCAGTAGAAGGATACCCGAGCTAACTTTAATCAAATCGGCTCCATCATCAGAGCAGAGTAGCTGTGGCTACATGAATTAGAGCACAGACTAGTTTATGCTGCTTCCCAGGGCTAGAGAGCTTCTGAAACCCAACTTGGTTTGTTTAGATCTACCTTGGGTACATCACTGAGCAGCTGCAGTGTGCAAAAATACCAGCGAAAGGTTACACTGAAAGCAGCATGGATCAATCCAAACCTATCTAATGTTTTACACCATCAGCACACACTCCATATATAACACACTGCATGAAATATTCCATAGAAAACAACGGCACCAATAAAGGCGAACGGTAAAAAGAGTCATCTAAACAAAGAACAACTTCAGGTTGTGCTACTGCCCTGACAAATAATAACTCAGCAAAACTTACTTAATAACAAGCTATATGTCCCGTTTTTATAAAAATTAACAGAGAAGAAAAGTTTGTCTCTGTTTTTCAAGTCAAAAAGCCAACCACACTGCAGGTATCCTAGGAATAAGTAGCAATACTAAAATTAAAATACCATTTTTTCCCATATAAAGTTTGATAAACAGTAAATCTATACATAGTAATAATTTTATGATTTTAAATACCATGCTACTTGACAATTTAATATTTGCTATTTGTTAATTATCCACAAAAATATTCCATTAAAATTTTAATTTGAATTATTTGGACATTTTATGTTGATTTGTATTTGAGTTGTATTTATGAATACCGTAGTATTTTTACAAACTGTTCATAGCTCTTTAGCTATCCATCATACAGCATATGAGATTCTCCAGAAAAGTTGTATACCATAGTTTGTCTTTGACTAGATGCCTGAAACTTCTGAAAGGAGGAAAGGAGAGAAAAATCAAAGATCTCAAGAGAAAACTCTTCCAAAGGAGTCGTCTGGGACTGCTAGTTTCTATCAGCTTTCTGGCTTACAAATTAGGACGCTTAAAAACTCTCACAGAAAATTAATAAAATGAGTTGCAAATACAAACAAAACATATTCACAGAATTATTAGAGCAAGTGCCTCCCTGCCCCGCGCCTTGCGGGGAGCACCCGAACATAGTCCTGATGGTTACAGACGCTTGTTAGCAGGCTGGAAAGAGATATAAAAGCTGCACTACGGCCGGACGCGCAGCCTGGCTCGGGGCTCTGCCTAGCCCGCAGTGGACGCGCGTGCTCGAAGGCACGTTCAGGCTGCGTCTAACGGTGTTTACTCTGGGGCGACTGGATTTGAGCGCGCTGTCCCTGCCCTAGAGAACTGTTGGCTGTGCCTGGACATCAGCCTCGTCTTTGAGCGTGCTCAGCTGAATCGGTCACGTGCAACTACTTGATCCGTTTTGGTCTGGACGTGCTGTCAAACTGTTGTGTCCAAGTTTCACAGGAGAAGCGCTGAGAAAGTACCGGCTCCAGAATGAAATTAGGTTCATCTGGAACATCAGTCAAAAAAAGTGTCTATGCATGTCCAGCATCAAAAAGAAAAAAAGAAAAAAAAAATCAAAAGAAACTGAATAAAAACTGTTTTGCCCTGAATTCCAAGATTAGTTCAGCTTCTTTAATCTGAAGGTAAAGAAAGTAAAAGACAGAATACCTTTGCAGGACTTTCCAACCATTAGGTTGCTGACTCCATGTAACATAGAGATAAAACAGCAGGCTTACAATGGAAATCCCCTTGTTTTTGTTAGTATAGATATTTTCACCGGCAAAATATGTTCTTAATGTGATTGGAAAGAACATCTTCCAGCATAGGTCACAACTGAAAACCCTATAGCTAAATATAGATCTTATTAAAAACTACTTAGAGACAATAATTAGAGACTGTATAATATAATACAGAATCACTTGGATACCTGTCAACTTGATAATATCTAGACGGCCATCTAGCTCGCCACCTGCTCCCCCCTTCCCTTTGCACTAATAACCTGAGGAAGCTTATGCATTCGTGGTTTTTTATTGCTATTTTTCAGTTGCCTCATCTTAGTCTCTCATATCATCACATCCTATAATCTCTCAAGAAGTCAGTATTGCTGATTAGCATTGCCCAAAGATTTAAAGAACATGAACAGCAGAGGAAAGGAGGAAGCAAAACTTTCAAATAGATCATCCCAGGTGCTATTATAATCACTAATATGAAATAAAAATGGCAGTCAAAGTAATAACTGATCTATTTAAAATAGCTTTTTAAGCAAATGGATCATTTTACAAAGGTCAGTTAGCAGGAAGACTATTTGGCATCACGATATTCTGCTAGGAAAAGAAAAGTGAAAATATCTAAAAGCTTAAGTTTCCTTTACTATTCCTTCGAGATTTCTCAGTTTTATATCTAATCATAAGACTGTAGCAAACCAGACAGAGCAGTAGTGATTGCTAATACTGTTATCCAGCTCTGAGATTCTCTATATGCAATTTACCTTCATATCATAATTAAAAAAAAAAAAAAAAAAAAAAGGAGAGAGAGAGAGATAGATTAGATTCCGGCACTTTTACTAAAATCTGACAGTTTAAAAGTGCCATAATACAAAGGCTAGATCATTTTTAATACCAAATTTACTTCCTCAAACTTGAATGGTCTTTAGGGCTCTTGATTTGGTTCTTTGTCCCATTCATTAATAATAATAATAATAATAATAATAATAATAAAATCATCGTCCACTTGTGTTTTGGCAAACTGAGAACTACAATTGCAAAACATTACTATTGTTCATATTACCTAGGCACTATTATTTGCTTTATCATAGACAAAGACATATTTCAAATGATTTTGCTTGTTGTACTCATCCAGAAATTAGTTTATATGTTTAAGATAGCATATAAGAAAGGAAAGTGTATATTTCTGATCTAAGCACACTGAATCCCCTGATTTTACTCTTCTGTCATTACACTGGCAGCAAATCACGTGATGTTAATACAGCAGATAAAGAAAAGAAGAAATGGAATTCTCCTGTTTGAAACTTCTAAAGCGTCTAGACAGACTGAAAACTGCAACTGATTTTCCTCATTTTGTTTCAATAGAGAAGTCACCTACCCTACGTATAATAGAAAGTCCTTAACAACACAAGAATCATCCACTGTTGCTGCAAATACTCGCAGTGTATAAATGCAGTATGCTGAATGTTCTGCTAGAGAAGTCACCTATCTTACCTTAAAAGGAAAAAAAATTAAAACTTTCCAGAAAATAATTAAATATATGTTTGGTGATGCATGAATACATTGCTTTGAATGCATATTTCAGTGCTCATATACCACACTGACAGCAAGGACATAAGTAGGTATTTCTGTAGTGAAGGAGAAAAGACCTTTTACTTGAGACCTTGCTTATTTACACCTAGTGCATGCAGAGTCTTCCTTTTTTGTCTCCCACCCAACAAAGGTTTCCAAACAGTGCCTGTGACCGTTTTCCCTTGCTTCTCCACTCCTTGACCCACCTAGCAGTCCCTGCTTACATAGATACTACTAGAAGGTAGCTCATCAGGAGAGACCCGACACATTCCCTTCAACCTGCAAGTCGGATGGCTGCCAGGGGTTTCTGCCCGCCGTTCACCAGGCAGAACTGCACCAGGCTGAGCATCCCGTAACCCAGAAACGGCAAGGAAGCCCGAGAAAGATCCTTCTTAAGAAAGACTTCCTAAGTGCACTCATTGTTTCATCTTCTTTAGTCTCTGCAAACTCACTGAATTTCACTTCTGCTAATTTTTGGAAAGCAGAAGAACATTTAGCTGGCTATTGACCATAGGAGCTGGGTAAACCACGGTGAGGTTACATCACCAAAAAGTCCTGTTCTGTGCCAGTGTCTTAGCTGCACCTCACTACATCTGCTAGGCACCGTGGCCTGGATCCCACTTATGCTTGAAATCACACCTTTTCCACTCCATCAGGAAAATTTTGAGTGCTGGTCAAACCTTCTCCTGAATATTTCAGAGGGTTAAAGAGTTTAAAGACAGAAGTAATCGACCACTCTGACCTCCTGTTGACCACAAGCCTTAAAATTTCATCAAAACTACTCTGGACTTAGAAAATTTCTGCCCCCCCACCCCCCCCCCAAAAAAAAACAAAAACAAAAAAAAAAAAACAAAAAAAACATTCCTTTATTTGAAGGCACAAATAAATTGTCAATTTACTAATTCTCTTGACAGTTTTCCTCTAGTCTTTACAAAATGTACTTTAATTCTCATTTTAATTTTTCAGTTCCATCTTTTAGAGATTTCATCTTATATAGCATTTTTCTGCTACATTTAAAAAAAGCCTTTGATGCCAATATTTTCCCTATATGTAAGTAGGCAATCAAATTTCCTTTCAATTTCTTTGAGAAGTTTCATTTCTCAAACACAGTGAGGTCTGTAGGACTGGTAAGGTATTTTCTCCAACCTTCAACAACTTTTATGTCTCTTGTTTTCATGATTTCCATTATTTTAGTAACTTCATAAAAAGGTGCAGACCATAAATCTGCACATTATTCCCGTTTTTTTCCCCATCAGTGCCACTGACAGAAATCATCGTCTGCTGCCTCCTCTCTTCTTTAGCACACACAAGGGTCAGCTCAATGTTTTTGACATGGACACAGCATGGGAGCTCCATTTTGCAGTCAAAACTTCTCAGAAAACAGTTCCCAGTTCTGGGAACAACACAGTATGTTTCACATATATACATATATTTGGATAAAATAAAATACACTTTCAACCTTTAAGCAATCCAGAGCACTTTCCATAACTGCCTTTACCCAGATTATTTACTGGTCCATGAATCTTTGATTTATTTTAAAATTTTATCAGAACTGTTCTATTTACTTCTATATCATCAGTAAAAAGAGTGATTAGTGTCAAGCTTACTACTAGTCTCTGGAGAACAGCTCCAAAAATTCACCCAGTTGATGATGATTCTCCAGAGACTGCTCTCTGAAATGTGTAAATTAATCAGTTCTTAATCCATTTAACATGTGCTTTACTGATACAGCACATAGCTAATATTTAATCAGAATGTCAAGTACTATTAAGTCAAGTGACTTACAAAGTTTGGGTATACTTTATGAATATGGTTGCCTTTCTCAAGGAAACTTGTATCAAAAAACAATGTTGCTTTATTTTTTCAAATTTTCTTTTTTCATTAAATCATAGTGAATGACATTAATTATATACTCAATTTTATTTCTATTTAATTAAAACCTGTAACAACTTTTCCATTAGTTGAGCCAGTACTTTCTTAGGATAAGCTGCCTGTATAATTATCTGAGTTATTCCGTTTTCCCCTTTTAAATATGAGCACAAAGATCCCTTTCTAAGCCTTTTATAATTTCCATGGCAATCCAAGATTTATTTAAAAGTGAAATCAAGTGGTAAGGGTCACCTCAGAGACCTCTAAGGCTATAGCATGACAGTTATCTAATTTTGCTTAAATTTTGCTGAATTTTTCTAAGATAATCATCACCAGTAGGCAACACTCAAATTGTTTCTTCAATCTTTTTTTTACAATAGGTGCCATTACAAAAACCAATAAATTAATCAACATATTTTGATATATCGAGATATATCATTACCTAGATTTAGCAATTATAGATTTATAAAATGATAAATCCATTCCTTCGATGTCTTATAAAACAGAACTAACTAGAATCTACAATTTCCACATGCTAAAATGATAAAATGGATTTTGCAGGGCATTGCATTTTGTACAATCATTTCTTTATCTACAAGGAAAGTTGCCAAATCAAAAATGGAGTAATTTTCATCTCATTTATACAGGTACATATAACTTCAGAAAGATAGAGGGAATTTGGCATTGTCAAGCCTATTTTTAATAGATCTGCTTATATTTAGTTTTAAGTATATGCACATTAATATGGAATACAGTGGAAGATAAATCTCCCTAAATTATAATTCCTTCAGTAATTTATTACACAGTACCATAAAAAATAGGTTGCAAACTACTTATGTGGATCTAAAAGTATCAGAGTTAAAACACATTTTAGGATGTTTATTCAGAGCACTGTAAAATGAATGGCAGTATATAAAGGACCTTTCCCTTCACAGCTGAAATATTCAAGATACTATAAAAGGAGCCTGACCTAAAAATTCCAGTCCAAATATGTAGATTGTCAGACATATTACATGAACATGGTCATGCACACACATATAAAGAGTGATGTAAATTTTCAAAAAAAACAGCATAAAGGTACATTAAATTCTGAAAGGTCTAAGTGGTTGCTTGTGTATATGCCACCGTGAGAATTCATGCATTTATTGTGGAAATGCATACAGAAGTGCATGATATTATGTGGGTGCGGGGACTTAATTTTTTTTTAATAACTACTAAGAGATTAATCTCACTTATGCATGGACTTTTCTAGTCTTAAAATTGCTTACACATGCTTTGTAAGTGATATTTTTCTGAGCCTAACACCCTCTGTTTTGTAGGTCATACAAATATCTCCAGACTGTGAGGACACTGAAGGCGCTTGTCCTTTAGCCTTCTGCCTCGCAACACGATTGAGCATCCATATACCTTACAACCATACACCCTGTCGAGTGTTATTCTCTTACATATCACAATTTACCTCGCTTTCTCCACTCAAACATGCAACCAAGCTGAGCAACAAGCTGCTTCAGCTGCCATGTCATTTCAGTTTTTACACATCTTCTCTTTTTATGTGTGCTCTACATCTCAGTGATGTCTCATCTTCCCATTCCACTGCCATAGGCTACAAGTCAGGAACAAAGCTACGACTCAATGTCAAACAGAGTGAAAATGGGAAAATATCATACGAGAGAAAATTAATGGGCACAAACACAACCCTGAAACTTCCATTCTTACGGGCTTTGCAACCTTCCATTGTTCCTTAGTAAAACCTGAAGCAGAACAAATAGTTTCTGCGCAGAAAACGCCTTTAAAAGCATACAGCTAAGGAAATAAAAGTCAAAAAAAAAAAAAAAAAAGTTTGTAGAGTTAAGCTTGCATATTAAGGAATAAATAATCCTGAAAAGCGCACAAACAGTCTTATTTTATCTGCAGCATTAACTTTTCTTCCGCTCCACAACCAAGCTCCTGCCTCCCGTCTTTACAAGCTACAAAGCGCGGCAAAAAAAGCGGAGGCTTACACGCTCAAAATGCCTCAGCCATTTACAGCTCCAGATCTAGGTCTAGGCAGTGGTGAAGTCCAAGGCTGAAATCGCATTTCTCCGGTCAAACTGAGGCCTTCTTTTCATTGCAACGGGGAAACAATTTCAGAGTTAAATGCATATGCAATATCTCTCTTTGCAACGGCTTTCTTAACGAGCTAGGTAGCTCAAAACGTTACTTTTAATTTTTTTTTTCTGTTAAAACATTTCCTGTTATAAACATTTCTTAATAAGCTTACAATGATCACAACCTATATTTGGAAAAATGACTTTTATGAGGGGCGTTAGTACAGTCATTGATCCTGGGGAATCACGGCCCTAGATTTCACGTTAACTGAATGACTAATGACATCTAATTCATGACATCAGACTTTAAAAAGAGAAGAACATATGTATGTATAAAGAAAGCAGATGTCCCAGAGCATACCAACGCATAGGAAAAAGTGGATATTTCTTGTTCTTATTCTCACACTATAGAGACACTTCATTCTAGAAAAAAATAGTTTTATTCAAAACCATCTTTATTCCCCAAATGAACCTATTCTTCAAAGAGTAATAATCCTCCTCTTTTTGTAGCTCCCAAAAAATCAGATTATGATGAAACAAAAGACAAGAGTAAATACTAATATGACAATTATTAATGTATTAGCTTATTTGGTTCCAGATGCTCGATTAGTTAACAAGTTAGTTAGGTCAGCTAAATTATCTTCCATTCATTCAGCAGGTAACACCATACTCCTTCATCTTCCCCTGTAGACATTACCCGAATATAGTTAATACATGCTTAAAAGACTTTTAAATTTCATTAATTGATTTTCTTATCTTTTCACCATTTGAAATGTAGTATTCATATTTGGGAACTAGCATGTTTTAACCATGAGCTTCATGCAGATAAAGCTTTTTATGTCTTTTAGATGACAAAACTAAATGGATAAATAAAATGCTGCTTTTTGGGGGTGCTTCTATTCATGCTGCCTCTTCGGTCTGTTTATTAAGTAATCATTTCTGGGTACAAGTGTCAACACAATTTACGTTTTGAATAATGTGGAGCAGATAACCTCAATTAACAACTAATTAGAGTCATTTTCCTATTAAGCAGTTTCCCTAATTGTTTTTGAAACCTGGAACAAAAATTGTAATAAATAATAAGCGGCCAAAACATGTCCCTGCATTAGCTTAATCTAGGCTCTTCCTTTAGAGCCTGTGAAAAATACGTCGGAAATAAGGGCTAAATATCCAACGTATGCACAACATCGAGAGATGAGGGAAAAAAGATGTCCCTAGTGTTTCCACAGCCTCGTGTTTCCATGTGTTTCTTCATGCTTTTTCCCCTCAATATGATTCTCTTTCCTTCCTTTTTCTCCTCTCTTTTCACCTCCATGATCTCTTATGAGCACCTAACGCATGAAGCATTGTACTTAATCATCACCGTAGACTTAGCAGGGAAAAGCCACCACACAGCAAATACAAAGCGCATCTTCTCTGTCTAACTATGGTCTCTAGCATAAATCGATCTGATAGCTCATATTCTAACTTGCCAGCATACTATACATCTGTTTATGTAAAAGAATAAGTGTACTGTGTTTTCTATTCTATAGAACAGTTTGTGGTTTTGCCACTAGTCATCAGAAAAATCTCCTTCCCTTTGATGTCTGTCCTTAAATAGACGTCACATATCAATTATTGTAGATGAGCTCACAGAACATAAAAGTTTCAGATGTATTTCTCTACTTGTACTACACAAACTCATGAAAAATACCTATCTTGCATTCTAGCTGTTGTTGCCAAAAAAGAAAAAAAAAATCATCCAGTTAAATCCTAAAAGAAATCCAGCAGCTGCTCTTCACCCCAAGCCAAAACAAACAAACAAACTAAAAACTAACAGAAAACCTACCTAGAAATGCCAGCACTACAGCAAAAAGCAAGTGCAATAACATTCTCTTCTCCTACAAACCTCAACCTTTGTCAAAGCCTCAGGTCCTGCAGATATATTTATCACAATTGCAGCTGGAGAGCTGTACTGATAGGATATACCATTTTCCTCTGATGACAGGCAAAGAGAATAATTTCTCAGAGTCCATAAGAAAAAACAGTGCCCATGATGGCCCTATAAAGGCACTCAATTAGTACATTTCTAAATAGATCTTCGCAACAGATATTTTGCTGTTGTCTCTAAGAATATAGGAAATTATGTCAGCCATGGAAAAGTAAAGGAGTATTTTCTTCATTTTGTTTAAAATTCTAAATATACTGACAAATCAAAAATAGGCTCTAAAAATAAGAAGTCGAAAGAAGATGCCCCAAGAAATTCCAGGAAAATATCTGGTAGCTACAGGAGGACCCAAGCTGTTCAAAAGGAATACAAACATTTAAATAATATATCTTGCTGGAAATTAGGCTTTGTGAGAAATCCCATTGATTTCTTTTAAGTCATTTTATTAAAAGGTCTATTAATGCTTGGCTTGCACTTTGTGGCTATGAGAGATGTTGAAATGAAGAGCTATCAAAGGTGGCTATCAAAGTTTTTTTTTTCTTCTTCTTTTTTCCATTTAACTTTTTCTAACTATTAAGCCGCTCACTTCGTGGTGACAATCATTAGTGTCTTTAATGTGAAACAAAGCTTCTGGATAAGAGCTGCTAGCTGAAGATCAATATGAAAGATATCATTTCAGTTACAGCTTTAATAACTGTAACAATAGGGAGCCTGGCATTGCGGGCTTTATGCACTAATGTAATTTAGAATCTACCAGGTACAAATCTTATCAAACATTAGCAGTGACTGCACTGGGATTTTCTAGGTAAGGAAACTGTGTGATAAATGGGAAATATTTTAAAGGTAAATTTTTCATGTAATCAGGCTCATCCACCATCAAATCATGAAAGAATTTTCAGGAAGAAAAATAAAACCCAAAGAGATCCTTGGGAAACGATGACAGGTTTTAACAAACTGGTGGTGCGCTCACGTGTAATACATTCCCAGTATACTAGTACATCTCTCTCATTTAGATCATCATAAGACTCAAACGACCCACAAGACCAGAGGGTTAGGAGCCCGAACCAAGTTCAGTACAATTAGAGATACTGTACTGATGATACACGTACAAGCCACCCCCCTTTCTGCATCCATGCTTTGCTTGACGCACAAGAGAAAGGAGACAGCGAGGAGACCAGTGACACCTACCTGGACATATCAGCTGAGCCACGGACTAGAGGAGGAGCTTTCTCCTCGTTTGCTCCACAGGCACGAGGACAACGCAACAAAAGCCCCACAACAGCAGCCCTTCCCCAAGCCCAAGCTCTGCTGCTTCAGGCTCTCCACCCAGGGCCACCCACCAGGGCCCTGGACCACCACAGCTGCAGCAAATTCACCTTTCCCATCCTGCACCACCTGGGCCCTCCTGCCCCCAATTCCTCCCTTCCACAAGTGTTCCCTCCCCTTCCAAATTTTCATGGTGGTGCTATCCCTACTCTCCTCCACCTGCTTATCTACAAGCACACTGCTTCTTTTCCAGCTTTTCAATTTCTTGATCAAAACAAAACAAACGAACAAACAAACAAAAAGAATATCTGCCCTGAAAAGGTTAATTTTTTTTTTTTTTTTTGGGGGGGGGAGGGAGAATCATCACTACAAATGTATTCTTAAAAACATGATGCAACCAACTGGCAGTTTTTTAAACAATGCGCTTAACTTATGTCCAAATGTCTTCAGGTTTTAGTGCTTACAGGTGGCCACTCTAGATTTATTTTTTAATTTTGAGAAAGATCTAAACTGGGAACACTGAATTTTCAGTTTATCATTCGCTGATAAAAAATGGAAAGCTCAAAGTTGAAGTAGCCAGCTACTGAAAAGAGTTGGCACCTGGCACTTTAATTTTTAAACATTGTTTTTTTCTGTTTAATGAGGTTATAAAGTAAAAGTCTGACTTCAGAATCACAATCTAGAAGAATGAGCTCTTAAGAACTGCTTATCTGAAGCTCAGTTGGTCCAAAACTCAGGTTTGGTTCAAATAAACAGAGAAAAGTTTGGATGCTTGTCTGGGTTTTCTACCTGCCTTGGGGCTAAAAACGTCAAGAGAACAGATTCTCTCATCACAGCTGCAGTACTTGTGTTTCTGGCCGCGCATGAAAAATCCAGGAAAACAATTTTTCTTGCAGTGTTCTGGGAGGGGAATGTGAGGGAAAATGGGATAGAGTATTTCACAACCTTTCAAATTTGGTTCCAAAAGTGGAGGAAGATTCAGAGAATAGAAAGGATAGCATATTTTTGCTTTATTGGGGTTTCTGCTGTACTCCTAAAAGGAACTTTTCATTGTAACTTTCAGAATTTGGGGCAGCTCAGATAGACATTAAGCATCAAAAGAAAGGCCTAACTCTTTCAAAAGTTTGGCCTTTTTCAGTATCGTCTTGAAGTAACAAGTGTGAATTTATACTATTGGTCTCTGAACCAGAAAGAAAATATAGTAATCTGGGTGTTTTTCTCAGACTGCAAAAACAAAGTTCCTTCTTTAACTCAAGTTGCAGGGCCTCGGGCACTTTCAAGAGGAAGATTTGAATATCATTCTCGCCACAGATGTGAAATCGTAGCATGCACATCCATAAATACAAAATCACAGACGAGCAAGGCTTACTTTCATTAAGGATATGAACCTTGCTAAACAAGAAATAAAACAGAAAATAAAATATTAGCATGTTAACATTACTGCATCTGATCCTGCACTTACTGTTCCTGCAAAAGAACCACCGATTTCAAAGGGAATTTCATCTGATTAAGGGTAGGAGAATGTTGCTGTCAACTATTTCTAGCACACTGCCTAGCAAGGATGCTCTCACGTCTGTTTTAAAATCTCTTCTCAATATATCAAACAACGGTTGGTAAGCACGTCTCTATATTGTGCAACAGTGCATGTATTTAGGGCATGCACAAAATAATCTGATCTCCATTTCTGTATATTAGTGATGCAATTATTTCACTGCAGTAATAAAACAAAAAAGCCTGGTTCTTTACCTCTCCTGTCATGTTGTATTGGGTCATTTTGTGTCACATGATGTGATATAATGTAACTCAATGCAAGGAGACACATGTCCCTTCTCATTGGAAATTTAAAGAAATGGAGCTTACTTTTCCCCTGTGGGAAACTATGCAGGTCAGGTGCCCAAGACTAGCTACGGGAAGTTTGATATCATCTCAGTTTCAGCACCCACGTATTTCAGATCTTATGGCATTTTGAAAGGAAGTGTGATAGATGCCACAATTTAGCTATAGTGCATTATTTAATAAAGACAGTGTAAGAGGTACATAATTCCACAGCTTATGTTGCTCGTCGCAGTGCCCACTGACACATATGGCCAAAGAGACTCTCACACAATACTTTTCAGTACTGTTTTCAAAATATATGCTATAAAACATGAGAGCCCTGGAAGAGGCTTAACGGAGCTGAAAAGCATGTGGCTGCAGAAGCAAGGGAAGAGAGGACTCGCGAGAAAGCCAAAACAAGACTTTTTTGATGAAAACCAGCGAAGTGCAGAGGATGCCGAGGAGGCCAAGGCAGAGGATCCGGGGCCAAGCTCCAGTCTCGGATACACCTGCGTTTAGCCATTCACGCCGCGCTCTCTGTGCACCGCCAAGCGACGGATCTGCAGGTTTTCAAGGGACGTATTTATCTTGCTAAACTTCCCTCTCCCCCCCCCCCCAAAAAAAAATGCTGACGGGTTTGTTAATGACGATACGAACGTTTCATCCCAGCCGCAGGAAAACGACGGGTGGCGGATAGTCACCGAGAGGGTGCAAAAGCTTCCTTTGTTCCTTATCAAGCGTATTTTCCAGCGACAGATCGTGGGCACATCAAGGTTTTGGAGTCAGCAGAGCCTCTCCCTAAATTAAAAATAAAAAAAGGGGGGGAAAAAAGGAAGAAAAAGAAAAAAGGAAGGGGCAAAGCGAGGCTGCCCGGACTCGTGCTCTGTAGCATCCGCTGCGAGCGCGGCGTCACCTGCCATCTCCAGTCCCGCTCTGCCCCCTTGTGCTGCTGCAGCCGCAGAGCATCCGCCGCCGGCTCGGCGCGGGGACCACGCGGGGAAAACGGGGGGAAAAACCCAACCCCAGCGCCGCTCCTCACTTTTCTGGCAAGTTCAAGGTCAGTGCCTAGCTATTTTCAGCTCATCTCTTCTTGATCCATGCAGAGAAATGACAAGGTAACGTGATTCGGGGTCAGCCGTGTTACGGGAGCCGTTACATAAACGGAGAAAGTGGAAATCAATCCTAGCTGACAGTGTCTTCGGGATAATCAGCGCTCACTCCATGCCGCTGTCAGCTCTCCCGCGTCAAACACCATGTTACTTCTGTCAGATCTCCTTAACAAAACCCAACTCTCACTTTTGGCAAAGTAAATAAATATTTCGCTCGGGCTTGCATATAATTCGTTGTTTAGAGAACTTTAACACTCCGGACTTGCAAACCGTCCGCGTTTATACCGGAAAGACATCTTAGCCTGTCACCTCCATTACTGCCTACCAAGGGTTTTGGCAAAGGCACAGCCTAGTCTGGCGAAACACCCCGTTCTTCACATTTTGTGCTTGATTTCTTCCTGCAGACGATCGTCCTCCAATTCCCGGTTTTCGAGCAGATCTCCGCTTCCAAAGCGCTTACCTAACCGCTCGCTGCCGTCATCCGAGCCCCGGTAGGGTTTTCCCTCTAACGTTTTAGGACACCTTATGCAATTTGTCTGATTATTATTACTTTATCTGAATCATTTTCTCCCGCAACTAGACATCTTCCCCAACGCAGAATTATGAACATATCATTTCACAAGATGTGCCGCGTTAGTCGCGTTTCGATGACAGCACATGGCATGTCAGTTTAGGGAAAGACACAGCTATTCCATCCCACCCACCTTGTGCTCCCATGAAACCGCCAAGCCTGCAGTACTCCACTGAAGAACGATTTACCATAATATTAGTTGTCAGTAAATTCAAAGACGGAACTCCTAAAGCTATAAAATGGATTAGAAGCAATTTAAAAAAGAATTAACAAACTAGAGTAAGAGTATACTGTCAACAAACAAATGCTTCATCATAGCACTGTAATTTGGAATTTTAATTACCCCTCTGCTTCTGTAACAAAACAATGTCTGAACTGGCAGCCATTTGAATCTCTCACAGGTCATTGAGCATTCTAGTTAATTACTCTATGAATAGCCTGTTTTTCTCCCCTCTGGAAACACGTTTCTAATGGCAGTCAAGGTCTGACAAATGTGTCATCTACATAATTAGCTAGGAAGCAACACAAAACATTAAACATGCTTTGTGCCGACAACTATCAAAACATTTCATTTGTTGTCAATTATTCATTACTTTGTAGGTTCTGAAGGGGTTGTTATTATGGAAATAAGTCCAGATGCTAACAAGGTTAGGGTTTTTTATTCAAATTAGTAATCAGAGGACTAACTTTAAAAAATGTATCCCATGCACATTTATGGTGGTGTTCAATCAGTACTAAATTATAAACGAATTTAGTTAAGTTCAAGTTAAAATAGCCATGGCACAGCACATACACTAATTTGTAGAGTCGCATCTCTCTTTGAAGTTTTAGGATCTAAGCTGAAGTAGTAAACTTCCAGAACCTTTGGCAAGACTAATTTGTGCTTGGTAAATAGAGTAAAGATTTTCACAGCATGAGATAATGTAAGATCGCAAAAAAAAAAAAAAAAAAAAAGGAGGGGGGGTTGAACCTTTTTTCTACCCTTGTGTCACACTGAGTAAAAGTCAAAATCAGCAGTTCCAACCCATATAATATCTTGTCTGAACTTCTGTTTGGTTTAACAAGGAATCCAAGCCAGTTACATTCAACGCTCCCTTGATATAGCTGAAATGAATTTAGCCGAGCATTTAAGAAGAAATAGGTGCTGGTCATTTCTTTTTTCCATGATCTCATTATGAGGTTGCCTATCAAGCTATGCAGCTGAAATGTTACAGTGGAAATGTTTTGAGTAGAAATAAATGGGGAGTTTAACAATAAAATTACCTTCTTCCTTTTTAACCAAGATTATTTCAGTTGAAGCGCTATAGTATAGATATACATAAAGAATACTTCCCTGCCAGG
Source organism: Rhea pennata (assembly GCF_028389875.1). Taxonomy (NCBI): domain Eukaryota; kingdom Metazoa; phylum Chordata; class Aves; order Rheiformes; family Rheidae; genus Rhea; species Rhea pennata. The sequence goes on from NC_084668.1 coordinate 5,167,399, forward strand.
TACATATATATGCGAGGAAAAAAAATGGAAATAATTTTGGGGAAAACAAAGGGCTTCCTTCTGAGCCTTGTGACTGATCGAAATGCCCGGACCTGAAAAGCGTAGGGAGGCAACTCGTATTGCTCAATGGAACTAGATCGCTTACTGAAGGCAAATCAAACCCTCAAATATTCTAATGCATTAACGGTCTACGTCCAGCCTCCAAGTCAACGCAGTTTATGGTCTGTGTGGCGCACCCCCCTGCAGCAGCCCGCTCCAGATGGTGCAAGCGCTCGGCCCGGGCCAGGCCTGAGCGTGCTGCGGCGGAGGCTGCCGGCCCCGGGGCTCCTCCGGCCCCGGCGAAGCGACGGACGGAGCCGGCGGCGAGGGCTGCCCGCGCCCCTCTGCAAGCCTGACACACACCGCGGAGCAGACCTAGACTTCAAAAATACAAAATCACTGCGGACTCATATGACTTATTTCATTTTTCATTTTCCTGCACTAGAAAGGAGAATGACTAATGTTACTCAACAGATTTTTTTTTCCTATTTATGATTTCTGGTTTTTTGGACAATATTCACATTCAAGAAACTAGACTAGACTTGTCTTGTAGACATACTGCTTTCCCTCAAACATGTTCCTTTTATACCTACCCTGAAATACTTGATGAAACACAGAGATCATCACTGTAAGCTTGCATTTCCTAACAACTACCACATTTGTCATATGAAGCTCATATATTTTTCCAGTTCTGTCCCAGTGCTAATATATGATTTGTGCAACAACTGAAGGGCTCACAGCAGTTCCCTTATAGAGATAAAAGTAGATACATATATAATAGACTGCTGTATGAGAATAAAATCTGTGGAGACTAAAGACTAGGTAGCCACTTTTAGAACACCATAAAAAAAATACTGTTCACTTTCCACCTCTGATGTATACCACCATGAAAGCAGAGTGTGCTTCACTTCTGGAAATATTAAGATTTTTTTTCCCTCCAGGAAAAAAAAAAAAAAAGAAAAGAAAAAAGAAAAAAAAGAAAGGAGAGAAATGAATCCTCAAAAACTTTCCACAAATAAACTATGCTATAAAGGAAGCTCTGATGATCTCTCAGAGAATGAAATAATCCATTTTCAGCTAAAACTACCCACAGCAATGAAACCGAAAATATTCTAAAGGAGGGCTGTAGTCTGTCTTGTAATTAACATTAAACAGATAACATATTTATGAGGAAGTCAAAATATTTTGGAAGCCGATAATCCTGTAAGCCTTAACAGGGTATAAAAACAACAAATAAATGCAAAGTGTTACTGTTACACATGCCTGCCTGATCAATGGTTTTCACATATTGATCTATAAATGGAGTTGACAGTCTGTGTTGGCTGCACATTTTCCAAGCAGCTCTATTTTTGTACAAAACCAATACGGGCAATTACCTTTGTTTGAGATGCCAAGTCTTATCAATTCAATGTGATTTAGTGTCATTTTAATTAAATATCAGGATCTACTTCAGGACAATCCATACAAACAAAGCCTCAAACTTGACTATAAGCTTGATTTGAAGTAAACATGTACAAGCCCTGCAATTTCAAAATATGGCTCAAAAACTCTGCTAAACAGAAGGTTTGTATTTTTAGCAATTTTATTTCTATCTTTTTGGCTAGCCATAACTTTGGCAAGTGTTCTATAATCACAGGAGTAAGAAACAAAAGAAGATTGCTTCCTGTTTCTCTGATAATGTGTCAGGGAGATAAATAAAGCTTCCAGTCTGTTTAACCTAATCAGAAGAAGCTCTAATACATTAACAATTTGGAACGTCAAAACAGGTTCTAATTCCTAATATAGACAGCAATAAAAAAGATACGTTTCATTGTTTTAAGTTGTTCTGAATGAAGCCAAATGCACTTCCCTGGGGTTTAAGAGATGAAAATAGAGAATTGTTCCTTTACTTTGCTTGTTCAGACACCAAAATTAAGTACAGAAAGAGCCCTTGCTTATCATAGTCTGTGTCCAGCTTCATGATTTGTGCTCTTTAAACTCTACGTTAATACCAGTTTTGACCTTCGCACTAGGCTCAAGCATTTCCATCGTAAATAAATAACTAAAAACCACAAGAATCTACATGTAGCTTTTGCATCAGTTAGTTTCTGTATTCCACCTTTGCATCTTTACTACTATAAAACGCACAAGTGCATATGGCCCTGCTGATGTCTGATGCATCATATCCTTCTTTGTCACACTATAGGAAATAATCTGTCCACCTTCAAAAGTATAGCCTCAGGTGTGCTTACAGGAATCACAGCAAATGCTTTAGAACAGCACAAACCCCTCAGAGAAAATTATGTATTTTCTTCTCTATTAATCACTAACGATCTTTCTAGATTTGCGTCTGCTTTTTTCCCTTTGTATTCGGAGCGTTAATTTTTTTTTCAAATATTGTTTAGAAATATGTTTTTCTATTGATTGTTCAAAACCTGCCAAATGTTGATTACCTTAATCCATTGAAGTCAAGAGAGGTTTTGCGTAAGTTGGGTAAAGGGGATTTGACCCATTTATTAATAGACTATAAAGTAGAGTAGACATACCTAATATGTGCAGCATATAATAATATGAATTCCCTTATTCGGCTATCTTCAATGTTTAAAAGAAAAAATCTCTCCAATGATAGGACAAAAAAATATTCAGTCAATATAAAACAGAAAATAAGCACAATCAATGGATATGTTATAGACTATACGAAACATCTAAACAGCGACAGACTGTTGAGTTAATAGAAAAGCAGGATTTTTTTTTTTTTTTTTTAATCTTCTAGCACAAAATGATTACCATGGCTTAGCATGGTTCTGTACATATCCTTTAGCAGGGAGCTGTGTGCCTTTAAATGCAAAAGTGAAGGCTGTGGATACAAGCGCACTGCAAGAGAATTTTGTGAGTTACAGAACAGGATTGCTACATGTATACATCAGCTGAACCCGAACCCTGCTTTTCCAAGACCCTTTGACAAACACAGGCCCCCATCGCCTCTGTTACTTTCTCCCAAATCCTTCGCAAACCGCATACGGAGAATCAGATATGTCAACATGCAATTGATACAGATATTTTAGTGGTCTTTTACACTGGAATCACACTGCATTTTAAGCACATATTTGAAAACCGTTGGATGCTTAAGAATTTTGCTTTTAGTTTGGCTTTAGCAAACAACTTTAAGAAGGCTTATTTAAGTAAATATGCCAAAATACTTTCAGTCTGTCAATATCTAGTCAGAAAATTCTGCATGGCAAAAAGAGATGAAAAGAATTGAAATAGAAAGGAAATTAGTAGCATGGCAAGCCTTCAATCTATTATATTGGAGCCAAGTTTGCTTGGTAAAATGACATACTCAGTAAAATTCCACTTTTATGTGATTAGCTACTAAACAAATGTAATACAAAGCAACTTTTCAGCTCTCGACCAGCGAATATATATTGTACCTGCTATGGTTATTGGAATGCAGCAGTGAGTATTTAGGTCTAATTTAACTTTTCAGAGCCCTTATTCTGTAACAGTCCAGCACTGTATCCCCAAAACTAAAGTTATGTAACAAGGTAATATCAACAATGAGAAACTGCATGATAAAATCCTGCCCAAAAGTGAAAAATGCTAATTTTGTCTCATTTAGCAGCTGGATACAGAAATGCTCATTAGTTTTAAGAGGGTTAATCCTTTTAACTTTTGCATATTGATATGCCAATTATGCCTAATTGTACAAGAGGCATCAGTCAAGGTAATAGTGCATAAACACATGAAAGTTATTAAGTACATCCCAACATGTAATAAAGTAGGTGTTAATTGGTAGCTGAGTTCTGCAGGCTATTGAGGTGGATAATTCATTGAGAGATGGATCACTTGTAATTTCTCTACATAATTCCTTTTGCAGTCTCATGCTGTGATGTTTTCATGCTTGTCAAAAACAACTGCAGCCTAGTGCCTTTTGTTAAACACAGCCAATAAAATATGTTAGGCATCATTAAATATACTTAACTTTTAAACTTTTTCAAAGGTACAGTTCTTCCTGATAATACATTATACTATTCCCACTAAATTACTATAAGCATCGTTTCAGATTTGTAATGCAGGAACATTTCACTTCAGATAAAAAAGGAAGAAACACATACAGTGTCTTTCAGGCATACAATATTTTTTAAATGGAAAGTAAATTAATATCTTATCAGCTACAAAAATCTAAAGAGATTTTTCTTTGCAGAAATGTAATAAGGCACATCCCTGAAATGAATTAAGCTATAGCAGAGAAATGAAGGATTAAAATGATGTATTTCTGTATAAGTTTGGACTTAGAATAGAAAAAAAAGGAAAAAAAACCCAGCTGTTATGGTAGGCTTCCTCCATTTAATAACTTTGTTAGAAAGCTGAATATTTCATGGGAATCCATTATATTAACAAAACAAAAATTAATAGCTCACATGGTTGTGGAAAGTGACTGAGACTTGGGGGTCTGTCCCCAGCTAACAGAGTTTTCTCCCTCATTTGCATTCTCTGAGAATAAAATGGATCTGGAGTCCAAAAAGTGGCTAACATTGCATAAATAATTTTGTAACATCATATGGCCTCAGCTGCAAGTTGCCACCATTACGGAAGAAAATTAACCAGGAGAGACTCATACCAATCAGTTTGTTTAGTAGCTCAGGAGGAGTACAGGGGCAGGGATGCAACTGGCAATAGAGTTCATCACTAACTATTTCATTAAAAAAAGAAAGGGTAATGGATAAAAAATTAGTCAACTCTTTCAACTCTGTTTACTATTAAAATGTGAGGGTAACTTTAGTGTCTGATTTTTGCAAATCATTCATGCTTACAGCAAGACCATTTATTTTTGTTAGTGACAAAGTTGTCCTTTGTTTAGGAAGTTGTGATCTCCATTTCTTTCATTTGTCTAGTTTTAGCATTTACCTTTTTGAAATCATGGCATACATCTGATACTGCAAGTACTATTCTCTACAGCAATGTGATTTAATTATTATAACACCTGAGAGTCTAAATGTGGAATAGGTGTTACGAGCTCTGCCATCAAAGCCAATTTCTGTATTTCAGTGAAGGAAATTTGTTATTCCAATACCTAGTGGTACTCCTAAAAATCTATTAGTGACATTAAATTCCTTCTTACAAGAGATTATCACAGAATTAATATCTTAACCACACTTAAATTAATTGCACGGTTTTAGAAAAATCAGTAGCTCTAAGAGATATTAGGGTATTTTACTTACAGGTTCAGCAACTTTCACATTCTCAGAAAGAATCATAGATTTGCTTTGACTCAGTCTGTCATGGTGACTGTTGGCACTTTTGATCCTCATTTGAACAGCCCCTGTACTGTGGTGAGAAGAGTTTGGTTTTTCAGAGGCCATATCAGAAGCTGTAGACCTTTCCATGGTTCCTGGTTGAACCTGCAGAATATAAAATAGCAGCATTAATCTAGAGACTCTTCAGACAAGAACGTATCAATGCTGATTGTATTTCACTGTAGTCAGAAGAAGCTGACTTATCTAGCTGGCAAAGTCTTGATCATCTTTGAACGCTGTGATAACTACCAACTGTGTAAGCCCGTAGTTTTATTATTGTCCTTATTGCTCGCCCATCCAAACTGCCTTGGAATAGTTAGTTTATGTAAAAGATTATCCTTATCTAAAAAGCCATTCTCCTCTATGGTGTAATCTCCCTGCAACCCTCTGTCATGTCCAGCTGGCAGCCATCACACTTTGTCTTTGGCCCTGCTCACACTACACATTTTAAATCTTGCAAAGGAAAATGACATGCTTTGAAACCAATTAACATATCTTACCTCTACAGTTCAACATATGCAAGATGCCTGTTATGAGTGTTATGTTATACTGCCATGCTGGAACCCTGCTAACATGCCAGTCTCAATCCACATCTAATAAAATTTCCCCTAATTTTAACAATTTTACTGCAAGCACGGATGAGATTTTTGTTTCTGCATTCGTCTTCTGGAAACTTTGAAATGAGAAGATGGCTGAGCATGTCAGATCTCATACTCTGGAAGGGACCAAGAGGAACTCGTACAGAACAATCGAATTTTTAAGGAAGATGATAGTGTTGTTATATCCTATAACAATTCTGTGATGCTGGAAGATCTGTCATTTTGAATATACCCTATTTTAAAAGATGCAAAGCCATAAATCTAGCTGCTTGTCGTCACTGAGCACCCACGGATTCTCCAGCAGTGCTGCTGTTTGACCTCTTATCTTAGTGCAACTCAACAAACTCTGCTCTAGCTCCTGAAACTCCTACAACATTTTCCACTGGCAATCGTTACTTTACATTTGCTGTACAAGTCATTGGTACAGTGCTCCATGTCCAGCCCTTGCTTGGTTTTCCACCCCCTTAAATGGTCTTGGCAATACTATATGTAAATTATGGGTGAAGTAACATGGTAGGAGGCTACAAGAAGCCTTGTTATTTCAGTTTCTATGTAACCACATGAGAAAACTTGTAAGGAAGAGATATTATACAGGCTGGAATTGCTGGTTTCCCTACTATAGAGCCAGGGAAATGGAAATCCATTTAAGTGCAGTTATAATATAAACCGTTGAACGTCAGCCACTTCCAGACGTGTTTAGAAAGCACAGCTCAGGCTAGCAGTGCCTTTCCAGTCTCTGAAGGGTCTAAAAGCAGAAATTCCCTGATTGCAAAAAGTCCAGTCCGATGAAAGCATCGGAGCAGAGGAAGGTACAGTGCTGGCTTGCCTGTGGGAGAAGGACAGGAGGCTCCTGCTTCTCTTGAGGCAGGACCGCAGGGCACTGGGCTGATGGGGCGACAAACATCTCCCACAGCATTACCCTTTGTGGCCCTGGTAAATCAATTCCTCCCAGAAAAACACCTTAACCCATAGATCGGGAGGACAACGATGAGAGATCAGGGGATTTCAACTCATCTATGGAAGCACAAGGAAACACAGTACTCTTGAAGAGAGAAATGGGAAGGGGAAAGTACTTCAGTATTAAGGATTACTCACACAACATTATGCATCATGATAGAAACACTAACAGTAATTGCAAGCAACAGTAAAGCTCATGCTCAATGACTGCCTCGTGCATTGAATTAGATACTCAAGGATCCCTACCGAAGATGAACTGCAGAAAGAGAGGGGGGAAATTTGGCTGAAGCAGTTTCCCTCCTACTTAGGAGTACTCAGATCTATTCCTGCCACAGAGTTTACACGCAAAATTGGAGGAAGTTCTTTACACCAGCCGATGCGAAGGCAGCGCTGTGTGTTCTTCATTTCCTGAGATGCTTCTTGCCACCCTACAGAGCAGTCGCTGCTAAAACCAATACGTCGGGGCATTCTTTGCCATTTTGGCAGAGGGGCCTGCAGCAGTGCTAAACCGGAAATGATTTTGCCTTCCTTCTAAACTTGGAGATTCAAATTTCATATTTCACATTGATATGAAACCAAAATCACTTCTCAACAGATTTTCAGTAGGCTCTAGGTTGGAGGACTGATCAGACTCGAGAGACAGGAGTGATACTGGCACTGTCACCAATCCAGTATTTGGCTGGAGCACATCACTTTCATTTTCTTCTAAAATCTCCCTACCTGTAAAACACTGATATATCTCTTCTTGGAAGCAGTAAGTTTTAATTAGGTGTTCTCAGTCTGTTGTTGTCAGTACATGAAGTGCTGTAAAAAAGTTTAATACCATGGCAAAATCAGGCCCAGGATCTCCAGCAGGAGCACAGTCAGTGGATTAGAAATCTTGCAAAGACTTCTGAATATTTTGATACTAATCTCTTTGAGTTTCAGTTACCTTCCTTAAATTAAGGCTAATTTTCACATGTCATAGCAGTACGATGAGACTTTCTGGTGTACTTTCAAGGCCCTCAAACTAGAGAAACCACCACAAAAGCAAAAAATCTCAGCATTCCCTCTGTCAGGTTTTTATCTGTCTTATAGTACAGCATGGTAAGATCTTGCAGAGTACGAAGAAAAGGTGCACTTTGCAAGAGTTTTTCCAGGTAGAAATCCTTTCCTGCCACGCTCCAACTTCATTAGGACAGTACGTTCCTGGGCAACGTTATCTGCTCTTCGTGCCAGTAGATGGCACCCTAAATATGAGCTCTACACTTAGCAGCCGCATTGCATTTGCTTTTTCACGAAGAGTTCTGGTATCAACTCCCATACCTACAATGCTGCTTTTGCTTTTACAATTTGATGTTTCTAAAACTACTACAGGTAGTGTCAGGGGCAATGTCAGTTCTGATTTTCCAGGGGAATTTGTTTCACTTGCTTCTGCAAGCCATCGCTGCCAAGCTTTGGGCAACTGCCTGTGAGGCACTCCAGGTTCGTTATATAATTAGCTTGTTTGCTGTTTGGCCAATAGTTAGCATCTAGATTTAACTTTTAGTTTTGAAAGGGTCTAAGTTTGATTTGCCAGAGAAAGGCATTAACCCAAGACTTTTGTTGTTTTTTATAGGGTTCCTGGAGCAAAGGGGCAGCGTAACTTTACTGTATTCACACCTAAAAGGAAAGAGACAGGGGAATACACTAACAAAAAGCCATTCTAGAAGGAAGGATGGGTGCAGCTGCTGGGCAAAGGGGTGCCAAGAGTGGCATTAGCTCGTGCCTCCTTGCCACTGACTTCCATTAGCATCTATATTCATTTCAGCTGCCCTTTAAGTACCACAGCCTCTCCTCAGGTAGCTCGCAAACTGGCTCAGTAAAGGACTGCTAGCCTAACTAACATAACTTGCTCGCAGTCCAGGGTTATGCCTGTGTTGGCAAAGAACAAGAAAAACTTCTGTGTCACCCAGGAAGCTTCAGCCAAGCCAACGGGGTGCTAATGCACCATCTCTGTGTGGCAGCTTCTCTGAGCTGCTCACTTCCAGGAGGTCAGGGAAGCCAGCAAGGAGAGCAGCGCTCTGTTTCCTCCTCTGCCTGGCAGTGGTTTCTCGAGCACAGCACGGAAAAGTAGGTTTCCCAGCAAGGTCTGTTTCTCCACCACTGTAGCCAGCAGCTTTCATGTGCTTTACCTAAAATATCTCTGAAGAATGCAAAAGATTAAAATATACTGGTGCGTCCTCCTTTAGGCTGAAAAGGGGAAATAAAATAAAATAAAATAAAATAAAATAAAATAAAATACAAAATCTCTTGCAACTCTCTCTTTCAGGTTACCATGGATGAGAGGCAGCAACATGAATAAGGGTGGGAAAAAGCCAGGGAATGATATGGGTAGAAGAAAAAGCACTGACATGAGGTCAGGCGGATACTACAGAAGGGGAGCATTGATTTTAGGGAGTGGGGGAAAAAGATTACGCTGGGTGTGAGAAAGGAGAACTTAATTCCTGAAAGTGGATAGATCAACATATTTCTAGGGCAATCAGTGCAACAGAGCTGAAGGGACAAAACTCCCTTTTTGGTTGGGACAGCAGGCAAAACCAGTTATCCTATACCCACACAAGCACTTGGAGATAGCCTCAGGAACTCAGAAGTTCTCCCTGGGGGAGAAGGGTTGCATATTTTTTATGAAATTACCAATACTACTTATTGACCCTGTAGTCATTCCTAGTGCCTCAGCGGGTCAACACTCCTCATCACTGCCCCAGGAACTGTGCCAAGAGCTCTCAGAGGAAATGTCCCCACACACGACTTGCTTCATCAGGTAGTGCAGCATCCCTGCGCTGAGCTGGGCAACGGGAGCCCGTGCTCCGATGACGACGGAAGGCATCGCATGCCAAGTGACATTTTACATAGCTGGCAGATCAACAGATAAGATACTAAAACCCTAATTGCTAAATGTACAGATGACTTTCAAACATGTGGCGTGGAAGTAATGAGTGTTACAGAAAGGAAAAATGAAAAGGCAATTGCACGAGGAAATCTGCATACACTATAAAACCATTCCTCAGAATCAGGCCCAGATGAAAGTAGTAACACAGCAAACTACAGAGATCAGGGGAAAAAAGAAAAAAGAAAAGAAAAGGAAAAAAAGCTTCCTTACAATGTACTGGCTCTTGGCAACTCTATTTAAAACAGCATTTGCTGTAATATTTCTTTTAAAAACAGTGTTTTCACAAAATCTTAATGTTTGCTATCAATTAAAATCTTTCAAGCATTTATCATTTCCTTCAGATGGGAAGAAAGTCCCTTCTGCTCATTCCCTTCAAAAAGAGGGAGGAAACAATACAGGAAACAAGGTAACATTAGATATTCTGTGACAAAACTTCCTTTGATTTTTTATTGAAAAGATGGAAAATACATTTAACTTTTTGCAAAATTAGGACAGTAAACAGTTCATTTCCCTGCCATTCTTATGCTTTAAGTAGCTTAATTATGGTTTCTGTCTCACAGTGACAGGCACCAACTGTTTCACTCCTAAGCAGCTCATGGAGCTAGAGGAATTTTCATATTGCAGGTATCAGCTTTTTTAACCCACTGTGGAATGTTGCTTTGTCCAAAAATGCATCATATAATGAGCAGACTGACTGGTGTTACTCAACAACACTTCTTCATTACTTTTATTACAGTATCAGTAAAGTTAGTACATAGGTTTTCCACAAAACAAAGCAAAACATTAGTTCTTCAAGAGGCAAGAGGACAGCAGCATTTCTAAATTTTGGCCTGTATTATGCCTACATTTCCTACAGCTATGTACAATAAAAGAGAGTGCACATGTTAATTCATTACCGTCTTGTACCAAGTATGTATAACAACTACTTTCATCCAAGAAAGAAAAAATTTACTCATGATTAATATAATTGGTTGCATTTGTTTTCAACATGCTGAGATTAAATCAATGTATATAATCTTGTGTTTAACAAAATAGCTTTTATTTTCTTCCAACTATCTTTCTTCCTTATGACTTCTGCACCACTATCACATCAGAAGTGTAATGAGCATGAAAGCGCTAAACACAATAAAGTGAAAGCATTGCAAAATTTAAGTGCAGCTGGTTACAGATTCACTAATTCCCTTCTGCTGCTGCTTGGTCTTCTGCTGAAGAGCACAGCACACATGAAGAGCATCCACAGAAACCTAGTGCAATGATACTACAGAAGAGTCAAACTCCCCACTGCAGTCACCATCAACCTAAACCTTGGAGCCTGCCTAAACAAACCATAAAAAGGGAAGAGGAAGTAAGAATTTACAAATGAAAAACAAGCTAGTCCGTGAGTCAGAGCATTCTTACTAAGGAGAAAAGATATTGCTGTGTCTGTGAAAAAATGTCTAAAATCAACACACCTACGTAAATATTTCTGCTCTTGGTTTTTGCTCTTAGAGCTCTCCGTGCTGTTCGTTATTTCTGCCAAAGAGGGCTCCGGGGGTAGTAGGTTCTTAACGCACAACTGATGGAAACGAAGGAGGACAGATAAAGCAACTGTAGGTAAAGAGAGGAGGCAACAAGTGGCACGTGGATTTTTCCCTCAATTCTTCTGTACACACTATTGCACACTATTGTGTCCGTCCCTTCCAAACTGCTCTCCTGGCTAGCAGGGCACAGGCTCAGACCAAGCCCAGGGCAGGGACACGAGCAGCAAGGGCTGCAATGAAATGGTGTGTGGGGCTGGCTTCCAGAAGAGGCCTGAAGCCAGTTCATCTGAGTACTAGAAAAACCCTTTGTAATGAAAATGCAAAGCAGATGCCTTTTTCCATTGCAGAGAGATGTCATCCAACTTGGAATAATTTGCACTTAGGAGTAGCATTAATATCTACCATCAATCACATCTGTGGTCAGAGCAGGAGATCAAGAACAACACTGCACCACCCCTGGCTGGATCTTTACTCCTGTTTTAGCCCTTCATATCTGATTTAGAGAGATGTCAAAGCAGAATGTCATATGGAGTTCAATAGCCTCTCCTCAAGTTAATAACACCGTTTCCCTTATCGTCCAAACTTGAAATCTCATCAGCAGACATCAGCGAGTCAGCTGGTGTGCCCTACTTCCCACTAAAGCCATGAATTAATGCCATTAGCGTTAATTACTTCACCATCTTTTACATTTTTACCTGCTGCAGCCATACTAGACTTTCACCGCTGTCTCTCAGAGCCAACAATAAACTGAGCAATCATTGCAGCAGTCATCTTACTTAATGCTTTTAAACACTGGCTTTGAGTCACTCTTTTCTAGTCCAATATTTCAGGACTTTCTGCAAATAAAGGAAGAAATGGCCTATACAGTTCTTCAGACAGTTTGGACAAGCATGTACAGTTTGCCTATGCCTCTGCTGTAGTCAGAGAGAAGGGTATAAAATCTTTTTTACTTTATTTATAGCAGAATAGCTTTATTTAGCTAAGAAAAGCTCTAAAGTGTAGAATATGGTCTCTAAGAATACATCTAAAAGCAAATTTCTTTGCGCAACTTGCCCAAATCATAACAGGCTTCCTAGGCAGTACTGCGATCCAAGACATAGAGCATTTTCAAGCACTACTGTTAAAAAAACTCTGAGTCTAAAGAATCTTTCATCTATGAGCTTTTAAATTGATCCTCAATATGATGACTATTTTTAACCTTTTCTTTTAATCCTCCTATATTCAGAAAGTATTATGTCTTACAGTAATACTTGGTTAGTAACTCCACGTTTCTCATGATTGAAATCTCATGTACCAGGGTCATACTGAACAGGAACAAACTGTGTTATCATTTAATACAATTTCTTCTTAGTTTGTGCAATATAGTACATATAGTTCCAGACAGGTGTTAGAGGCCTGATTCTGATCTGAGTTTCACAGGGAACTCACTGAAGTTCATTTCAGTGAAGTTCAGTCTATTGAGTTACAGCAACACTAAGGTAGCATTAACTACACTTGACCTAATTCTCCAGCAGTCTAGGGAATATAGCCAGACCATTTATTGCATTGCAAAGCCAGGTAGGGAAACATACTTTATAACGCACTGCCAGGGGGAAGGACACAAGTTTATACCATTGTACAACAGTAACAGTGGTGTTTAATTTAGGGTATAATCACATGCTCTAAGTTTCCTCTGATGATAGATTTCCTAATAATTAAAGTTTTAAATTGCACTACTTTATTTTGCATACCTGAGCCTTATCATGCGTGTTTAGAAAATGAGCTTTCCCTGTCGTTCCACTCAGAGTGTGTGGCAAGTCCTCATGGGTGAGGACTCCACGTCACACAACTGCTGTTACAGTTTGATGTTTCAGTGATTTCCTGCCCATTAACCACAGCACTAAAAATATGAGGAACAGCTTAGTGCTATGAAGCTTGACTGTAGTTTATTCTAATTTTTCTGCTTGTAACAGCATCTTACACCATCAAAAATAAAAGGACACATAAAACATAAAACATCAATAATAAGAGTGAGAGTGAGTCTCACTTTCTGATAGATAGCAGCAAAATTAGGGGTATAGCTTAATCAAACATACAGTTTCAATGACAAAGTTACTAATCTTCACAAATCATTGACCAATTTGTCTCATGGGTTAGTGAAGAGAGATGCAGAGGCAGAAAATTTGAATAGATGTGCTAAACTGGCAAGGGCTCTCCAGGAGGATTAGAGCACTGAGATCCTGCTTTGTGTCGTTCTGAAATCTTTCCAGTGGAAGATGATGGCTGAAAGGCCCTAGGTCTGCTTCCTGCAAAGATGCGAGAGAGATCTTGAAAAGCTACTTGTACCATATAGATGAGAGGTGTGCTATCTCTGGAAATGCTTCTATATCCGGATAGAAATGGCTTGAGAATCAGAGAGGAAAGAGAGTGGGAGACAGGTCCTATTCAAAGCTGGGTAGATAGCATACCAGACTCCTTACATCCATATTTAATGACTACAGACTCTTCTCCAATCCTTTTTGATTTCCATGACCTTCAATCTACAGGACTTCTCTCCACAAATAAATGCTTGTTAGGAAATACCACTAGGATATTATTGGAAAAGAATGAGAACACTATGCAATGGAGTAAAGGAGTTTTTTCAAGTCAGCAAGGGACTACATATGGTCATGCCTCTTCCTACATCACTTAGTTCCTTAATCATATTACATGGGAAGGTTTTGGAAAAGGTAGCAGTTGTTTCAAAAGTTTGTCTGTACCAAAATATCATATGGGATAGCATAACTGAGTCTATTTTCACCATTTTAATGTCAATTTAATATCTCAGCTTCAAATAGAACTTGAAGCTAGAAGTAGCCTCTGTGTACAGTTTGGCCTACGTATTTTCTGGAAACAGTCATCCATAACAGAAATTCAATTGAATATGTAAAAGAACACGCCTGGGAAAAATTGCTGCTTCTAGGTCTTCCTGTTGGCAGTGCCTTTGGTTTCTTTTTTGAGAACATCTGACTCCGCTACACCTGCCTCCATTTCCTTGCTGTGCAAACTACAGTGCAGTACTTCAATTTATGAAGACTGGTCATACATACAGTACTAAAAAAAAAAAAAAAAAAAAGAAAGAAAGAAAGAAAGAAAGAAAGAAAGAAAGAAAAAAGAAACCTTATAAATAATGTCATTCAATATGTACCATACCCTATGAAATTTAACAGCAGAAAGAGTATGGTTTAAAAATTAAACCAAAGACAGTAAGAGTTCCCAGTACCAGAAATTCATAAGAGTTTAATTAACACAAACAAGAGCTGAGAAATGCTAGAAGAAAACATAGGCATACTGCTTGGTTATTCCTGACCTGCCTTCACCTGCCAGGTGAAAAAAAGATAATTTCCTCTCACTTCCTTCCTTCCTGCTACACATCTATACACTGCAGATAGGTACGTAACAGAACCATCGATTTACAGCCAGCCCAGATAAGGCTGACCAGCTCTAAACGCATTTTATACCTGTATATGATGCTTATTGCACCATAACTTTATTTTCCTGCAGTCTAATTCTGAATAAAAATCCCAATGTTTTTTCTAGGAAGATCACATAAGAATCACAAATTTTCTCCGGTGCTTGAAAGAAATCTGTTCCTATAGCCTAAATGTTCAGAAAAGTGTTTTTACTTTTAATGTTGCCAGATCTGAAGTGAAGAGATACTATGGAAAAGGTTATTCTTGCAGTATTTAGAGATACAAGCAGAAGCAGAAGTGACAGAAATTTCAAAGACTGCTTGAATTGCTTCCAGCTCAGTTTTGCAGAACTTCTCCTCACTGATATTCAGATATTCATCCAAACTTTACATGCTTACCTGACCTAGACATGTGGTGATGGTAATTTTGGAACAGCCCAAACTCCCCAGAGAAATGCAAGAGCTACTATTGCAAGACAAACAGAAGCATTAGAAAAATATGTTCACGACTTGATACAAATAGCCAAAGAAACTAACTTCCCATAAGGTCAGATTTCACAGCTCTGCCAACAGAAACTTCAGTTTCCGTTTGACTGCGGCTATATAAACAAGTTATCACAAGGCCAGCTAGGGCTGGGTGCACTAGTGACCCGCACTTTCTTAATGTGCATCCACACTAAACGCAAGCAGCTTATCCCTCCGTGGAAGAAGCACCTGGCATTCACCACATAGTAAGACTACACAAGTTTTATCACGCTGTAACTCTAAATTAGTTACGTAATAGCAAACGCTTGGAGTAGTAGT
Organism: Rhea pennata; assembly: GCF_028389875.1. NCBI lineage: Eukaryota > Metazoa > Chordata > Aves > Rheiformes > Rheidae > Rhea > Rhea pennata. Next base: position 5,182,935 of record NC_084668.1, read on the forward strand.
TATGTCCCAGTTTGCCTCTGGTCCCTGGTTCAGGCAGCCTCGGCATCATCATCACGGGAAAAAACTTCCTGGACAGCCCTCAGCAAACCAGTGAGGGTTGTTTTAAAGTCTCAGCTAGCTGAGGTGTATCCTAAATGTCCCTCAATTTAGTTAATAGCTTAAACGTACGTTTCCCCCTCTCCAAACCCATTTTACAACCCCATATAGGCATCATTGTGCAGAAGACAAGTCTGTCAAACCAAGACACTGAGATTATTGAACAGGAAACGCTTTAAAGCTCCTCTGACTTCAGAAATAATACAAAGAGGTAAAATAAAGTTCTTTGGAAGTACGTCTTTCTGACACTATCGCCTATCACAATAGCATCTACACCAAGTGGCTCACCACGTGTTTGGACAGGAAGATGCCTTCGCTCCTGCTGCCCAGGAGAGCGGCTGTCTCCCTACGCTGTGCACGCAAAACGATCCCTCCCACTCTCTTCCCTCACTCTTTCTGCAGCCGTAGCTGCAGCAGTTTTCCTACAGCTGCTCCCTTACTTCTTCTCACTGCTCTCACTTTCCATCTGAGAGAAAAAAAAAAAAAAAAAAAAAAGAAAGAAAAAAAAAAAGGAAAAAAAGCAGCAGCAGCTCCAGACACTTTTAATCAGTTCTCGCACTCCATCTCCGCTTCCCTTTACCGGGTTCTTGTGCCGCTCCTGTAGGAGACCTGCTGCTGTGAAACGCAGCAGAGCCTGCGCTCAGCGCTTTTAGGAGAAAACGTCTAGGCTACATCAGGAACTGGACGAGAAAAATTTTGTGGCTTGCATGTAGCAGCCCCTCTTCTGCATTTCGTGGGGCCCCTGCTTTGCTTCCGCGGCCAGCTGCGCTCTGCCGCTGCCCTGACTGCAGCAGGAGCGGGCAGGCCCGCCTGCTCCGCGGCAGCACGGCGCACGGCGGGGAGAAGGCAGGCGCTTGTTATCTGAGATCGCTCCGTACAACTCAGGTGTCTGCCGTTAGCAGCGGGGAAAGACCAGGAGTACTGCAGTACCAAAAATGTATCTTTTCACAAAAAAAAAAAAAAAGAGCATAATTTTTTAATTATGCAGAAAGTTTGAACGGAGGCTCCGTTATAGCTGCATCTCAAATGATTACTGCATACGCCCAATGTTTTGTGTGAGAGCACATTATTTCGCAAAGATAATTCAGGATGATTCCAGCAACTCTGTACATGTGCTTTCTGCAGAGCAGGGAATCAAACTAACCTGCAGATAAACTGTCTGGCCGCAGGGATGCCGTATTTGTTAAGAGCAGCTAACGTCTGAAGCAAGGACAGCCGGACTGCAGTGGTGCCCGATCTTGCGCAGAAACAGGAACGCTCATCGGCAGAGTAGTGCCGGCTGCTCACTGCCCCCAGCTTTGCTAACAGTACGAATTAAAAAGCCAAGTATGCGAATAGTAAAATAGAGCGGTGACGAAAAGGAGTTGATTCTCCTGTGTTTAATTTGCATGTTCTAACTGATGGCTTTCAAAGCACCGTTTATTTTAGAATAGGTGGAGATGTTTGAAATTACAGTTGCTTCCCCTCCCGACGCAGCCCGTGGTGTCCGAAGGCCGCGTTCCCACCTCTCCCAAGCGCTGGAAGCGGCGGCTGCTCTCGCTGCGAGGGCAGCCTGCACCTTCACCTTAGCGGCCGCACTCCACCCAGCGCCAGCCGGCGCGTCCCCCCCATCCACCCGTGTTCAAAGCGGTTGCAAAATCCGCGGTCAGCAGGAAGCTCCTCTGGAAGCCGGCATGACCAGGAGGCTTTTCTGGCCTCCTCCAGAGCATGCAACGGGGTTGCTTTCTTCTGAGGCGCATCGTAGCTGCGGCTGGCGGACTCTGAACAAGTATTAAATTTGCCGTCGGCTCTGTGCTTATTAGCAGCCTGGTTTCACGCAGAGCTGATGAACTGCAGGCTCTCGTCCCTTGTTGGCTGCAACTGCTGCACTCACAGCTCAAGTGACTGCTTGCAGGCCCGCGTACCTGAGGTAAAACTTCCTTTTAGTACACCAGTGTTGTTCCCAAATATACATATACATAAATATATATATATATATCTTGATGCAAGATAGAAGTCTGGTAAGAAACCCCTGCATTCAGCGTTCTTTTTTTTTTCATTCTTTTGATTCATGCAATTTAGTGCTTCAGATGTTAATAAAAATCCTCCTTCCATTCTATTGTGCTCCAGGAAATATTTGATAACGTGTCAAACTTCAGAAGAAAATTAAAAAGAAAGTTTTCCTACTAAAATCTCTGAGCAGCATCTCTGAATATCTCAAGTCTGCAGAACAACATAGCACTCGCTGCACAGCCTACACTAAACTGCCCATGGCAAATTCAAGAACCATCTGAGGAGACCAGTTTCTTCAAATCTCTGCTGTGACTGGGGACACTCCTCACCTTACTTTGTAAAGGTCAAGGAATTAATGAATGAGGAGGAATGGAGATAGGCTTTCCTTGGACCACTTCCACTTCTTTTGGCACTGTAAGAAGAGTGGATGGTTCAGTGCCATCTTCTGTTCCAAAAATCTATTGATCTGTATTTTGGGGGTAGGGAAGGTCCTAATAAGGTAAGCAAGCATGCAACATACTAGTGATACAGGAAATAATGAAGTTTCTAATTCAGGCCCCAAAACTACTTGTCCCAAAGCAAAAAAGGTAGCACAAGTGAGGACAGCCCAGACAATTGGAAAGTCTGATGCAACATCATCCTGTTAGAAGATGTTGATTCATTTGTAGCATGGCATTTTTCAGAAACACGTTTTGTCCAACGGTGCTCAGGGAGGACTCTGCCAGTGTTCCCTACAGGTGCCCCCAGTGGGTCCCTCTAGCTCTCCTGCACCCAACATGAGGGATCCATCCATCTGTTCGTCCATCCGTCCCTGAGCTGTCTCGCACCTCCAGACCATCCTCCTCACAGCAGGACAGAGGACCGCAGGCCTGCAGTGGGACCACTGAAATACCGAGAGCTGCTTGGTGGCCACATACAGCCACCGGCAGGACCTCCTGCATTCCCAAGCTGGATCCTCAGGTCCTGGAGGCTGAAACTCCAGGACTGTGATTCTCTTCACAAAACATGCCTGTCATTTCCCTCGTTGCTCGCAGAGGAAGAGAGCTCAGTAACATCCTGAGCAGCAGACAAACAAGTACAGGTGCTGAACAAAAAGCATTGTATTGGGGTTGGCCTCATGGTATCTGATTCAGCACCGAGCACGGCAGCGGCTTTGCTCAGGGTGTGGCAGGAAAAGAAGTCAGAAACAAAGAACAAGAACATGCTTCAAGCCCATCTCTTCAGCTTTTAGCCATATTCACTTCTGGTTTTCCTTCCTCATTTTCTTCCCTTTCTCTCTTAAAATGTTGCAAACTGATACATGTTTGGAGATGGACTCAGAAGAAATATTTGTGAAAAACCACAATACAAACCCAAAACATCCAGCTTAACTGCAAGTGAATGATTTAATACCCGTCAATCTCAAATGGTAGGAAATGTTGTCTTTAACAACATTTAACCACTGTAGGTTATAAAATAGAACCATAGAAACTAACCATAGAAATGTCAAAGACTTCAACTTACCTACTTAATTTATTGAAGGAATGTTTGCACAGATAGGGATCTGTGCAATGAATATTTTACTATGCAATTTACACACCCAAAAAGTTTAGCAGCTAATTTGGAGAATACCAGAATCTGTAAAATAACCCTTCAAACTCTTTTCTAATCCATTTCCAAAGCAGTTCTTTCTCATGCTAAGTGCATATGCAAATAGAAAGCAAAAAACATAAAAAGGCATAATTTTCCAAGCATATATGAACTTTGGATTCTTAGCTTCTGACAAAGAGGACTCATTTCTGTATATACTAGGCCTCAGCACTTCCAAGCAACTTCAGAACGAACCATTGAAAATCTGGTCCAGCATGAGCTGGCTACATGCACCAACTGAGCTCCAGCAGAAGCAGGTAAGTTGTCATCATGCCCCTCCTTGTAAATTTAAAGTAGCTAAGCATCCATGCCCAAAAAGGTAATACCTCCTTTCCCCGCTTGGACGGTATTCTTTAAAAACATTCAAGGACATTTCCCTTGTTCCTACTCCGGCCAACCTCAAGGTGCCTTAAATTGTAATAAAAGTTATTAGAGTACACTGAGCTGTGTAAGAGGCCTCACTTTTAAATTGAAAACAGATCTGCCCTGAAGAAGTCCCAGTGCAAATGAGAAGCTAGCAGTGTTTATTTTGCAGTGAGTCTCCAAAACAAACATTTTATAGTATTTCCCAAACCAGAGAAGACTGACAGAGAAATTTCAAGTGAATGAAGTTACAAACCTTAATATCCAATAGAGCAAAAGACCAATCAGCTTGGTCTTTAACATGTTGATAACAGAGTGTCTGCCAAATTAAGATTTATTGAGTGCTCTGATATAAGCAGACTCAGCTTTGTTAAAAGGTTTCAAAAGCAGATAATACTCCTGCAGCATCACCTAGGGCAAGCTAGCAGGGTCCCAGCTGCACAACTAACAAGCCAGGGTGTCATCCTGGACATGCCAAAGCATGTGGAGGCTCCCCACTCTGAGACTCAGGGGATGTTGAAGTAATTACTTTCATGATAACAAAAGCTGTCGCAAGCCACCATCAGATGGGAAAAGGAGACACATTTGTAAAAGTTGTGCAATCAGATGAAGAATGCTGTGCTCTTGTAAAGTACTTGAATTATCATGGAAGACATGCAGGCAAAAGCTGGTCCACAGTTTTATCTCACTGCTTCCAGACTAATGCTATCAACACATGAAACCATCAAAGCCGTCAGAGCATCTTCATACCAACAGTGTCCACTACCGCAGCTACTATCTTTGTAGTATGGAGAAGTAGCTCTAATATATCCAAGTGGTAGTCTTAGTCAGGATAGAAGTGAAACAGAGGCTTTATTTAGCGAGCTCTCCAGCAAAGCTTTATTTTGTCTTTAGAAGAGATGGGCCCAAATAACCTATACATACAGTATTAGCAATATTCTGCACATTTCAAATCCCTAATAAACAACACACATGAGCAGTAGCAGACAGACTTCTCCAACACCACGAGACACGTTTTAGGAGTACGTAGGCTTTAACTACCTATAAAATGGTTAGCAACTCATGCTGATTGAGCTGACACAGCATAGTGGCAATGCAGAAAAGAAACAGTTAAGAATTATAAGCAAGTATCAGAATTACACATTATGATCCTCAAAGATACTACATATAACTCCTAAGCCTACTGCGGCTGAGCAGAAACAGGTCATCAGACATTAGCAGTTGCCACTGCTGAAAGACTTCAGGACTCCTCAGCACAGAAACAAGCTGATGACTCTGAACAGAAAAAGGCAAAAGCCATCCTCTCCACCAAGCACTGGAGATGTGGAAGGGTGCTCCAAATGTATCACCCTGGGTACTTCTTCTGAGAGCCTGGCCCCAAGCTTGTCTTATTAATATCTGCCACTGAACTGAAATAATAACTTTTGGCACCAGAAACAGAGAAATCAGCAGCAGAGCTGCCAACAAGTTCCTGGCGCCATTACAGCGTTCCCCATGCTGGAGGTTTTCCTGTTGTGCCACCCAAATACCAGTCCAAGATTCAAAATGGGACTGTCACCATTTTGGCTTCTGGCTCCCAGAGCTTGCCTCTGCTGCCGCCGGGCTCCCGAGGGCCCGGGCCTCACGTCAAGGGAACAGGGAGTTTATACAAGTACAGCCACAAAGGTGGGTTTTCATAATTTAGTAATAGTGTGTAGTAGGAGCTTGAAAATATAGAAACTACTGAAAAAGCTGGCTTACTATTTAAAAAAGAAAATGAACAAGTGTGTGTTGCAGTGGTGAACGTAAGCCAGGACAGAGGTACAGTGAGCAAGAGATGCTGCATTTAGACGGATCTTCTCTGGACGTAGTCAGACAAGTTGCAGAGAAGGGGGAAAAAATAAAGAAAAATAGCGCTCAGTATAAAGAAAAATAATTCTCAGAATTCAAACTACTTTACCAGATCTCACAAGTCTGTCGGAAAATGCATTTCAAATGACTCTAAAGGCATTGCAGCAGCAGCAGCATAAACACCAGTACAAACACAGTCCAGGAAGAGAACATATTCTTTTTTTACAGTTTCCCTGTCTGTGCTGATTTGTATATGCAGGCAGGACAGCTTTTTTTTCTCCAAAAAGTACAGAAAACTTGAAATGTAATCTTAGAACACTGCTTTTAAAAATCTGTCTCCAATTAGTATGCAAGATTTCAAAATGAGCTTCAAGTCACTTGTGATTTCTTTCAACTCTGACCCATATTTCCCAAAGAAAAACAAGTTGCTTCTTATGATAAGGCTATCAGTTACAAACACGAGCACATGCCACAAAGTTTGCAGCAACTGTATGTTACCAGGAAAATAAATCACTATAAAACAAATCTTGCTAATCCTGGACTCTCCTTTAGGTCGGCCATAACTAAATCGTTATACCGTGTTGTTTGAATGCCCTCCTATATTATTATTTCTTGAAAGACCAGAAAGCAGTGTTTGCACACTGATGGTGGCGCAGTGCTATCTTTTCTGATAAACAGATTGGGCCTCAGGATCTGCAACCTTTTTCTGGCCAGCTCCAAAGCAAGGGAGGCATTTGGCTTGATCTACAACAGCATCATGTGGGACACGTGCTATCACTGGGCCATTTCCACTGAGCAGCTCCATGAGCAACACTGACAACAGCAGTAGATAAAAAGGGCTTTTTTTTTTTTTTTTTTTTTTTTGCATGACCATGTTTACACCTTCCTGTGTCCTGTTCCTATTAGCACTACTGATGGATGATAGAGCAGTACCAAATTTTGTGATCCCGCAACGTGATTCTCAGTTTCTATGATGGGAGACCTGTGAGATAGCAGGAGCTCTGCCCCTACGGAGCTGCTCCGGCATTGCTGTGCTGCCTCGCGTGGCCCCACGTCCCAGCCACACTCCTCCCACCGCTGGCAGCCCAGGCTGCCACGAGCGCATCTCGGATCAAGGACACCCAGGGAAAGGGGCGATGGGAGAGAAGATCCCAGCATTTGTACTGCCATCGGGTCCTGCTGACAAATCCCGGCTCCACAGACAGATTGGACGGACCAGAGTAGGGTTAAGAAGCCGGGGAGAAATCCCCTTCCATCTCTAGAGATCCCTAGCATCACTTCTCACCACTCACCAACTCGTACAGCGGTCACTGTCACTAATCACCACTCTGGTGGCCACCAGCACACAAACCCCCTGTTCACATAGTGCTAAATTGCACCCGTAAAGACATATGCTGGGAAACACGATCTATCTCCTTTCCTGTGCAAAGGGCCACAGCTTGGTTCCTTTCCCCCCTTTTAGGGATAAGTTAACACAGGCAGAGATACGAGACATGATTAGCGGCTTAGGATACTACAGAGGATCTCTAATATCCATAGATAGAAGATCTCCGTATCTATAGTTGCTCCTTCCATAGATGTGGCAGTTTTGCTAGACTCTAAGTACTAATTTTGCCTTCAAAGCATCAATTCACATTTGTACCCTGTACAACATTGCTCATTGTTTTCAAATTAGCAAATAACAATAGAAATAAAATAATTGCATAACTGTAATCTGTATCGAATGCCTACAAAATACAAGCAATTGTAATTATTTTAGAAACCCTTAGAAACAGGTTTCAGGACCTGCAATTAGCATGAACTGAAGATTCCTTACCTACAGGCTCACAGAGGTCGTCTTCCCATCTCAAACTGTCATCAACCGGCAACAGTTTAACTATTTCAAAAAACGGAAAACATCTAGGTCACATGTCTAAAGACAGCATTTGGGTTAATCTCCTGCAGCTCATAAAGATAGAAAGAAAGCAGGAAAAAAAGAGTAAAATAAAACCACTTCCTGCAAGAGCAGGAGCTAACCATCTCACCAGTGAGTGACTTACGCTCAAGTCTAGGGTAAAAGTCTTCTGCAGCGGATAAAGAGACAAACTCTAAAGTACGACACCAACTTCTCTGTTAAAATTGCAACAAATAAGGAGGGGTTATTTTTGCAGAAGGTGAACATGAGGTTTAAAAGGAAATGCTGAAAGGAATTACGATTCTAAACCTCAAGACAACTTCCCTTTTCTTACCTTCGACAAAATGTTTTGAGCACTAAGATAAATAGCTTGCAACAAAATCTGCTTTGCTGTTGAGAAAAGGAGCTTTAGTAAACACGACACTTACCGTACTGTTACTTTAGCTATATAAAATAGCAAACTCCAGCCAATCAGAAAGTTTGCTACTGAAAAAAAAAAAACGCTTGAACTTTTGCCTGGTGAAGTTCTCTTAGATAAACACTTCTGTTTCTTTGATTTTCTGTTTTAACACTTCTCCTCGCAGCAGCCCCGAGAGCGCCGCACGCGTACGCAGCTGCTGCTCGGCTTTGCTTCCCGCAGTGACGCGCGCCGCTACGTTGCTCCCGGGCAGGAGGAACCCCAAAGCCCGTCACGGGCGGATGGCGACGTCGGACGGCTGCGCGCCTCCGGCAGAGCCCCTTCCTCACCTACGCCTGCCCCGCTGCCATCTTTCTGCAAGGAACGGCAGCGTCTTTGCAGGCGGAGGGAGCGCGGGGAGCCGCGGGGGCTCCGGCCCTGCCGGGGCACGGTGGCTGCGCCGTGCGCGGCGCCGGCAGGCTGCAGAGCCCTCTGTCAACACCCTAGCAGAACACGGCCGTGGTTTTGGTCACCTCCCACGATGAAGTGAAGACCTGTCCGATGACCCGATAAAATCCTGTCTGTCCTTCAGTTCAAGGATTTGTCCCGACGGCCCAGGAATACGATAAAATTCTTGCTCCTTTGGGCATGCATTTGGCACTGCTCACCCCAAAACACTGTGCAGATGTCCGGGAAAGAGTTCACTGGAACCCCTAAAGGCAGACCCTGCCGGACACCCCAGCGTCTGGGGCAACCTCTCTGGGAGTCAGCTTTTAGCAGGCTGTTACACTCGCTTCATTAGAGAGGAGAAAACACATGGATACGGACAGGAGATAAAGTTGGGCAGCGTGAGCTAGCACTCACGATCTTTAACCAAGATATGCTTGCAGTCGTTGCGCTTTCAGGATGTTCTCTGATGATGGACTTTCAGCACAGCAAAGTGGATGTTGCGTGCAAGTGTTGGTGAGGTGTTTCTCCCAGATGTGAAGAGACCAGAAAAGAAAGCAACATGGTGCTTTCTCCACAAGCTAACCAGCGTTAGGGCTTAAAGAAACTGCAGCAGCGCTAATTAATTACTATCTCTTTTAAAAGCAATGTATATTTCAACTAATTTTGTCCTAGGAATGGTTTGCGAGGACTACTAATTGAAAAATCTGTTGCAGCTGCACAGATCAAGTTTTTTTTTTTAATGAAACCAGCAAAAGGTGTTTTTATCATTTTAAATAGTAAATAATTATGGGCAGGGTGGCGTTATTGGACAGTAGAACCTTGTCACTAGAACACGAAGTGGCTATCAGAAAACCTGTAAAATACAGCAGCAGCACTTGTCTACGATACCGCATCCAAAACCTGGCTTACCGGGGATGTGACATTTTTTTTCGTGAAAACGCCTTTCACTACACACGTAACGTTTGAAGTCACGTCGCGTACTACTTCTGATTTCCTCAGCATCCATTTGACGGTATGTCAGCAATCACAGAATTCTGTAAAAAGACGGCAGCTTTGCATACTGCGAACCCAAACTTACGCAGCACCAGCTTCCTGTGCGATCTCTGGAAGGCTGAAAATACTTCAGAGGTGCAAAAGCAAGTTTAACAAAATCTAAGAGCTCATTTAATCTCAGTAAAACTCTGCAGGAAATAGCAACTACCTAGGCACTACCTGGAGCAGACCGCTGCTGAAGAGATTTTTCTTTGCGGGTGTATTATGCAAGTTAAAGAAGTGTTATCACTGCTGGGTTTTGCTGCTGTGACCTCTCAAATCTGAGACCCAGATTTCTTGTCCCTATTTCAGTGCCGTGTGGAGCACTCATGAGACATGCAATCAAGCTAGTGAACATCTGAAATTACACATCGCACACCTGAGAGCGCAGAGCGTTGAGGCTAAAAACGCTGTTTTTTAATTACACATTATGGATTGCTGGAGGATGCTGAATGACCAGCAGCTGTTGCCAACTGAAGTCTAATGAATTGAAGCAGTATCATGTATTCCTTTAGGAATACATTCCCTAACACTTCGTCCAAGACTGACTCTGGACCAGCGGTCTCCTTGGTGAAAAGGAAACACGACCTTCCTTCCCGTTTGCTTCATTCAGTCGTTACTCTCTGCTGAGACTGAAGGGCAGCCCAGACCGGCTTGCATAGCAGGCGCCATCCCACTAACAGCAAAACTAACTCAGTGGATAGCTCAAGCCGTAAGAGACACCGCCAACCTGGAGAGCAGGCAAGCGCAAGCCTGGAAGAACAACCGCGTATCCAGGCACTGCTTCCAGACAAAAACAAAAATTTATCAATGCAAATGCATAAAGTTACAAAAGTTTGCAGTGCCATAATTCATTGGGAAAAGCCTAAGAAACTGGTAGACTTTGTGATAATGAATAAATAATGCACTATTATTTCCCACATTCTTCATTAGTCATTAAATATTCTTTATTAAAAAGCGGATTTTATAATTTTTGTTATTTTTGGTGGGTTTAAAATCTTTAAATAAAGTAGAACAAAAAGTTATATCTGTTTGGACAGTAATTTATATTCTTGCTCACAACCCGTGTTTGCTCGGAGGGTTCGTGTCCGCTCAGTAGCCACTGTTGTTGCTCTAAGGCTCTGAACACTTACTGCATTTCTAGGAGCGCATTCTCGTGTATAGAGAAGGCCAGGCGGCGACACCACTAGCTTATAGTCCGAGATAGCTGCAGTCTCTGGTATTATTTGTTTGGGGAATAAATATTTGTTATGTAGAAACTTGTGTGTAAACGTCAATGTAAAGGTACGATGATGGTTGAATTCGCACAGCCCTCAACCATAATCTGCATTATATACACTCCATTATTGTTTTCCAAAGCCTTTTACTCAGAGCTGACTTTTCCACTAAATAATCTCTTTTACTTACCACAAAATTAAAAAAGCAAAAGACATTTTTTAAAAATTGCCACAGGTGGTAGAAAACAGGTCCCATGAGCTGTTTAGCATCAGCTGTATGGAAGGTACATATGTGCTGTGACTTGAGGTCTAAAACCCAGTGTTCAAATTAGTATTTGATTAATAGCTGACCTGCTAAAGTTTTGATTACAGATATACTTCATGAAACAACACAGATGTTTAGAGTGGAGAACTTACCTCCTAATAAAGATTATTTTGCCTTATTGTGAGGTTTGGATTTAGAAATATTCATAATTAACAAAACAATATTTATTTTTAAACTTACTATTTCCCAAGGCCATCCAGTCTAATTTTTCTCTTTTCTTTTCTGGATATTGAAGTTAGTGTAAACTACCAGATAGGAAAGCTTTACATAAATCCAAGCTGTCTGTTCCTTTACTCTTTCCCAGGTGTTTTGGGGTTCTTACCACTCACTTATTTCAAAGGCCAGCCTTCCTAGTGTACCTTAAAAAACTTAGAAAAGCCATCAGCAATAATGCCAACCCATTGTACAGTAATACTGCACTAAAAAAGGAGACAAAACACAAGCATATGTTGATGCATTATTTAAAGACTTTCCTTGACAGGATTTAGTAACATGCAAGCTTTAAATGCAGTGTAAATGCATTTTCCAGCATGTTAGGCCTCTGAGTGCTAAATGTGCTAGAATACTGAACTGCCAAAAAGGTAATTTTACATCACACGATAACGGACCTTCCAGAGACAAATGCGTGTCATGCACATTGCGTGACAATATCTTAATCCACAGAGCCATACTTACTCGAGGCAAAATTACTAACTGGTGCTACTAGAAACCTCCGCCAAGCCCTTCTCATCTCTGAAGTACTAGCACTGGGTTCAGGTCTGATCCAAACTCCCTGCCAATAACTTGTCAGTTGGAGATGTCTCAAAAACTGTCAGCGTTTTCACTGTAAAGGAAATCTGAAGTGGCTGTCCTTAGTCAAAAACTGATACTCCAGCCGGTGTTGTTCCTACCTCGATTATAAAAGCTGCAGCTACACAGTGAATAACAGGGCGGGAGAGTCCCCAAGCCTCTCTGCACTGAGCATGAAGAGGAGAAGGCTCCGAGATGTTCAAGGATATCCCCTTCTACTGCTGCAGCCTTTGTGAAAGAGGAGGTTATTTTGACAGTATCAATTTCCATAGGTACATTTGCAGAAAGAGAAATCTAAGCACACAGCATCACAAGGAGTTCATCAAAATAACACAGTTCCCATCGCACCAAAAAATAACAACTTCTGAAGTCATTAGCTGGCTCTTCCTAACAAAGCTTGCATCTGGCCTGCAGACTCTGCTCTTCTTCTCCCATGGTACCATTGCACAGAGCAAAACAGAACTGCCCAGACAGTTGTGCCAGAAAACAGAGATTTGAAAACGGAGCAGATAGTTGAATTAAATAATTAAGTACCTCAGCTCCAATCACATCCTATGATTCTACTTAGATGTGAAACCAAGGATACTTTTAAGTTTTGTACACCAGTGTGCTCCAGCGGCCTTTCCCTCTGCTCCCTTCCTCCGACAGACAATGACTGTTGGACGTGTCCATATAATTTGGGAGGCGTTATACAAAATAATAGGGTTTATTGAAAACAGTTACTCAGATTTGAAAAAAGATAGACACAAAGTAGTGCGCCAATAGTATAACTAATAGCTCTGGGTTAGGAATTAACTTGGGGTGTTGACTGTTTAAACTTTTTGGAATATACTTCTTCACAGCAGAAAATGAGTGGCAGCTTTTTACTCAGACCACTCCAACACATCTCCACAAACCTATTTAATTTCCATTTGCTTCAAGCAGGGGAAAATAGAAAACCAACAACTCTCATTTTATAGTTTTTCAGATTGTTCCAGTTCCTCTTTACCTCTAGAGTTTGTGGCCTCTGAAGACATGCACTTCCTCTTCCCTTGTTTCCCAAGACCACTCTGTCCTCCTCACTCTGCTGCTTTGTGCTGATAATCTTGCTGTAACAAGCCCCCTTCTTATTCTGTTTGTCAAGCTTAACCTTGGGCATGATAAAACAGCTACACAAGTGTTCTCAAATTCTCAACCTACAAGTAGCCTATAGAGATTATCATAGGACGATCACCTATGTACAAAGGTGGTAGATGGACAGCGTGACATTTCACATCTCCACTCCGGTCTCACATTGTGGAGGCACTGAGAAAAATGTCAACACTGATTTTTTATCAGCTGTTCTTACGCCTTGTGCTGTGAAAAGCACTCATCCAGATTCATTATTTCTATCATTCCAGGCATGCCCTACTAAGGAACAAAGCATATAACTAGCAGTTCAAAAGGTAAATGTTTTTTTAGGCTTAAGAAATCTTTAGGAGTAAGTACTTTGGGCTCTGGAAAGAGCGAGAAAGGAAGTTTAAGATGGTCATGAGCAGTGTAGTGATGTCTTTGCTGCAGTTCGTGTACATCTGTAAAGGCTTCGTTACAGCTCCCAGAGTCCACCACGGTTTCCAGTTCATCGTCCAAGATTCAGGTCCTGTGACCCTTCTGCTGCCTCTGAGCAAAAGAGCACTGAGCCTTCAGCCTATTGGGAAAAGTACTCCTCATGTATCTTCTTGATCCTGGTTTACGTCCTCAGGTGCCTCCTTCCCTTGGCACTGGCCTACGTGGTGCCCTTCTCCACAGGCTGATCTGTGACCCTGCTCCCACCTACCCCACCTTAGAGAGGTCCTTCCTCTGGGCTCTGTGCTACCTTTCAAGGAGTCAGACCCAATGCGCCACTTCAGCATGCATGGCTCTTCGTGCAATGAAAGTTGGGCACAGGTGTGCGCGTCTAAAATAGAACCACAGTGCAAAGGAATTTCAAGTTCAAAGCTGTGCAGTGTATGTCATTATGATATACTGAATGCAAAGCAGCTGTTCGGAACAGATTTGGCGTATAACAGGGGTAACGTGATTTTACACAAATCATTATGTTCATTATACTAAATTAATAGATTAAAATTAGTCAGCAGTGTTTCTTAAGTTTGTCTTATCTATAGATCCTTTTATCCTTATATTCTAAGGGTTTTTGTCTCTCCTCAATATTCTGGGCAGCGTGCACATAACTGCCCTATGGATCATGGGAAGTATAAGCCCCTAAATTCATGGCTGTTGAGCCTTTTCCAATATAACCATCTGAACAAAAGATACTTAAGGGAAATAGAAAATGACATCATTTTTTTTCCTGATCTTTTGAAGACTGACTGATTTTTTTCCATCCTGCAGGAACGGATTCCAGACTAATTTTTCCTACTAGAGGCTTTAAAGTATAAAACTCATCAAACATCTTGTCCTCAGAGACAATGTCATCTAAGTTCAAAGGATGTATAGCCCTGCAAAAATGATGTCTTGTTTCAGAGCTAGCACTTTTACTTTCCTTGAATGTTTGATTTCATCAAATTAAATGCCTTTTTATACATTCTATAAATATAAAAAAGACAGAACCAAACCTTGTGAGCTTCTAAAAATGAACACACATGCATAAACATATGCATACCATATGCAATCAATTTATTTTTCAGTGATTTTCTCACTAATATTTTTCCAGAATAGATTTATTGTAGGCTGTGTTTTTTCAGAGATGTTTTCAAAAAGTCTTTGAATTGAAAATATTAGTCTTTTAAGGCATTTGTTTTAATAAACATCATTATAAATAAGAGCATGCTTTCTGTAACTAAATATAAGAATTTTTTTTCAAGTAAAGTCTGGGTCTGATTACTCATGGAGGAACTACAAGATCTGGTTTGCTAGGCATTTCAATATTCATTCAGAAAAATGTCAAGATAACAGACTCCAGCATGAGATTTTGATGATTCATACCCTTTTTTGGTATTTTACCACTTCAGCTTTAATTCACAGTTGAAAGAAGAAAGCTAAAAAAAAAAAAGAAAAAGAAAACTAATGAAAATGAAATAGTCATATTCTAGATCCATACTTCCATAGCATTTAGGATCTTCTAAAACTTTGCCCATAAGCTAGGTAGCTCCAAGAACTATCCTTCCTCCATATCTGATCTTTGGTTTATTATTAAATTTGAGAAGCTATTTCCCTCCAAAATTCACTGTTTTTGTTACTCCTGCTTTGGCCTATAAGGAATTTACCTTGTATAACACAAGCTCATTTAAAAACATATTAAAAATTAGATGCTATAAAGAGTATCCATTAACTTAGTCTGACTGAACTATGTTTAGACTCTGGAAGTCATAAATAGTGATACTAAATGGGATTTTCACGTGAGCCTAACAGTCAAGTTACAGTGTTTTAAAATAAGTCACTATACCTGTTGAATGCCACAATTTTACTAAGCCACCTTTGCACAACTGTATCTTAAGCAGAATATGTTCTGGAAATGTAAAAAGCACACCGGACAATAAGATTTTGGTAAGTCTGAGGTCTAGAAATGCACTTTGAGCATGACTTCATGGTCGAGAAAATTGAAATACCTGAAACCAAGATGGTAAACCATAGAAATCAAGCTATGCCCCAGGGTTCCCTATTTGGTGAAAAGGATATCAGACAGCCCTGAAGGCAGATTGCAGCATCAACAGGGAGAACTGGGTTTTGGTGAGATTATCCCTGTGGCCAAGAAGGCCAATGGTCTCCTGGGCTGCATTGGGAAGAGTGTTGCCAGCAGGTTGAGGGAGGTGATCCTGCCCCTCTACTCAGCCCTGGGGAGGCCTCAGCTCGAGTCCTGTGTCCAGTTCTGGGCTCCCCAGGACAAGAGAGACATGGAGCTACTGGAGAGAGTCCAGTGTAGGGCTGTGAAGATGATCAGAGGGCTGGAGCATCTGCCCTGTGAGGAACGGCTGCGAGAGCTGGGCCTCTTCAGCCTGGGGAAGAGCAGACTGAGGGGGGATCTGATCAATGTGTACAAGTACCTGAAGGGAGGGTGTCAGGGGGACGGGGACAAACTCTTCTCAGTTGTCCCGTGTGACAGGACAAGGGGCAATGGGCATAAATTGAAGCACAGGACGTTCCTCCTGAACATGAGGGGGAATTTCTTCACTGTGAGAGTGACGGAGCCCTGGACCAGGTTGCCCAGAGAGGCCGTGGAGTCTCCTTCTCTGGAGATGTCCAAGGCCCACCTGGATGCAACCCTGTCTGACATGCTCTAGGTGACCCTGCTGAGCAGGGGGGTTGGACTAAGTGATCTCCAGAGATCCCTTCCAACCTTACTGATTCTGTGATTCTATCCACCAGCGCCTGCACTAAACAAGGTAACTACTACCTTGTATTGACTTTACCAGTGAAAAAATATGTCTAAACTCTCATTGTTCTCTAACGAAGATAGTTGAATCAGGACTGCACATAAATGCCCCTGTCCACCCTGGTCCTAACACAGACATCTAGTCTCACACCTATCAAATTGAACAGGACTCACGTTTGTTAATACATGGCTCGAGTGGTTGCACCCTGGAAGTTACCTAACGGCTCAGCAATAGCATTTTGTTCCTTTTTGCCAGTTCCTGCTGGGCTCTATGGCTCTTGTGCTCTCATCAGTGTGTCCATCCCAGCTGCAGGATGCCATGTTACCTGCCCATCCTTCCCACCATGTCTGCTCTCGATTACAGTGTCTTTTTAATAAAGTTGGAGAAAATACAGACTTACTTCCCTTAGCCTAGGGCAAGTCTAATATCCAGACACTCCCTTCACTAGGTACCAGTGAGCTCTTCTGAGTAAGGCTAATGGCTCCCCTATGCACTTTTTAACTAGAATAATTATCGTTGCTGTACTTGCTGCTAGATTTTATCCCATTGGCATGTGCTAGGGATGTTTTCAGCATACTTATTTTGACTGGGTTGCTCTGGAGACCTAAGCATTGTCTTGTTACTGGATCGTGAACCATCATCCCTCAATCCCCAGCTCCAGGAGATGAAATCTTTCCAAGATGATATGCTCTGGTAAAGAAACATATGTTTTTAAATGTATGTTATCAATCACTATATTTACCCTTTATCCTTTTGAAACTCAAACTCTCAAACTCAGAAAGCACAGGAAAACTTATTGGCATACTCGTACCCTGCAAAAGAACAGAACATGAGGATAGTAAAGGGCCTACAGAGCTATGTCTTTAATGTTATGTTATTTAATGTGAATGGCATCCCCTGTGGGCAGAGGTTGGAAGAAAAGCACTGTGGTTACTGTAATCATACCTAACAAACCAGTTTATACAGGATTCTAGTTTCTTAAGCTGCGGTTCTCCTTTCTTTTTCTCCATGCACAGCAAAGAGCCTTGCACTCATAGCTTCTACATTTCATAGCTCTTACATTAAAACTATTTTTCCAGTCTCAGTCACACAGAGACTTAGCTCTGGAATCGGAAAAATAACCCTTTCAGGGTCAATTAAGAGAACGGAGATGTAGGATGATCAGGACTTGCACAGTTAATTTCTCTCAAGAGACCTTCATTCTATTTTTTCCCAGCAATGTAGGGAAGCAAGAGTAGTATCCTTGCCAACAGACATTTCCTTTTAAGTTACCTTTTAGCAAGGGGTTGCTCTTCTTCAAAAGTAGGAATAGGTAGAATCTGTTGACACACTTGATGACTTTGGTTTATGTTGATATTGCACAGGAAAGAATCCAAACATTCTGCATAAACTTTCAGCTGAGAAATTAAAACAGCTGCTATGTCCTGAGAGATGAATATTTCTGAAAATACACAGTACTCTTCACCTCCCGAGTGGAAATTTAGATAAACTATGCAATAAAAAGAAACCTGGTTCCACTATACCTGACATACCTTGCTCCTAAAATAGAAAATATATTACAGAAATGTTTCTGTTGAGATTCATTAATGTCATTTTAATAGCTCCTAGTTATTAATATCTTGCGTCAAAGTACCAGTGTGAACTTTGCAGATGGCAGCTGCTGATTAGCCTTACAGTAAACGTGCCCACATCATGATCCCTCCTTCCTGGTAAACTGAGGCACTAGAAATAAGTACAAAGTAGCAAAATTGAACATTAGACCCAGGAGTTTTGATTCTTAGCCTATTACTGCAAATATAAGGTAACACCTATCCCATATAGACAATTTCTTCAGTAGTAGGGACCTCACTCAAAGGCATGATAGGTATCCATGAGATACGTAGCACTCTACGTATATCCGTGCAATCTGTTTTGCTGGGTTGAGGGCATACTAAGGCATAAATCCTTTCACGTTTCCATGATTGCTGTGGTGCTCACAGGCTTACTTTCATTCTAAAAATGCTTTGTTACAAAGAAGTTACTAGAAAAGTTTTCATATATATCTTCATATTTATACCTGGCACTATGATGATAAGAATGTCTTTTGCTTTTATTTCAAATGAAGGGTTTTCAGTGTTCGTTGGCCCTATGCTTATTTCAGAAGCCTCTCTAAATCTTGCCCCACATGGGAGTCATTTCAAACGTATTAAATAATGATTTTTCTATGTCTTTTCTGCTTTGATGTAGTCTCCTAGGAGAAAGAACTATCCTGGATGTATGATTTTGACATGTTCTAACAATTTGACAATCTCAAATTTTCAATAAAATGTAAGTTAAAGAAAGAAAGAAAAAAAATCCTTCTGTACCCAGCTCTGCTGTCCCCCACAAATTATAATGTAGCAACTTTTGAGCAAACACTTTAAATTCACAATTTTTTTTTTCTAAAGCTATTTTGTATCATTTGATTAACTGCTTAAAACTGCACACAAAGATAAAGGGAACTTTGAAATTCATACCTTGGAGTATTAACATGTACTCAGGACTAGACGTAAGTGTCAGAGAGAAAAAAGATCTAATGAACTCTTTATTAGTGAAATACAGTATTGCAGCTGTGTAGAATTCTAAAAGGTTTGTAGACAGCATCCAAAGCAAAATAACTGTAGAAGGATACTTACAGCATGGACTCTCATTCAAGATTTGTAATGTCTTCTACTGAGGTGGACAGAAGGCATTTGCTCTGCTACAAGTTGCAGCCAATTCATTTTGTTGAAGTTTAGAAGGATTCTAAGATTTGGGTTAGCAAAATACTAGGAGAGAAACAAAAAAGAAAAAAAAAAGGCAAAGTGCAACCACAGAATTATTTTTCTGTCTAGAAAATTACACCACCATAAGTTTCCCTTTTCCCTGATGTCTTCCCAGCCATTATAATGGCTTCAGGATTTAAATCCTTTGCTGCTATTGTGACTTCAAAGCTTTCAAACTGCAATTGAATGAAGTAGTTCATCTGTCATTATTCAAATATGAAGCAATTATGATGAAATAAAGATAGAACTCCATGGAGAAATACCCCAATCAATTCTGACTTATATTTAACTGGAAATGTAAAGTGATGCTTAGAAGAATAAGTTTAGGTAGTAAGTACTTGGAGCATAGAAAGTATGAGTTACTGATCTATAGCTTATTTATTTCTGTACAAGCTTTCTAAATATATTTCACAAATATTGACAAAATTTTAAGCTTCGGATGGAAAACTGTCCCAACAGCTGGTTGAAAAGAGCAACTAGCTTTCCAGAAACCTATTTTCAAAGGTTTGGGTGCCCAGAGGTTGAGATGGGTACCTATGGAGAGTCTCCAAGCAGGTCAGCTCCCTCTGAAAGAAATCAGATCACGACATGTCAACTGAGATCGAACTGGAACCGAAAGCGGGTTTTGTAAGGGAGCAGGCATAATAACATGCTGCACGTTCTCACCGAATCTCTCTCCTGCAAGAGCCCTCCGTTGGGGGTGGTGGTGATCACCATCTTCATAAGTGCATTTATCCCTAATGAAGATCTATCCCCACCCTCACAGCTAGAATTTGACGGAGAAGACCTGCTTGCCTAATATTGCATTTGGGAACATGATATAACATGAGAAAGCTTAAAGCGTTAAGCATTTTGTTTCCTTGTCTCCAATTCTTTCTTTTCTTGCACTGAATTGCAAGAAGTATTGCAATAGTATCGTTTTCTCCCTTTCTCTTCTCATCTTTCTTCCTTAGGCTACCAGTCCACAGTGCTCAGTAAATGAAAGGAACATGAATTCTGCTGCAGTTAGACCAAGGACTCTCAACATTTTACATCTTAATCTCTTAAAATGGGTCCTGTCCTCTTTCATTTGCACTCACGTAACAAGCCTCGTCCCTCCATCTTCACTCCGAGTATATTGTTCATTCTGAAAACGAGAGCATCGTATGCTTGCTCCTCTTCTGGTTACAGAAGAGGACTTTGCCTTCTCCCTAGCCTTCCTATGACAAAACAGGCATAAAATTGTACAAATGGATCCTAAAATATTTTCTCTTCAAGTTTTCAATAGTTACAGGGAGTTTAAGAGATCTGTACAGTATTGACTGTATTGTACTAAGAAACATCACGTGGAACCATGGATCTACACGTTCTCATTTATCTTTTATTTTTTCATCTTATAGGCCTTTTTTCCATCTATCTGCATATCATTTCCTGCCATCTACACACCCTCATGTCTTGCCGTTTAATTTGAAAAATGTAATTTCTTCAGACAATCCTAGAATTAAATCTCATCACAATTAGGAACTGGAGGTACTTAATACTGAATTTTAAATCAGAGATGTAACTAGTGAGAAGCATTCAGGGTATATACAATTAATTATTTCTCACATAATTATTTCCGATATTACGCTAATTCTGATAACTTAGAGCATTTGAAACTGTAGACTAATATGCCTTTTTTCTTTGTACAGGAGCACTTTCATTTGATATTCTCTCACTAAATAATATGTAAAATACTGACACCTAATGTTAACTTTCAGTATTATTCATTTTGCAAAACTTTTAGTACAAGTAAAGAAAGAACATGTAAAACAAGTGTTTATGCTGTAGTATTTCTATAAAATGCTGTAATATTTCTATAAAATACAATATAGCCTTGCTCCACTTTCCAAATTTCTTAATTTTCTAAATGTATATGCAAGTCCAGGACAACAAGGAGTCTTATGTTTCTCCTCGGAGTTCACAGATAAAAGAGAAAGAATTCAGAAAAGGCAAAATAGGTAATTTTGACTCTCTAAACTTTGGCAAACCCATCACATAACACAAATGCCTCTCTATAGAATCAATATATGTACCAAGCCTCAGGGTTTACAAAAAGACAAAATACTAGTGGCCATTTATGAATAAACTGCTATCTTTCAAAAATAGAAAGTACTTTACCTGCCCTATGTAGCTCACATTCCATAATTTAAAGGAATTGTTTTTACAGCTAGCAGCATTACAGCAGATCCCAAACTGAGACCGAGACCTCAAATTTCGCCATGCGTAATTCACCACGTGCAATTCGCTGTGCCTCTTCCAGCTTATCCGCTTGATGCCTCAGTACTGTTGAGCAGCAAGTTCTTCCTGGGTCTACCTCACAACTACAGTCAAGCTGAAATCAAAATAAGGCATTTTATAGCATGACACAGTGTCACGTCTGCATTTATATTAGGCTCGCCTAATTTTCTGTGGAAGACGCAAGTGTCGCTGCTGTGCAGCGGCGAGATTGCTTTAGAGGGGCTGGCCACGAACGCAAGCCCTTTGCACCACGGTGCACTCGCGCGGTTTCACACGCGGCGCTTTTCTGCAAAAAGGCCCTTTTTGCAAGCTCGCGTCACTCGGCAGATGAAAGCGGCAGCGCTTCAGATGCAAGTATGAAAATAAAACTGCAGCCACTGAACTATAGGTGCCTGGTCTGCAATACAACGATACAGCTTCAGTTAAATTAGAGAGATGACATCAGCGTCATCCAAACCTCTCGAGCAAGCTGGAGCTTTCTAACTGGTTAAGCAGCCCAGCCTGTTCTTTACCATGACTTGCTAGTTTAAGTGGCTCTTCTTACAGGTGCCAGAAACACCAACACGGCAGAGACTAGCACTGCCAAGGCCCCGGCCAGGCTGGGACATGTGTGCAGGAGCCCAAAGGGGACATTTAATGGGCACAAAAGCCTCAACCAACATGAAAGCCTTTGGGCCAGAAAGGTCTGGAGCAGTCCTCAGGCTTCCCTCCAAATCCCTTCACACCCTACGACTGCAATGAAGAGCGCTGCAGAAAGTTATCCCTTAGGTATTTCCTAGCAAAAATCAGATGCATTGAGTATCTTGGGAGAGAAGACCTTAAAGATTAGCTGATTCTTGCCACGGGGGTACAGCTGAATGTGCAGAGACTTAGCAGCTCAGTTACCATTTACGTTATTAATGCAATAATTAAAAAAATTCTGGTTAAGGTATTGCTAAATGTGAAGTTTTATGTTACTGCACTTGGCTGTCTGATGCAAATCTCTAACAATTTGGGCCATACTGTAAGTTAACAATAAGATATTTTTCTGTAGCTTAAGTAATTCATAGTTTATTTCACCTAATCTGAAACAAACCTTGTTAAAATTGCAGTAAGCGCGCTCACATAGCCCCTAACACTGGTTTTCAGGGACAGGCTTAAAATCCCTCTTGGCTTTCTTAAGCATATCATCTTTTAGATTACACCTAGAAATATAAAGGTAACAATAAAACTTCCATGTTTTAGCCAGCTGTATCACACATACCTACCAAAGAAGGTGTTCACAATAAATTCATTCATCAATTAGATATTAATTAAACTAGACTTTCAAAATGTTGAAGTCTTTTAAAGATCTGGTATGCAGCAGTTATCAGTCTTTCAACACCTAATTTCTCAACTTTTACTCTTCTAGTACACCATTTACTTGCTTTAAATAGAACTGATAAATTAAAAATGTAAATTGGACTGTATTTTTTAGCCAAGTTAGAGATTTGTCTATTTTCCATTTTTTGTTATGCATCATTTTTCTAATAAAGAGGGAGGTTTTTTTCATTCCTGTTGTATCTGATAGGAATTCTTCTGTGCTTTTCAAAGCTAATGTAATGAAACTACATAAAATGTTTAAGAAAAGCCCCATTAAAATACACAAAGCATACTAATTCATGAAGTCAAAGTCAAAGCAGAGTAGAAATACGAGCTTTAATAAAACTATGTCTCTTGTAAATAACTATTCAAGCACAGTCTTTTTTTTGCAAATTGCATAGGATATAGCTTAGCCTACTAGAAGCAAAGAATCAGTCAGCGGTATAAATGCATCTTAGTCAAAAATAGATTAAAAGATGCAACTGAGCCATCAATTAGAAGCAGATAGCACGGTATTGTTTGCTGTTTGTTTTGAAGCGGTAATTGCAGATCCCAGGATTTCGATAAATCTGTGCACATCATGGAAAGAATTGTAGAGAGGAACTGGGGCAACACGAAGAGCGTTGGGTTCTCGCATGTCACACTGTAAAACAGAAAGGAAACGCTTCATAAATAAAGGTCACTTCGCGTTTGTCTTTTTTTTTTTTTTTTTTTGATGCATGCCAACCTTGTCTTAAGTGGAGCTACACCAAGGAAGAACGTGACTAGGCAGAGATGGAAGAGCATTTATGTGGACACGCATCAAAACTTTGGGACCCCCAAAGCAACTCTCTTCCTCAGGCGTGTTAGCAGGCCGTGCAAGCTGGCCAGCTATGCTGAATTTATGCCATAGCACCTAGAGCAGCCTAGAGCTGGAGCCTCACAGGTGACCAAAAACCACCACAAAACAAATGCACCAGCATGACAAGTCTCTTGTACTCAAGCTACAAGTAACATCACAGGACTTGCAGTAATTTTTTTTCCCCTCTGCAAATTTACACATTTTGCTGAATATAATAATCTCTCAAACGTGAAACGTATTACTGTATCGCAGACAAGCCAACAGCATGAGGCCCTATGCCCTCCTAAAAGCAGCAGTTCCTGGAATTCCCTGGCAGCCCCAAAACACAAGCATATTTAGCCTATAAGAGCTGCCCTGTGGGAACACAAGTCACCAGCAGAAATAAAACTCGTATATCATTTATATGGCATCACACTATCAGCCTCACCTCCCAGCACTTCTAAATCACCAAACGTATAGCCTTAAATTTAGCTTTTATTCTTTCCGAGTAGCGCTCGCTGGTAACCGTGTCATTACGGTGGCCTCTTTTTTTCCCCGAGTGCTAAAACGCATCTCTGAGGAAATGACAGTTTTTTAATGTCTCCACCTCGGCGCCTTGTGAAGAACCAGCTTTTGGCCATTTGCAGACCGTGAAAGGGATGGATGGGGGTTCAGAGGTCTTTATTAGCCTTAGGTTGTGGGTATCTGCATTTTGGCATTTACGGTGGCAAGCGCAGGTTCGGCTCATTACTGACTGTAATTAGAGGGCAATTGCAAAAATTGCTGTCCTCTCCCAAACTGGGCAGGGGTGTCCTTGCAGTAGGCTGACACCAGTCTCCTCTCCAAGGAAATACAGCGGTTCCACGTGTGCTGAAAGAGGTTTGAATACACGTGGCGATTACTGAAATGACCTAAACATTTCTAGATCTGCAAAATAACCCAGTTTTAGTTTGCACATAAAGAAATTACATTTCCATCATCTGATTAACCCTCTCTGTTATTGTAAGAAGTTTATCTTCTGCCAGATTACTCTGAAACCTGCTGAAGTTACTTGAAGTCTTCCTTGGCCTTAAATGACAATACAAGAATAAAATATAGAGAAATACAATATATACAGGAAGAAAAACAAAGTGATTACTTTGGTAGACGGATAGCATCTCAAAACAGCGCATAAGAAGGTGAAGTTTGATTTACTCACAGCTACTCCTCTCTTCTCCAGCTCTTTAAATACAGATTTGATTGGAAGAGAAAAAAATAGCGTGAGTTGGCATCCTCTTTGCTCGGTCTGAGGTGGGGTGATTATTTTAACAAAAGGCTTCTCTGGATTTGTTTTATCCTCACTGTAGTGATGTTTTATCAGGTATTCCAAGTAACCAGTAAGTAGAATGGATTTCCTTCTCAACGCTTTCATTGTGACTTGACCAAAAACCTGTAATAATTTAAAATTTAGAAGGTAACGTGTTGCTGCAAAACATAAAAAGAAGTTGAAGGCAACTAAGGCTATTTCTGGCCCTTCCAATAACGTAAATCATTTTGGTTATATAAGGACCAAACTCTATCGCTCTTACTTTGCTAGGTAGTAGATTTCTTCATTATACCACCGGAGTTGGGCAGTAATATCCAATATATACAGCAGAACTGGGCTTTTGAGACCATAGGATGATGCCATTACTTTAGATAACGACAGACATCCCTGTCTACTGTTAAATAGCTTCACACACATCCATACCTGCATATGCGAATTTGCACGCAAAAGCTGCTCGCTAAGGGAGCGCTCAGCGCCGTCTCCGAAGAGGATCCCAAGCTTCTCTACACACGCAACAGCACACAATAAAATTCAAAATAGCATAAAAGTTTTTCCTGCCTCAAGTAACAGAACTCAAGGGTTAGGCCTGAAGCGTCGTAACCAATATATAAACTGTTGCCTTTGAAATCAGAAAAATCAGATTGCTGTATTGCCACTGCAGGGGTTGAGTTCTGCACAGGCAGGGTTTCAGGCTCTCTCTGCTCATGCAAATGAAGGAAAACACATTTATATGGTTTTGATTTAACAGCTCTTCTGAGTTTTTTGTAGCTGTGTAAGAGCAAAATACGATGCCACATGTAAAAGCGATTGCATAGAAGGGCAGCACTGCTTTCCCACGTTAGCAAGAACAAAAAACAAAACACAAAAAACATGGCCAAACAGCACAGGAATGAGGGGAAGGCGAGGCAGCGCCTGCTCCCCCCAGCTACACCCAGGGAAGGGCTCAGCTACAGGAAACGGGAAAACGTGACCCTGGAAACCATCAGCCCCTGCCTTCCGCAAAGCTGGCGGGGGGCTTGCGCACGTCCTTTGGAAATGCTGCTTTCTGCCCAACAGGTCCCGGCGAAGGGGGCCGGGGATCTCAGCAGCCGTCTCTTGCCAGACAACAGCTATTTGGTTTGGTTTCCCACTGCATTCGAGCGACTGGCGGTGGAGACGGCGCAGCCCCGCTGCTCGCGGCTCCCGGCAGCGGGCGCGGACCGCGGCGTTCCTGCGTCTCGAGGGTCGCGTGCAGCTTAAAAACTGGAGAGAAATAGAAGCTGGATGTTTAAAGGGCTGGCGAAATGAATTGTCAGGCAGAACGAGCAGCGCTTCGGTGCCGTCTGCAGCCCTTCAGCTCTGCACGTAAGCTAGAAAAAGCATAATAAAATAATAATAAAATAAATCTGTCCCAGCCTTTTCTTCATCTTTTTTCATAAAGGCCGTGAGTAGTTTTTTGTCCAGGGAAATACACGTTGAAGCGCCCCTGGACGCAGCCTTTCAGAGCTTCGCGAGTCCCTCCTAGGGCCTCCCGCAGCCGCATCCTTCCCCTAATTACGCCGGGGCAAGCTCCGAGTAGCCATACGGAGAAAGCTGGGATTTGTACCCAAAGCGGCTGGGGACGCATATCTCTAGCACTGATGTCTGTCCACAAGTTGGAGGAGTAAACCTCGCCTGTACTGAATCCGACAGCAAGGTTTGCAAAAACAGTGAAGGAACGGGCATAACAAAAATGGTCTTTTTGTCTCAAGGTTTCTCTCTTTTCCCCCCCTTCCTCTCTTTCGCTTTTATCTTTTCTTGTTTTTTTAAGGAAGGAAGCAAAAAGACATGACTTTTTTTTTTTTTTTTTTTTTTTAAAAAACATTGTTATCCTCTTAAATTCAGGGTTGAAGAAAAGCAGTTACTTACCTCTAAACTAGCTTGCAGAGCACAGACCAGTAAAATTGGAGGATTCGATAACCGAAAGCCATTAATTCCTTCACTTAGTTGCAATTCTGGAAAATGAATAACAGATATTACTGGTTCTGATTTTTTACTCTTAATGTATTGGACCTTATCTTGAAGTCTGCCCTCATGTAATAAAATACATCACTAACACGGCCTTTAGGAATCAATCATTAAAAGGAAATAGTAATCTCTTCACAGCTAATACTTTTAACTTCCAGAGAAGCCCAATTTTATCCAGCGGAAGATCTCATTAGCTGCTTCGTGGGGACTAGAGAACGGCAATTAATTTGTTTAAATGGTGTGTGTTAAAACCACCTTTGCACTCGAATCTCTTTTAACACTGGCATAAACCCGAGAAACTCCAAGTCAGCAGAGGCACGCTCGTGCGAAGCCAGGGCGCGCGATTAGGGAATCGCGATCCTTAACTTCGTTAAACTGACGAGGCGCGCGGATGAGCGTAGCTCCGGGCCACGGCTAGAAGCTGCGTAGGCTCGCGGCCGTGAAATCTCACAAAAATCTCTTTAATAAAGGCACAAAGCCTCACGGTATGTTCTGTGCCGTTGCTTATTTTTTACGCCCCAGCACCCAAGCGAGAGGACGCTGCAAGGAAAACGGTCTTCGCGCGCAGCGGCCCAGCTAATTTTACAGCGGTTATTGCCCAGCTTCTCCCTACTGACTCTCCACGGAAATTAATAAACAGCAACTTTCTTCTCCTAGCAGTATTTCAAGGTAATTTCTGTCTCCTAATGGCTTTTCATAGTCCCACTGAACTTGGTCATGAATTTGGCCATGTCATTTCTCATTAATTCCCATAGAACTAACACTAAAGCAAGATACCAACCAACGCGAGTGACAGCAGACCCTCGCTCCCAGCCTCTTACAAAATTAACTCGCTGAGATACTCCGAAGCTTTCCTCTATAGTCTCTATCGGCATTTTGAAGGGGTTTTGGTGTATTTAAGCAAAACACTTGGAAGCAGATTACTAGATCAGCATGCCTAGAAATCAAATTTGTTCCTATATTTGCTTTGACTCCATTGTATTACATATTTGTGATGAGTTTAGTTTAATACCTTTAACATAGGTGAAAGGCAAAAGTTCTCTCCTTTCTACTTAAACTGCTGTAAAAGTGCTGCTGGTTATGTAAAAACACATTGTAACAGGTAAACTGAAAGTATAAAAATACATACTGTTTTCCATGAGGAATCGTGTTTTGAATTCATGACCCCACCAGCCAACTAGCCTAAAATTGGTCAAAGAAAGTAAATGAAAAACCACCTTGCTTTGACATGTTTTAACTTGCATTTGAGAGTTAAGAAATACATAAATAAGATTTAAGAATACATTTCTAATATAACAATGGCATAAAAATACAATAAATTCTATAAATAGCTAACATTAACAGTTTTTACTATTTGGAAATTTCTCTTTAACAACTAAGGATAAAATGTATTACATTTTTTCAATTGACTATTGATTTCTAACAATATTCATTGTCTGAGTTCATTTTGCAAGATGAGAAATAGAACATAAATACTTCCAGTCTTTTGTTCCCAAGCATTAAATTCCACTCTCCTAAAGTTAGTTTGATGAATACTGAAAGCTAAAAGGTGTTATAAAAATCAAACTTAATTTCCCAAAGCAAAAGAATTAGTGAAAACAGTAGATGAACAACAGTTTTAGAACAAGCATTGTGCTGGCTTCATCTTTTCCTCAGTGTGAGACGAGGATGTGAATTCTGGAGTAAATTATTTCTTTCCCCATACTGAGATTACTATTCAGAAAAGTTCTTTTAAAATTAAATTCAAGACAATTCAAGACAATTTACTCCAAAGATCAGATTTTTCAGATCATCTCCAAGGAAAAACTTTGTTAGCTGATGAGATGCTGTTTGAATCCTTTCTAGATGAAGTCCTTTAGCAGCAGTAACCCTTCTGGTTGACAGGCAGATGGGTTGGGTTGGACCCTGCGTGCAGAGTCAGGGCTGGAGGCTTTGCTCCTGCCTTCCAAAGCAGCTGATTGCAACCTGTGTCTGGGCAACTCGAAATATGAGTACCACCAAAGAGCAGCAGCAGAAAGAAGGGAAGCACAGCCTGCCTCCACTCATTCCAAAAGTGTAGTAGTTAAAAAGCTCAAGATCCATCTACCTTCCTGGAGATGAACAAGGTAAAAGAAAAGAACAGCCCCTCTCTAAAGCAGGAGCACTTCTCTATACTACGCTTAGAGCAACTTAACTCTGCAGTATGAAGCCTACATTTGAGTTAAAGCCCTGTTATAGACTTATATAGTTTTATTGTGCGTAGTGTAAAGTACTTGGTATTTCTGTACAACAACATAGGTTTTATGTTTACTTCTATGAAAGGCTCGAGCTGCATCTAAACGTAGTGCGTACAGGAAAAGCACAGTTTTTTATTGCTGCATGATGTTTCCACTCTAAGACCCATGAAAATCAATAGTGCAATACACATTCACATTTCAAATGAGATATTACATTGCCAAAATGAATATACTCCAAATAAAATATACGTTCTGCACATGTGACTCCATTACTGACACTCTGAATCACGAAAGATACTCCAACTATTTATTATTACTGTATAATACCTATAGAATATTTTGCCATTAACCCTGAGTTACTGTATGTTACCACAACGTCCTACTGATGGCAATAGCATACATATTCCATGAAGTCCAAAAGTTTTGCCCAGTAAAAATCCAGTGTGAAATGTAGTTTGTGGACTAATATTCTGAAGTGAGGAGAAAATAATATGTTCTATTTGGACCATACCCTAAAGTCAACTCTGGCTGTGTCTCAAAAGCTCAAAACGTAACACTGAAACTGGCTCAAAACCAGACCTCTGCTGCAGTGCCACTTTTGGAACTTGGAAACTGAAATTTCAGAACTTTTCCAAAATGACAGAATGAAGGATTTTTTAAAAAGATAGTTTTAGCTGTCTTGCCCTTTCCTACCATAACTTTGACAATTTGCTTTTACATATATATAATTTTTTTTGGCTGTTCTGGAACTTCAGAAGTGTCATTACAGGATGTGCACTTTGAGGCAGCTCTAGTCCTAAACCATCATTGATCTAATGGTCCATATGGATGTCATATTATTTGACATTTAAAAGTTGACAGGCTTCAGAGTGTTGAAATTAACAAAATCTTTACAAATTAGCAATTTTCTGTTTACAATTTTCTGTGAAAATTTTGAAATGAAGGTTGCCACTGCTATGCCACATTTCAGCCTGTTTTGATGGGAAATAGCTAAGGTGTTAAACCCTAAACATAAGGCTTTATAAATGCTCGCTACAAATAACAGGCAATAAAACTGCACATTAAGATGCTGTAGTAAAATCTTGTATCAAAGAGTTGTTACTCTGCAGGCAAAATGGGTATTTTGAAGTGCAGTAGCCATTTTGACTGTTTCTGCTTCAAAAACAAAGACACCAAGATCTAAATCAATTTTGAATTCCAAGCCATAATCTTTGCAAAACGTATAACATGGGAGGACCTGAAAAGTCATATTTGGTGTTTCGGTATTTAAAAACACCTTAAGCTTGTAAATAACTGGACTCTAGAGTTAAAACGTTCTCATTGCAGATAAAACCCAGTTCATGAGTAACTTTTAAAATAGAAGCTGAGTTGTTCTCTTTTATCCCTCAAGTAAAACCCATGTCCTCATGTTCTGATAGCAGTGAGGACTTCCTGGAGAATTTTGTAATCTTCCAAAGTGTACACAGAATTAGTTATTAAATGTACAACATACAATAGCATAAAGCAAGCTATTACTTGCTCGATCTCATGACAAATAGGCATGAAAGCTTTTCAAATTCCTTATTTTATCCCCCAATTCCCTCTTATTTTACAAATCAATAAGGAGATTTGCTGAGTTAGAAAGTGCTTCCAGAAAGGAACACTGTCCTTTAATTTAATCCTACCCCTTTTAAGCAGATTTACACCAGGGAACAATCTCTTCAGTAAGTGTTTTTATTTAGCTCATTTTCTCCCTTTGTATCTGTACACATTAGAGTGAAGCACTGGTGGTTCATAACTGGAGCCATCTCATTTGTAGTTGCATTAATGATGCAAGAGTGTGGGATATAACGATGGTGTACATACAGCGTAGACATCAAAGAAGATCTAGTTAAAGAACATAGAAAAAATACGAAAAAATCTCTTTGACCTTTGCTTCGAGTTACAGACAATCATGCTACTCATTTATAATTTACAGCCTGAAGCAACATGAGTCTCATTTCCCTTTTTGGAAAGGAATAAGAAACTATTGAACAGTGATAGAGAAAAGAGGGAATATTATTAACGCAAAGCATTCCAGGCATCTCAACATTATATTGTGCGAGAATCGCTTTCTGTCCACGAGAAAGCATGTCAAAAAGCTGCAGCAGGAATGCAGCGAGAAGCGAGCAATGCTTCACGTTAAACTTGGCAGCTGCGCTGTGAACGGAGCAGTTTGTCTCCCCCCAGCAACCAGGTCGCAATTCTATCGAGAAATTTCCTACATCTTTCTTAAGCGATATCTGTTTTAGGAGCGTGTACCAGCAAACTGTGCTACGTATATGAAACTATGGATTAAGCTAAATCATAAACAGGCAGTTTTGGAGGGCAGTTTGCAACAACTTCCAGGTGTTGGCAAGGCTTTGTTTAATCGTGCATCCTACCATTTTAGCTATGAGTAAGAAGAGGGAATCAGTATTTGAGAAGTAGTAAGACACTTTTCCCTGCACCTGTCTTTGGAAGTAAACTCACAGCTTTATGGCCAAGGAATTTCGCACTTTTCTCCCATAAGGAAAATTTCACAAAACAGTACCTAACAGTACTGGAAAACACACACAAGAAAGTTTATTCTAAATAACTGACAGATATGCTATGTCCGCGAAGGCAACTTAACACAGAAAAAAAAAGAATGAAAGGGCTAACCATAACCATTAAGCTCAGTTTCCTGCAACCCCAGACATCCATGACATAAATGACTAGTTTAAAAGGGTCCATAACACATCAATTCCGTATGTTTAGGGCTCACAATATCCTTAAGACCTACAAAAGACAACCAAGAGGAACACTACTGTATGATATAGGCATAGGTTAACTGTGTCTGCACTAGCAGGGAACATGTTAAATAAATGACCCACAAGGTCTTAACATTAGGCTACCAAAATAGATGAAAAACGTGTCTGAGGTTAGGGACAAGCTGTATTTGACCTCAATCAGGGTGATTTGAGCGTGTTTAAGCATCATCCTGCTACCTAAGAGAACACAGTGGTACCATATCACTAACACCACATCCCAAGTCCCAGCTTTCAATGCTTCAAAAGAACAGTTAAAAAAGGAAACTCTGAGAAAACAATGTTATAACCAACCCCTAAAATACAAAAGCATTCCTTAATATGACTTACATCCGCATACGAGTCTCTAACACACACACAAGTTTAGTTCTGGACTTTGAGCAGTGTCCTGGGGCTCCACATAGTTCAATATAGACATTAAAATTAGCCAGAGCTCTGGTCTGGAGTTGTCCCCTAATGCTGCTGTATTGAGGTGAAAGTCATTCCCAGAAGCCAAAGTCACATAAACAAACTCTTGTATTACCCTCCCAAAGCCACCTGACTCTTGCCCAAATTTACAAACAGCTCGAGTTTCCAGCGTCATTTTCAGAACTCTGATTTTTGTCAGTCTGCTCTTCTTACATTTGCATCTGTCAGCCAGCCTTTTCTTTACTTCTGAAGGCATCAAGTATGCAGTATCTGTACATTCCCATAAATGGAGTTTAGAAAACCTAATCTAGTACTTGTAAGAGGTAAGAGAGCACCAAGGCATCTTGCGCAAAGTACAGAGATATAAGTGTGGAGTGACAGCCACGTCTGTCCCACCCTTGCAGAGTCCAGCGTACTCATACACCTAACTTAGCAGCACAAATCTCATGAAAAAACAGCCCATGCACTTGCGACTTACACAAATCCATTATTAGTGAACACACATGGTCCGCTAGGGCTTCAAGGAGACTTTGAAGACAGACATGATGACCAGGCTCAACAGTCAAGACACAGTCTGTCCATTCTATTCCTCATTAATTTTAGTGCATTTTTAATTATGTTTTTAAATATCTGTGTGTATACATATGTATGCACATAGATATACATATATTGCATTGATTTGATTGCAAGTCCAAGGGCATAGTTTTACTCCTGGAGATTCGATGCCAAAATTTAGAATAAATAGGGGAAGAAAAAAAAAGCCTTCTAAACAGAGCAAAAAAACTTGCTGTTCATTACTTTACATAGCATATTTTTGGCTCACTGACTCGGGTTTGAGAAGGAGTTTCAATTTTCTCTGCTATCACAGACTTGCCTGATCATGGATGAGTCATTTAGTCTTTCTGTGCCTCAAGCTCTCATCTCCAGAAATGATGCTGAGCACTGCCATAACACTCTGGTGAGTAGTGAAAATATATTCATTACCATGTTTTCACATACTTAGTAATGAGGACCATGTAAGAATAGAAAAGTAGATTTCCTTGGAGTATTTTACACTAGATTTTTTGAAATACAGATGGGCAGAGGGGCATGGGAGGTCATGGCTGATGCCACAGTTTTCTTTTTTCCCCTCTCTTTCCCTCAGCCTTTCCCTGAATCATCCTCTCAGGCTCTAAAGTTTTAGAGATCAGAATTTTATATTTTTTCTTGTTCCATGTCACTTAACTGGCACTTATGTCAAGAAAGAAAAGCATAAAGAAAAAAAAATCAGTATTTCTATCACATCCATACAGTAGTTTAGTGAAACAAAACCAAAATCCAAGTGGGAGGACCATGTTTTTTCCCCACATACGTTCTACCTGAAACGTGGGCTGCTGTTTGGTTGAAATGATCTCCTGCAAACGACGCCTATCCCGACCCGCCTGACTACGCTGCGACTCGGTCTACCTAATACCGAGGGCAGCAGCGATGTCCTGTTTCGACGCAGGGCTCCCCTGACAACAGCTTGCTGCAAGGAAGGACAGACAGAAGGACAGATGGAAGGACAGAAGAAAACATTTCAAGCAGTATTTGGTATGGCAATGACATCTCTGTTTAATCAAAACAAGGAATAGTTGCAAAGTGACTCGTGGTTTTGTTGCTGAAGTACAAAATTTAATTTTTGTGTAGGTGAAAGTCTTCATATACTATGCAGCTGTCAGCTGTAATATACTTCATAGTGTATATGCTTGGCTAGGATTTGCATGGGGGATTTAAGGAAATTAGCAGCTAGCCCCCAGTAATATTTTGAAACCTAACTTTCATTATCTTCTTCAGAAAACTTTGGCACAATTGCCAAAAGCTATATTTAAAGTCCTTGTTTCCTTTTTTTTTTTTTCCTCTCCTTTATATCTATTGTATCTTATACCTACTACTCAGATATCCTTTATCCCAAATGGTAAGATTGGACTTATTTCATTATTCTCTTCTGTGCAATGTCTGTGGTTAATTTTAAGTAGAATCTGTTGTGAGAATTTGAAAAGCTTTTGAAGCCCAGGTAATTATTAGCTTCAGACTTCTGTAGTTTTGGACTTCCACATACCCCGATGCTTTCCTTAGCCTTTTCAACTCATTACAAATGTTTCCTAATTATTAAGCATGTGTGACTTGTGAGCAACGCCATGCATTATTAATGTACAGACTCTTAAAACTCTGTGAAAAAAACCTAAACTCCTCATGAAAAGTTGCTGCTGTGAAAGTAGTAACTTTTCATATTTAATATCATTGAGGCTTTACTTTGTCAAAAGACCAAAGTAATATGATTGTATTAGAAGCTAATAGCATGACATTTTTCTTCTGTTAAGTAGCTTGCATTTTTAGTACCATCTAAAGGGAGACAATTTGTCCTCTATTTTGAAATCTGTCTTAGTTAAAAATGGCTGAATTCATTTTTCTGCTTAGTAGCAAACTTCAACAGCAAAGATCAAAATCACTAAAACCAGTTTTATAGTCAAAATATTGACACATAGTTAACTATGCAACTGCAGTGGAGGAAATTACAAAATCGTCTATGTTTGAGTAATTCACCATCACCCTTTTTCCAAAGGAACTGGATGGCGCTCTTGGGCTCCTGGACATCACTGTTCTCAGGGAGGAGAGAATTCACTGCAACTGTTGCAGCAATTAGAAACACCCTTGGGTGAAAAACCTGGCTGTTTGGTCAATCAAGCACAAGGTGACTTACTGCTGATAGCTATCTGAAGATAGAGGCTACACACGTTCTTCTTAAATCGATTTTTCTTCTCGTTAGTCTTTTAGACTCAACACAAGTGGGAATACACCAGTCTCAACTTATCCCTCCCTACTACCCCTCCAGGTCCAAATAAGAGGAGATTGAGTTGACTTCTGCAGCAGGAAACAAGCTGCTGTTTTCGGCGGATGGGGAAGAGAAATGGCTGCAGCACTGGGCAATGCAATCAGGGCACGGTGGCTGCGCACAGCGCTCCAAGAGACCTCAAAGGCACCTGCGATGAGCGATGATAATTTCATTCACCATGATCAGGCAAAAGAAAGGTATGATCAAGCCGCAGACAAAACCAGAGCCTAAATTAAATCCTGGGGAAAAGATCTTCCAAAAAACCGACTCCTCTAAAGCTAATGAAGTTGAATTAAAAACTGTTAAATCAGCTTATGAACAACTATTATCACAAAGTGCTCATATATTACTTCCACTAGCCAAATAGCAGATATATAAAGAGGGAATATAGCCAACAGTATGCTAGCACATTTAGTAAGAGGAAATCAAATCCTCTGCCTAACACCAGAAATTAAAAATCAAGCAGGGAGCCAATTTACTCAGAGATTATTAATAAAGTTCTCAGTGATCTTTATAAAGTATTGAATAGCTCCCAATTATATTATGGCGATAAAAAAAGCATATTACATTTGTTAAGAATTCAGTAAACTTTTCTAGGCTGTTTCAAATAGATTAAATTAAACAAGAAGCAAAAGCAACAATCCCTCCTAGAGGTACTTTTAAATGTGAATTCTGACTTAAAGGAGACTTGGATGGTTTTGATTACCATGATGCATTTGCTGAACTATACACAGTCTCCTTAATTCCTTGAATGAATCTTTGAGGGGATGATATCAAGATAGATTTCTAAATAATACACACACACACACACACATATATATATATATGACAGAAACATAATATAAAAATTTTAAGATCTGGGAAACTGTGCTTCATCAGGTTTTCATTGTTTTTGAACACAGCAATTGCAGTATTAATGCAAGACCGTTATCATGCTAGACTCCTTATTAGCTGAAATGTAGGAGTTACCACCTCTGCTCTTTGCCTGAAACAAAGAACAATTCACATTAGATTTTTTTTAATAATGTATGTCAGAGGATAGGCAAGAACTAATTGAATTCAAAGTTTTAAGAGTCAGAGTTAACACAGAATCTACTGCTTCAAAACATTTTCTCCCAATAAATGATACACATAGAAGTGGACTCAATCTCAGTTTACAGAGCTGAACTCTAAGAGAAGAAATTAAGAGGACAAACAAGCACCTTTCAGGGTTATTTTAGAGGCCCTGCTCCTCCAAAGAGAGCTGAAATTTCACCTCATGAGAAAACATGACTTTGGGACCTTTCTGAGCAGGCGAGAAGACGAGGATGCATCGATAAGCTCTCCGAAAAGCTGCGTGATCCCCAGGCCACGGCCAAAGCAGGAAGGTATCTGGCCAGGGCAGAGCAAACTCTGCGACATGCTCCGTGTACGAGACCCCAGCTGAACGGATAACCGAGTTACAAGAATGTCCTCCAGGGGACTAATCAATAAAAAGGTGAGCGAACCAAGGGCACATGAAGGACTATAGCTGCTGCTTTCGGATTAGAGCAGTTTCGTGAGGCATGCCAGGACATTGAGAGCACGTTCAGTACTGAGGAATTAGAAACAGCTCCCCACAACAGGCTAGTGAACTAACACATGCAGAACGAACCTGATGTTTAAAGGACATGTGCTAAAATGAGAGTCTTAGCACAAAAATGAGAATGTGAGGTAGAAAAAAGCAAAAAAATCAAAAAAAAAAAAAAAAAGGCACATGGCTAGCAATGTAAGTGGCAAAATCCTCCGCAGCTGCGTTGACTCTGGGATCTCTTCCTTGCTAGTTAGCAGGGATGCAAGGATTGCCCCCAGGCTACGTTCACCTTTCCAACAGGCTAAGCCTGTTGTGCCTTCCCTGCGTTCAAACAGCTGTGTCTTACAGCGGCTGATGAGGAAAACCACAGGCTGCAACCAGGGAAACTGTGATCTCGAGAAGCATAGGCCAGCCACCTTCGTGCTTCCAAGGGCACGAGTAGGAAGGGGCAATGGCAGAGCAGACTGAAGAGTTTGTGTCCTGCCAGCATGATCGAGAAGGAGATGCAAGAGAAATTTGAATTGACCCCTCATACAACCAATATACTCAGTGTACTGCCTGCACAAATTTCCCATATGCCTTCTGGAGGCACCGAGTATCAGGTAGGCTGATAAGACCTAGATACTGGCCACAAGCTCTGGGTATATGCTGGCGCTGCATGGGCTTGGTAGCATTATCAAACTCTCTAAAAACTAATAATAATTGCAAGAATTTTTGACCAGCCTCAGACTAAAAAGAGGTTATGAGAAGAAGCATGTTTTAAAATACGTTTGTTCGTAGTACTGGCCTGAACATATGAAAGAGTGAGCCACAGGGCAAAGATTTAAGATACATAAAACCCACAAATCTTTCCTCAGGATGTCTATACCAAACACACCGATGCTATAAATACTATTTTAGAGAAGAAAGACCTGACTCAGTGAAGCTAAGCATTTTTGTTTGCTTGCTCATCTTTACAGGGGTTTTGTCCAGGTTTAAGTTGTAATGCCAGTACAGACTTTCTTACTATCTTTAGCAAACCTCCTCCTCCTCCTCTTGATTACAATAAGGTAAGTAAAGGTAGGGAGGTAGGAGACAATATTGAACAAGAAAAAAAAATACTGTCTTAATGGATAAGCTATAAAACCACTTCACTGCTACCATTCCTGGTGACTGCAAATGCTCTGAGGCCTCTTGTCTCCCATGGATAATCCAAGCCTGCAGGTTAAAAATGCAAAGGAATGTCTTGATAATAGGCATCAAAAGCAGAATTCAGCCCATGCTTTTTAAAAAACAGTATTTTACATATTTGACAAGTTTTACAGGAAACATGTCTCTGGTTTTCCACATGCTCTAAGTTTTGAGTGCTCAGAAGTAAAATTAAGTGTCTGGGCAGCATGGGAGGACACAAAAGGAAATAAAACACGACATTAACCATTACTTTCACATGCATAGCATCTTATAGGGAATACAACTTAACATACAGGAACTTTACTAGTACATAATCCCACGAGTTTACAAGAAAACATGCAGTTCCTGTTTTAAAAAACCTCAAAATCTAACCAAGACAAAGGTGACAAGACATCGGAAAACACCTGCAGAGAGGAGAGGAGGAGAGGATTATTTATCATGACAAAAGGAGAGAGATTGCTTGAAGATAGAACTTAATTATAAAGGAGGATTTTGAAGGAAAAGGGGGAGCGAGTGCTTGGCAGAGAACAAGGAGACAACCATAGGCTTGGGAGTGACATGAAAGGACGCATAAAAGCTCAAAAGATGAGAATGAGGATAGATGATATGGGAATAGGTGAACGCATATTAACCTCACTTTTTTTTTTTTCCTCCTTCCTCCCAAAGACTCTCTAAAGTTAAAGGATGCTCTTGGATATTTGCCATTCAGTTGGTGAAGCCGAGAACACACCCCTGCAGGCCCATCATGGGCCTAGATTGGCCTAATAAATCACTTGTCCCAAGACAATGCAATTAAGCCTAATTAGCCAATGCCTTTATTCCTAAACAGTCTCTTCCCAAGGGAGGTTTTAACTTTTGGTTTTTAAATTAGCTCAAGGAGCTAAATTGCTCTCATCTCCTTGGCAAAGAAACAGTTCATTTTTACCTTAATATGGGATATTTTATGCACTCCAGAGACAAGCGTTGCGTGCCACAAATAGCTTACCGATATATTACTGAACAATTTGAGTGCGCTAGGACCAGTGACAGACCCTTCTGCAAACTTGTACGCTTTATCTGTGACCGCTAACTTTTGACCTTGCTCCATTCTGCGCAGCTTCCTGGAAGCCCTCTATATCGCTTCTGCAGATCCTCTCCTTCGCCAGCCAGGGTGCCCTGATACGATATAATTTTCAGAAAAGCTGAGCCGTGCAGATGTGGTAGACTCCAAAGAAAGTAAAGGTCAATGAAAATTTGACCATCTTGGTCTATCTTTCCTAGAAGCATTTTAACCAAGAGCAAATACAGTTCTTCACAGTATCTTTATATATATTTATATCTTTATATATATCTACATATACACACTATACTATATGTATCTCTACCAAATAGGAATACACACTGTTTTATTTTTTATATATAACACATGCATGCGCTATCTCTGTCTCTCTCTAACCTTCACAATCTTTTTGTGACCATCCCCTTGTCCCAACAAGAATCACACTATTTCACAGGTACATTATTTTCACAGAAGCTTCAGCCATCTAGTTTGGGAACTGTGTGGCTCCAGTGAAGAACGGCATAATGTAGAGTCTCCTCAAAAATCGAGAATAACTAGAGGGAAGCTCAACAGGAGCTACCAGCCCAGGAAGGAATCAAGCTGTCATTTGCAAAATAAAAATTACTGAGCAAATACGATCTGTCACTGGAGCTGCAATATGCAGAGCTTCTGAGAACAGAGCAAAGCAGAGAAGACAGACAGTTTGGATATCTTATTTTTGTGTATTTTATACAGCAGTGTAAAAGTTCACATATCAAAACTATGCGGGTCTTTATAAAGGGTTCCCATCCATGCTCTGGCATTTTCATTGGGATCGTAAGTCAAAAAGAAAACTGATCTAAAAGAAAAGGTTGATTTCTCACCTCTGTCTACAAAGAATTTGTTTGAAGATACCCTGTGCTTTTCAAAGCTCTTATGAAATAGTTATCTTTTGGGGTTTTGTTCTTTGATATTTTTTTATTCAGCAATAAAAGCCAACACGCTCTTTGGACATACGGCACATACAGCATTTCTCCACATCACACAAACTTTTTATTTTTAAACTCTACCTGCTGATAGTCTGTGCTAAAGTTAAGTCTTGATACGTCCTTTCATTTTAAACAGTAGACTGTGTACAATTTTCATTTAATCCTCTGCCAAGGCTTATCTATTATTCTCCTGGCTGCTTTACATACATTTACTTCCCTTTCATCTTTTTAAATTGTGCCTTACTTTCTATTATAGGGATTCAGCGAGGTCTGTTCTTTTCCCCTATCTCAGGGCTCAGCGAGTTTCCCCCCTCCCAACCCTTATGCCAGCTGACAGCAGAGTTAAACTCACTGCGCAGTTATAACTGTGGATACTCCAGTGTGAAACCCAGCTTCTGCATTCCCTTCCGCCCCATACACTTAAACATTCATGTTTCTGCATAGCTAATTTGTTTCATAAATTTTAATTATCCTTCTTTAGATAAATGGAAAAAGTGAGGGGAAAAAAAAAAGAGAAGCTTTTTCAGGACACAACAGGCAAGGCAAGTTGAATTTCAGCATTAGTTGGACAACTTAGTGCTACCTAGATCTCAGAAAACATCCCCTCTGCAACATAACCGAGTTCAGACAGACAGTCTGCAACAGAGGATCAGGCAGGCAGCTACTAGCCAAACAGTTTCAGTATTATTTCTTATTTTTGCTCTGGCCAGGCCTTTTCTATTTGAAATCCTCCCCTGGAGACATCACCCTAGCATAATTAGCCAAGAATAGATTGCGTTGTGATATATCAAGCAGGTATTTAAAAAGCTCTCTAGCATTAAAAAAGACTTCAAAGGAGCTGAGATCATGTGAGGAGAGGGATATATTGGGCCCATATATGTCAGATTGATCCAGTTTTACTACTAAAGGAAGAAAGACGGAGCCCTAGCAAAAGACTGCCTGACACATTCAGGTAAAGACGTTAATGATGATGGCTACAACATGTAAGTTTTAGACCCATGGCCCTTGCAGTGAATTAACGAATCCAGCACTGGGTAACCAGCATCCCCAGGCGCAGCCAGGGAGCACAGAACTGGGCAGAGGACTGGAGGACCTCCACCTTCACAGCCTTGGTCTTCCCACCACCACGCCCAACGATCCAACCTTGCTCTTGTGCATGAGTGACCTTCTTAGCTAGCAAACCGCTGAGGCTGGAAAAACTCACAGGAAGCTTACAGGTATGTAAAGGAGGAAAGTGGTGGAGGAAGGTTATTAAAGAAATGAATATCTCTTCCTCCAGTTCCATTTTAAAAGAAAGCAGCAGTAAACAAGCATTGAGTTGTCTCTGCTCCAGGGACCAGCACTGGGACTGCCCTTTGGAGCTGCAGATGTGGGCAGTGCCTACAGGGAACCTAGTTCCTAGGAAAGGGCACGGCTGCAAACCAAGTGCCTGCTCCATTACACCGTTAACAGTGCAAAACTGTGGGCACAGAGAAGCATGCAAGGTCTGCATCTTTGAATTATGGTCAGGACATATATTTACTATTAAAATACAGTGCATTACTGTGATACAAAAAAAAAAAAAAAGCTACCTAACTAATAACTTGAAGAAAACATGAAGGATGAGAAAAATTACCCATCTGTATGGATTTTCTAAAGTGACTCGCGTAATATTGGCTATGAGTTAAAAACTGTACTATAGAGAGTCTAAAAGACAAAAAGGGGATCAGCCGGGCTGGAATTTAATCGCCCACTTACGCGTGGGCTGAGGCACACAGAAGCGGCGAGCTGGGTGCTTCTGCTTTTGAATGAAGTTGTCTGGCCACTGGGTGTCATCCTTGATTCAGACGACAGCGGAAGACATTTTCGATGCAACGAAAAAATCCGCAACTTCCAGAGCAGTTAAATTCCACTCTATTTGATTGTACAACATGCAGCAAATTGCTCTGCATTTAAATCAGCTGTAAAATTGAATACTTTGACATAGACAAATTCTCCTTTGTCTCAATGCCTTATTTGGAGACCTGAAATGGCTGCTTGATGTGGAAAAGTAATGCAACGGGGGCATATTAACTACAAACAATTTGATGAGTGATTATCAAATCTTAGGAAATATGAAATAACTATGATTAAATAATGTTAAAGGTCTCTGCAGGAAGTTTGGAACTGTATCCTTAATTGGATCACAGGCTGAAAAAGACTATTTCATAGAAGCATTTATATTTAAGACATTCAGTATCCAGATTCAATACACAAGTTAATGACTATGTATGAAGAACTTGGTTCAGGAAAAACTAATTTAAGCTCGTACCTGCAATACCAAGCTACTGCCCTCAAAAAAGTTTTAAAATTTCATCAAGGAGGGAAAAAGGCCTCCAAGTCCTTGAGGGTTTTTTTTTTTTTTTTTTTTTTTTTTTTTTTTTTCCTTCCCCTATTCCTCCTATTGCTATTCTCTGCTTTCTAGCAGGCTCGCTCCTTTTGCATGTCCAGTATCTTCCCCGGCTACCCAACCCAGCCAGCGCAGAGCAGCTGCACTGCAGAGCCTCAGCCGCCAGAGTTCTCTGGAGCAACGAAAGGGATGGCCAAAGAGAAACGAGCCAATGGACAATTAAAAAAAAAAAAAAAAAAAAAAAAAAAAAAAAAAAAAAAAAAAAAAGCCTCCAAACCTCCAAAACCCCATGTAATATAATATAGGAGGAAAGGGAATTTGGTGAAATAATCCAGAAAAATATCCAGATATTCAGAATATTTTTTCCAGTGTTCACATGTGTCCACATCAAGTCAGCTCATGACAGGTCATATATCATTATAATGAGTTTTCTGCTATGGTGACTGAGAAGAACTCATCAGCGTTATTTTGTTATCTGCCAGGAGTCTAGACAGTCTAAAACCAGCACATGGTACAGTGAAGCAGCTTATTATAATATTATTTCTCTCTGAAACCTGATTTAGTTTGCCTTCTTCAAGTTAAAAGCAAGTGTAGTTTCTCCAGGTATTACAGCCAGGAAGAAGTGTTTACATTTATCAATGTATTAAGAGTCTTAATCCCACTGTTCTTAATATCCATATATAGACTACAGTCATATAACATTTAAAATAAGTTTTTTTTTTAATGCAGCTAACCTCTGATAGCACAGCTTTTCATGGATTATAAAGTCTTTGAGAACACAGATCTCCATGTAATGCTTCCTAGCTTTACCACTGGATATAATTTTAATGAAAACATGCCAGCATTAAAAAGCTATTAGACACAGAGTTGAAACTGGCTTTGATTTTGTTCATCAACCAGGGACTACGATAATTAAAAAAAATCCATTTTTAAAGGAAAAAGTTAAGTATTCTCTTTAAATTGTCTCATAGGCATGATTGAGTTACTTGTTTTTAATATTATGAGCATTCTCTTTTATAATTAAATTTAGTTGAGAACTGATGGCAGATTTCAAGGAGGAAATTTAAGAAGTGAGCATGCACATTAACAATTTCAAAATTAACAAAAATTAGTATACAATAACTCATCTGAGGTACCAAAGTCAGATAATCAAGTTACCTAAACTCGTACCACCCTTTTCGTTAATGCAATACCTCAATCACAAACATTTGGCTAATGCCTTTTTCTTTGAAGCAGTCACATTTTCTTCTGCATCTATACACTATACAAATGTGTACACACACACACACACATATATATATATTATACACACACATACATACACACACACCCCCCCCCCCAATACAATGTGACTTCAGCTCCGGACTAGGAATCCTTTATACTTTGCTGCTTTCAGATCTCAACTCAAAGCAAAGACATTTTCTCATTTTAACTTCACAGCACCTTTTAGCTTTACTTAGGTACAGAAATATACTTACGCTGGTTTAATACTCTTGGAATGCTTCTCGTGGATGTAGGCAGCAGCTAGGCCTCCTGCTCCAGAATTTAAATACTGTAAGGAATAAATCAAGATGTACACATCTTGTGGCCATTATCCTTAAGGTGTAACTTTCCTTCCCTGACTCTGCACTACAAAGCAGGGCAATTTTAACATTTCTAATGGTTTCTAATTGCAGATCGTAGCATCAGTCTTAGCATTTGTCTAGAAACACAGGCCTAGTTAAAAGCAGATTCATTCTTTCAGTTTGGTTGTAAAAATATCTTTCTTGGCTAATATGTGATAATTGAAATGTGACAGACAAAAGTCCATAAAAATTGAAGTAAAGTTGAAGGAGCCCCATATCTTAATCTGTATATATTCTCCCAATAAAGTCATCCAACTATACCTATCAACTTCTAACATCAGAAGAAGTTGACAGAGCTAAAGACACCTTGTGTAGTGATCTGAGATTATTTAAGTTTAGACAAGGATATTCTCTTATTCAGGAACCATTTA
This sequence comes from Rhea pennata, assembly GCF_028389875.1. Classification (NCBI taxonomy): domain Eukaryota; kingdom Metazoa; phylum Chordata; class Aves; order Rheiformes; family Rheidae; genus Rhea; species Rhea pennata. The sequence continues at coordinate 5,227,153 of NC_084668.1, forward strand.
TGAAAATCCTGAAGCTGCAAGATCTCTTCCATGTGGTATACAACAGGAGGGCTCATCTGACAACAGCCTGAGAAGATGTTCCACCACCACTCTAAAATTCCTCTGTCAAGAGCCACTACAGCTTTCAGGTCAAACAAAAAATTGCCATTTGCAATTGCCATTGCTCAAACTGCTCATAGTGAACCTGTCACCTACGACTATGTCCATCTCCTTTTTGTGGCTGTGTTCCAAACACCAAGAAAATTTAAAGATTCCTAGAGGAAAATAAGTCTATTACAAATGGAACCAGCACTGCTACTTTATAACCAATCCTAGAGAGACACATTGAATAAATCAGTTCTAATAAAATTCCCTCATTCTCAGAAGCCCAGAAATGAAATCCCAGAAATGAAATAAGAGAAGTTCTTCTAGTGCCTCTCCTTCCTCTGTCAGCTGGGATTTCAGAAGCAAGTGGAATAGAAATGAAAAGACCATCTACATCTCAGATAAAGGTTCAAAGGTCTTGATCAACAGTTACTAGTTTGCTGACCCATCAAGAAACTGCAAATATGGAAAATATTCTTAAACAAGGAATCTATTTTACCTTGTAGGAACACCAGCAGGCAAAATCTACTCCCCAGTCATGCAAATGAAGTTCTACGTTACCAACAGCATGAGCCAGATCAAATCCCACAAAGCAACCCTGCAGGAAAGAGATATATAATACATTTCTTATGAAGATAACCATCACTATAAAAATGTTTTTTCAGAAAGTATCTTTTGAGCTGCATACACTTGCATTCCACACAGCCATGCTATCAAGTCCCATCTGTTTTGACTTATTACCAAAACCAAGTTTCTTTACAGTAGATATATATCCAAACCATGATTTTTTTTATATGATCTTGTCTTCAAGGACATTTGAACTTTATTTTTACGGAATAAAGTGGAATAACTTGAAATAAATTTCAGAAAGAATAAATTATTTCAAATACTTGATTTATATAACAAGCTCTACATAGAGACTAAATAGTAATTATGTACATAATGATGCTAGTCTCATTCTAAAATACATTTATACTTGGGGTCCCTCCAACTTTTCTCCTTTTGAGGATCTTGCTCTTTGAGAACTGAAACGGGTTGAGAGCATCCTAATGCACCACACTGATCTTTAAGGACTTTTGTAGTTGGCCCTAGAAGTTGCAAAAGCAATTTTCTCATTTCCCCTTGAAAAGTGTTGTTTATTATAGCCACAATTTGTCATACGGCACTGAAAAAGAAAAGCATTCAACAACCACAGAGGTACAGATCACAAAGTAGTAGTTTTACATACCAAATAACCACTGGATGGCAGCAGTTTTAAACCAAAAGCCCCTAAAAGTTCTTCCAAGCTGTGCTATTTAAGTGTAGAAAAATAAAAATGTCTTTTGTGCCTGGACTACAAATTAAATGCTATTTTGCATTTTGCTTTAAAAACAAACCGCCTGCTTGCAAACAGCATGATAGGAATAAACGTGAGAGCATAGGCTTCAAAAACATCTATGTCCAATAATAAAACAAAGGATTTTTCTCAAGTCTCTTGCTATTTCTTGCACAAAGGGAGTCTCAGCTAAATTATTTAAACAGTACTTTGGTTTATTTAATCTCCTATATAAACTATAACCATTTGAATGAAGCAGCATTTTCAGATGTGACACTAATTCTAATGGAGGTGTTAATGAAGCTATCAGCTTGAGAAGCCACTCCAAAATGATGGTAAGAAAACTCACTGCCTCAGTACTTGAACGATATAAACATTCACTATTAAACTTAACCAAGGTCCCAATAAATATTCTTGCCTTCACACCCACAGTGGTCTGCCATCACAGGGACGCTCAGAAGTTAAGACAAATCAACCAAAATTGTGAAGTTACTGCAGAGAAGTCGAAGCACAGTGGAGCCCCATTGGGAACACTTTCATTCAGAGATAAAATCACCTTGGTTTAGAGAAATAAGCTACAGCAAACTAAAGCCAATCTGCTGCTCAATAAGTTTTCTTAGAGTTTTAAGACATTTACTTAACTTCAAAACTTCACTTGACTGGATTTTTAACATTTATGGGTATCCTTTTGTACATATGTCCCGCACAAACTTTTTTTTTGAAGTTCTATAAGAAATTCATTGGTTATAGTGGAAATTGGGAATACTGTGATATACTGACAGAATGCATCTTTCTGACAGTACATTAACAAAAAAGATCTGTGGTAATTTCTGATGAGAATCAGCTGTTTTTTAGCTGAGCCTTTCCCCTGTAAGTGATGAATTGAATTAAAAATATATGCTTAAATACAGAGTGGCAAATTAAGAAAAAACTGTGGATGACTGCCATCCTGAGAAGTTCAAACAGGTAGGACAAGACTCCTCGGGATATGAGAATGTAGGATGCCCTTGCAACCAAAGCGGTGGAAAGGGATATCATAGCTACATATACACCTGCAATCAAACCATGCCATAAGTGCTCCTGGACACCAAAACCAGCTGAGACAGACAAGCTTGCACCACCACTACTGGTCTCTCCTAGCCCTCTACGGGGTAGCCACCTTCTGGGACATAGTCCTGAAAGGTGGTAGCTGCTCTCCTCTGGTAACATCTGCTTGGCACTGTTTGACTTACAAATTCAACACAGCATGAAAATCCAGGTTCAGCACCAACAAATTTCCTGCACGACCTTGGAAAAGCCCATTCATACCATTTTGCTCAAGTTGAAATGGGTGACACTGCTTTCCTTCCCCAGGAAGGTGTCTGGCACTCAAGTTGCATGAACAGCAAATGTTTAGTCACACAGATTGCATATTATAAGTAAAACAAACTGAAACGGCTCTTCCTGCATAAGCAGAGCAGGGATTGCGTGGGAATGTCGCTTCCCCAAACTATGGGAATAAACAGAGCTCTCCATCTGGCTTGGGCAAAGAGGAGGACTTGTGCTCTCCCCTGCCTCTTCCATTTTATTTTAACATCTAAAAGTCATTTCTGCAGCACGTCTGGATAGCTGCTGATAACCAGCAGGTAACAACTCAGCATGGACAATGACATTTGGAGAGAGGGAGAGAAATGACAGCTTCATACAAGCAAAGCTGGGACATTTAGAAAGAAAGACAGGAAAAGAAATGAAGATGAAGGATCTTAAAGCTCTTCCTACTGGGACTCAAGAGATTAAGATACTTTACATAGTGTACAGAGTCAGCTGAAAGTTCAATCTAACTTATGAAAATTGCAATTGAAAGCTAAAGTCTCCTAGAAGCTAGCCATTTCTTCACTCGAAAATGAGTAAAATGACTCAACCAACCCCCATCCTCTAAAGCAAGCACAAAATATGAAACAAGGAAAACTTAAAGCCTCTTTAGCCAGCTGATGAGTCTCTGGCACAATACGTAGTAATTTTGATTTATCCCAGAGACCTAAGAAAAAATAGCCAGAGGTAATTTTTCAAGCTTAATTTAGTTCATTTAATATTTAATGACTTAATGAAGCTGTCTATGTGCAGAGCTTTCACTCTGGGAGGAATCTTAACATACGCAGAGAACTTAGCAAATTGGCTTAAAATGTAAAAGGAAATCAGTAACTTAATTCATAAATAACTGACCTTACAAATCCTAGGACATTTTCCAGATCTCAAATCTTTAGCCAAGCCCTGATAGGGTACAACACTACAGGATCTTATTTAGACTCTACATTAAAAGAATTATTTAGACCATCTCTATAAGACTTTGTTCTTTGTTATACTAGTTGACAAGTGTTTTTTTTTTTTTTTTTTTTTTTTTTTTGCTTCCCTGCTCAAATGACACTTCCACCTTGAATTTTCTCTTGATTACTTACTTGTCAACTCTGCCAAACCTATTTTTTGTTCAAGAGCATGGGGTCACTCACTGTCCTTCACCACTAGTAGGGTAAGCCTTGCATTTTTGCTATGAACACGACTTTCCCAGGTTTATCTTCTTTTAGTATAGATTTTAAAGGACTTCAGCATTCCTATGATAATATATTATGTCTTGTATACTAGTTTTCTCTGCTCTAGAAGCTCTTGGAGGAAATGTAGCCTGTAAATCCACATGCTTACTATCCTGAAAACTTTTAAGCCTGGGAGTGGAGACTGGACACCACAGAAGAGAAGTTAAGCCAGCACACAATGCTGATGACTGATTCTAGCAGGCAATAAAGCCACATCCAGCTTGTAATCGTCTGGATGGCATCTGCATTCACCTTCTATCCATCAGATTAATTCTCCAAAGAGCTGAAATATCTGTAGAGCAACCTATGCCATGGCCACTGAGGAAGAGCACTAGATCATAATGTTTCTGAACATTCCCCAAAAGCCCTTACGAAAGAGAAATAACTGCTCACCTGGGAGGTGTCCAAGACAAATGAATGAAACCACCACGTTCTTGCTATGCTTACTGACTTGTGTATGCAAGGGCTGTATTGACTGCTATTGCTAATCCTCAATAGGGGAGCCAGGTGCTCCTTGCTTCTGGGACACCTTACTCCAGTAAGTATAGAGTATAAGAACCTGAGCCATCTCTGCTCTCAAAAGGCCATGGATGGGAGTGCCAGCATTCAGACATGACCTGAGAAATTCCTGCTGTGACACTGCAAAGACAGGACTCATTTGGAAGAGCAGCACAAATAACTACTCATGAAATGAAATTCAAGAAAAAAAAATTCAACAGTTCAGGTAAGATGTAGTTAAAGAGATTATCAGCTATAGCTGTTCCCATTTGCAACTCACTTCTCAATAAAAGTTTTTTCTTCTCCCATCCACTCTGCATACATCTCTGCCATCTCATCTCTTTTACACTGAGATTGGTATAGCTATACACAAAAGTTTGAAAAGCTACATCTTCTTAGATACTTGCACTACTCTAACCTGGACTGCAACTTCATTTAGCAAGTTACTGCCAGTTTGCAGTCACTGCTATTGCCCTGATATCTCACAGATGAGATGACATGTGCATGTCTCCAAACCTCCATTTTGCTTCACAGCTTTAAAACAGAACAAAAAACACATAATGCTTGGGTAGAAGCTTTGCATTTGAGGTTGAACCAGTTCCTAAATTAAAGGCAAAAAGTTCTAAATTAAATCAAAGCATTCCTATTCAGGGTCATTAGCTAAATAAATACAGATTTGAGCAAGGACAGCTATTTCCTTTTTGTCACATCTCCTCCTCCCTGCATGCCTCTGGTTCAGCAAATCCCATCTGCCCTCTTCTAACCTAACAACTCCCAGCGTTTGCTGGGAATAGAGCGGAGCCAACTGGTTCTGAAGTCCAAGCAGGTTTTCTTTGGGGTAACCAGAAGCCCTGAGACTTACAGAAGCAGCAAGACACAGGAAAAACTCTTGTGACTATTAACACAGAAAATTGCTGATTTAATAGCTGTTCAAGTAAATATTTGCAATATGCAGAAGTTTAAGTGTGCTATAGCTGTATGTTACATAGTGGTTTTGTACAAACATCTAAATGCTACTTAACGCAGAGAGCAGAATCCATGAAGACATTGAAATGTGCCTATCTTATAGGAGGAGAATAACAATTGGGCTGGCTTAAACTTCTAAATTTTCCTGGGTATCCAAGTAGTTCAGGCTGTTTTTCTCATTTTTGTTGTTTTTTTTTTTTTAATTTGCATGTGATAATTCATAATCCATGAAGCCACTTGTATCAGTCTTAGGCACTCTGTCTGCAACAAGGTGGTATTCTTTTTTTTTTTTTGTGTGTGTGTGTGTGTGTGTGTGTGTGTCTGTGTGTCTGTGTCTGTACAGACACACACACTTTCTGAAATCTCTGGAAGAAATCACTGCAAGAGGTGGGCAATGAAGACACAGGTGAGATGTGAGGATGAAGCACCAACTCATAAGTCATATTCAGATTCTTATGTAAAAAGCTAATCCTCCCTGGTGTCTACAGCTTTATCTCAGGAAGAGAGTTTTCAAGCTTTCCTCTGCCAAGTTCTGGTTATCTTCTCAGATAATATAAACATCTAATTTGATGTTCACTCCTTATAATGAAGTATTAGTAATTATTTTTCTTCTGGAAGAGGGATTCTCAGCTAGTTTGGGCTAGTTTATAATTTTCAGAGAAACTGCAGAGCTTTCAGTTGGCTGAGCATGTGGCCCAGGGTTTGGAGAGCATCTTTAGGGAGGCGTTAAAGTGATATTTTTTCCCCAGGTTGTTCGTATTTACAGTATAAGGAGAAAGATTTCTCTCCCAGACACCTTTCAGACACATCATTGAGCGAGCAGATTCCGGAGACAGCCTGGTACGTGCGTAGGCGTTGGCTGGGGAATGAAAGCTTTGCTGCCACCAGGAGCGAGAGTAAGTGCATAGTTGGGTGGTATCATTCTATTAATAGACTATCTTCCCTTTCAGCAAACTTTCCAGCATAGCCTTTTGATTATTTATTGTTAGAAAAGGACTGGAAGACCCTCAAGGGGGGCACTATGAAGATGTCATTTTTAGAGCTACATAGAGCTATTACACACACAGTCCCTGGTTTCCCCCTCAGCTGATTTCCCTCACTTCCTCCTGGATTTTGCATCCATCTCAGACATCAGTCTTGTTTTGTATTTTATTCAAGACCAATTTTGTTGCTAGGCGGTGCTCAGCGAGAACATGCACTTTTGTATCCCACAGGCCGTGCACTAACTCTTGCATCTGCTCTGGTCTCCCAAGGGAGACTTTGCCATCACTTTACACCAGCATAATTCACACTCTGACCTTCAGAAAAATGTCCCATGCTAAGCCTATAACAACTGAAGATGTATATCCCAATGTGAGTCAGGAACCTCTCTAGAGAGTTAAGATAGCAAATACAAATAGTTAGCTGGTTTGCAGAAATCCAGTAATACTAAGTAGCTTTATTTTTGAGCAGCTTAATCTTAGATGAGATAAGGTATAGCCAGTAAAAGGCTGCCCATACAGACAGCCTGGTGGCCTCTTGTTGATAAGATGACTTGATTAAAAGCTATTTTCTCCTGGATTCCTGAGGCAATCAAGATGGTTAAAGAAGTTTTACAGCTATGTCCATAGAGTAAAATCTCTCGCACATTGGCTGCAAGTTCCTGCGGCTGAGTCATCACTAAAACATAGTCATCCTGTGAAGCTGATATACTCCACATTGTGCCTGTCTCCGGAAAATTGATCAGCTGAGTCGGAGCACTGCCGGCTCCGTGGGGAGCTCACCTGCCCCGCTGGCTGGAGGCAAAGAGCTGCGATAGCAGCTGCCAGCGACGGAGTGGGAAAAGAGGAATAGCATGAAAGTCTGTTGAAAAGCAGAAGTCTGACACAAGCTACTCTAACCTTTAAAGAGAGTCTGGAGCTACAATTACCACCTCCTCCTTCACCAAACTTCTTGAAATTCTATTCTTACAGAAAGCCCAGTAGAAGGTTAATAGTCATGAATAATCTCTCTATATACTTTAGGTCACACCATTAGGATTAGTATCACACAGATATTTCTTCATGACAGCCCTCATTCCTCTAAGGATCTGTGGACAAAATGTTTTCTTTTAGCAGAGCCCCACAGGTCTCCATACGTGCCCTCTTCCATTTCATAAAAAGTGAAAATTAAAAATATTTCACGATGAACATTGATCTAAAATTGGTGTTAAGAGGACAGTTTGGGAGCAATTCTACCTTTTCTTGGCCAGCCTTTGTTATTCGAGGGATGTCAAACAGCTGTCCTGTGTAGTACTGCACTCCACTGAACAGAATTACGGCAATAGAGTCCCCTTCCTTCTCAATTATGGCAAGGATATCTTCAGCTCTCAAGGTCTCCTCCCCCTAAAACAAAGTTAAAGCACACATTTTACATCAGCTCTGGCAGTAATGAAACTGTCATTTCTTATTTCATAATCTATATTTTACTATGAGCTGTGCTGCTTGCATAAGGAGATCAAAAGCAAATCCTTAGCATGGTAATGATATACAAAGGTAGTGCCATGAAGTACTCTATGAGTAGGTTACTTAGGGGGGAAAAAAAAATCATTAGAAAACTTATCTTGAAGGTGCCAGTCTTAAAAAGTCTATTCACTTTGTATTCTATCATGCTTCACAATCTTTAATATTTCAGAGAGTTTTAATTTACAGTATTAAAAAAAAAATCTGGTGCAAACAGCATATATAATGATTTTATGTGGCACCTGAAATTTCTGACATCCACAAGGCTTAAAAGTTGTCTATCAGCTTCACTCTGTACTTTCCTGATAAACTTCATATCCCACAGGAAGCTATTATAAACCTGCCATATTTATATTTCAAAAACAATAAGCCTCACATCATCAAAAGTACAAAAATCCCCAATCCTGGGGTCATTAAATATAGAGGAATTTCAGCCAAAAATCTCCTGATTCTTTGTAGGAGAATTACTGCCCCATCCTCCTCTTGTCTTCCTGCAAAGGATCATGTAAAACACACCACTACCTAGGGATCAATTAGGGTGTGAAAACCTAGAATTAAATTAGACTTGTTACTGAAAAGAGCTTGGGTAAGACCGTTGAATCGAAGGTAACTGTTATTATCTCAACAATCTCTGCAAATCTATCAAGCATTCAGAAGTATGCTCTTTACTCACAAGATGACTCAGATTTCAGAAACAAAAGGTCACCATCAGTTTATAGTTAGGTGGCAAAGTTCTTAATACCGTGAAAGTGAAGCGAGGCAATCTTTCAAACGCATCTGAATTGCATATTACTCAAAGCAGACCTTTCCCTCGGTCCGCGCTGATAAAGGCACAATGGTGTTCTTGTCACAGCAATTTTTTATGTTAGGACACTAAAAGGACGTTGGGGCTTCTGAAAGAACCGATGAACTGCTCCATTTTGCAGTTCTGTTAGGATGCTGCCTGCTATTGCCAACAAGAAAAATAGAGGAAAAACAACATTTTTTTTGTTCTTTAGAGAAAATGTGCTAGTTGAACCAGGCAATTATAGAACGGGTTCCATAATCAGAGAATACACAAACAGAATACACAATGCATAAAATCTAACAGAAAGCATTAGAAGAAACGTAGATTGTAACTTATGCAGGCAGATACTGGAATATTTGAGAGCATACGCCACGCTCGTACAAAGTACACGCCTGCCATTAGACTTAGCAAGGAGAGCCAGCTTATACTTCTCACCAACCTCCCGCGGCCGTATCATGAGCATGCTTTCCTCCACGTCCAGCCCATGAAGTTGAAGCTGGGATTCGATAGCATACTGCAAGAGATTTCCATGTACTGCACGTCAGCACAATTAAATGATAAAACAACAAAACAGGAAAATGACTGAGCACATCACCACCTCAGAAAAGGGATTCAGATACCTGCCTTTCACTGAAATTAATGCTTGAACTCCTAAGCCAACTTAATGGAAAAGGTTCCAAGTTTGTTTGGGGTTAGAACAGATGAGTATTTATTTCACATCATCAGACAGCGAGGATAAAGTCAAAGTCTAAATCCTATAGGATAAGCTTACAGAGCAGGAGGAGGGCGGATATATGGTAGCAGCGTGGGCTTCACTGCACGCCGGCGAGCAAAGCTAGCACGGGCAAGAGGCACTGAGCAGACGCAGCAGCGCAGCCTACAGCTCGTGCTGGTTAACCGGGCTGGTTACTAGGCTAGTTAACCAGATATTTTGCTTGCTAGCACACATTAAATGCCTGGCCATCACGTATGCACGGCTGAGGAGACTGGGCTAGCACAGGTACGCTGGCCCGTGCTCTCCTCCCGTCTTAAACTGGCTGCACAGCTGGGAGGAAACGAGAGCTCTAAACCCTCATCCCATTTTGAAAACCTTACCCAGTGATTTTATCGATCACTAACGCTTTGAAGGCAGCACAAAAATTATCCAATAACGCTATAAAATGGTTCAAAATTGCATGGCAGGGACTGAAGCAGGCACGCAGGGTCGCTGAGGCGTCGCAGAAATTCGGATAGGCGGATTGCAAACGCACCAGCGCGCTCGGACAAAGGCGGCGTTAGGAGCAACGCTGCTTGGGACAGAGGCAATCTGAAATGTATACATCCGCGCCGCCGTCTGCACTGCAAATAAACCTGTTAGTAGCTCAAGTCATTTTTATTGCACCATAGAGATCAAATTTGTTATCAATTTCCAGGAGTTTACTGAGTTGATGATAAAGTAGCAGTGGGCCACAAACTAAAAGATTAATTTGTTCTAAGCTCTGATGCACGGGCTATTGTCTCCCATTTTATAGCACACAAATTATGTTTGAACTAGTAATCTAAAGTGCTAAGAATGAACATTTCCATCTCTGTCTGGGGATATATAAGTGTTAATGTTGTGAGTTTGTATTGATTTGGTTTCATAAAGTAAAACAGCAACAAGAATTAATAAAACATTTACAACTTCGGTTGATTTAGGCCAGCAGTTTGCTCAATGTCTTTAAAAAGACTAATAAATCAATGTACCCGTTCAATCTTTTCCTCTTGTAACATTTTTTATTTGAACAAAAGGAATAAAGCTACGATCTGTAAAATACGCTGAGCTCAAAAGCTTCTGACAGATTTTTTTATTGTAATGTTACTTGGACAAGATGAGCTAATAAATATTCAAATCAGGCCACTGATATTCTTTGGAAAAATATGATTAATAATACAAATATGGTGAAATATTAATTTCTTACATGGTCGGAGGGAAAAGCTTTGGCTTCTAGAAGAATTTTATAGCGTCTGGGTGTAGGCTTAAAAAAAGATAGCTGTTAAGAACAAGAAAAAAAAAGTGTTAAAACACATCCGAGCAGAGACAAGAGAGATGCTTCCAGTATATAACTCAGTAAAGACTATTTTACTTTTACGCAGGCTGCATTAGGGGATCCCCCAGGAATTACAAATATTTATTTGCCCGTATAACTTTTATCAAAGCAGAAAAGCATTCTAATACTTTATTTTGTAGACTTGTAACAGAGGACACAAAAATCCAACAGTGAAAATTTGCTCTGAGAGGGATCAGTGGCAAAACTTTGACTGAAGCCAAGGAAGCTGAGACTTCACCCAGCTGCATCCTACAAGTGAAATCAGCTGCAGAAGAGCAGTAGAGGAACCCGACTCCTATTCCCTGCTCTAACCATTAGTTACCAAACAGCAGTTGGCTCTGAACCAACCCCTGACCAAAGCATTAAGCCTGCAGCAAAAGTCTCGTTCTCCATCCATCTCCAGGCTTGTGGGTTTTCCTGCCCAGGTCCTACAGCAAAGACTCAGGCTCCCCACCAGGTCTAGAGGATTCAGAGGAGGCTGAAGAGCCCAGCTGCTCATCTGCTCAGAAAAGGGTGACTAGCACCACTGAGCAGCCAGGTAACTTTTTTACTTAACCCCAGCACTGCTTAAGCTTTCTTAGTTTTATAAAATAGTAAGAACATGTTATAGAGGACTACGTCTAAACCACCGGCCTCATGTCCTCCCTTAGCTGGACAATCTTTAGTAATACTAAAGAAGTAGAGACAGACCATATGCAACGCCTAGTAATGCTCTCGCCATGAAACCACATTTACAGCCAATACTTCATAAATCCAGCAAACACATGCTTTACCAGATTTTGGGGCTATATGAGCAGCATGACTAGACAATGCACATCTCTCCTGTGTAACTGTATGCTAAGTTTGATAGAAATTACAGCTCTCTCCTTGCTCACAGAAGAGACTTGTTTCCTAATTGAGACTCAGAGAGGAACATTGAGTATCTATCTAGAAATATGTCTTAAATAGTAAGCTGTCCTCTCTGAGAGCTGACGTACACCGTGTGTGAGAACGGCTCAGAACTTCCGCTGTAGTGCTTCTGAAGATAGTTTTGTCCAGCTTTTATACTTATTACTAAGCAGAGCTGGGTCTTGTACAAGCCAAAACATACTAACATATTTCAGAATCTCCTGCCAGACACAATTCCAGAGACTTAAAAAAAAAAAAAAAGTTAGGTTATTGTCCCATGCTGTCATCCAAGAGGTCCCTGCAAAACATTTTACTTCATTTGACAAATAAATGAAGGCTATTTTATAATCACATCACACAAACATTGAAAAGACGTGACATACCAGCAGGAGGTGCAGATTAACAGTTAGCCCATTCATTAAGGCTACTTCCTGTCTTTGGGCCCCTGAAATGTAAAAATATACTGGTTAGGTTTATTCCTTTACAATTTTGAAGAAATCCAATACAACACTTTGAAAGCAAAAGTATGGGTTTTAGTCAATAACTCTCTAAAAGCTAGAAAGTAAACAAATGCTTGAGGTGTCATCACAGCAAAGCAGAAATATTTCTTGTCTGATTCATGACACCCTGCTGGCAGGAAAATATTTATTTTTTCAGGTCAACTGCAGAAAACAAAACAAAAAATACCAATGAAGTATTTGCGTTTACTGGCAAGCCACTAGTGGATTTATTGTCATTAATACCTCAGACAAAATTAGGCTATAAATATTGGCTATATGTAAAGCAAAACAAACTTATTTTTATCATAAGTTCATACATAAAGCAAATATGAAAACTTACTGGGACAATCACATATGTTAAGTGATTCCTGTAATGTCAGGCTAAATTTTATCCCTAACAAAAAGCAAACAAAAATGACCTACAGAATGTAGCAGACCTCTAACAACACACCAGCTTGACAAGAAGGCACACACACATAGCCCTAAGGAGGCAAACAACAGATGCCTTTTGGCTATAGATAACCACAGACAGAGCTAATGGAGTTACAATCAATTGTCATTATTAAGTATTTAGTAATGAATTCTCAAACCCTTATCAACCACTGAGAAAGGGTTTAGGCAGGATGAGAGACTGCACGTTAGGCAGGGGACCACTGAGATATGGAGAAAAATCAATTCCTATTTCTTTCTGTTTTTTTCCTGATGTCCATTGCTGAAAAGCATTAATCCACCCTTGACACAAATCAGTGCTTTGAGAATATTCGTCTGAAGGTAGATAGGCATGGTGGTATTGCCTAGTCATCTTGATGGAGGTGGAGTTTGCCAAAGGGAGCAGGAGGGCATGGACACAGAGCGGACAGAGACGCAAACGGAGACACGTGAACAGGCAGAGAAGGCAGCAGTCACTGACAGGATGGAGAAAAAGGGGAAAGGAAAACATAATATTGGGGCCAAAAGGGGAAAGGGACCATTTACCCGCTCCTGTCCTATCCCCGCTGGGGACACCAGGCCTCGGCCACCACAGGAGAAGCAGCAATAGCACCAAGACCTTCCTACTGTGTCCCACAGCATTTCACTTCATGGAGTTACTATTTCACCAGCTCAGGAAAGAGGCACTGACTTGACCTCTGTACAACAAAGTTTAGCCAATGAACACGGAAATTTATAAATCAACATGATTTATTCATAAACCCTCTTTTTAAGCAGTCCTGTGCCAACCAGGCCTCAGCCCCTGCCACCACAGCAAAAACCCAAGAACCGCTCAGAGGTGTTCAGTGGCCATTTTTTATGTTGCAGAAACCTAAGTATCAGACAGAAAAGTATGTCATTAGCTGCCAATAAATCAAAGATTTGTCCAGGAAATGAGTCAAAGAAAGAAGTCCTGAGTAATTTCCCTACTCCAGACACTGGGAACATCAAGTTTGTGGAAAGAAATATAAGTTAGTCTATTTTTCCTTATGAAGAGCTAGGTTTCCTCCCCACTCCCCCTTACATAAGCTGCTCTCCATTTCTTTTTCTTTGCTCTGATAGCGTTACACCTGCAGGCCCCATGCTGCTGGGAGAGGTCACCTTGTGGCTGTTCCATTGCAGATACAGAAGACAGCTAGAGAGTGTACGCAGCTCAAAATGGTATTATTTGCAGTCTTAATATTTATATGGAACTCCTGAGGCCGAAAAAAAGGGCCAGCATCAGTAAATGTTAGCATTTCTCCCTCTGCTCCTTCTGCAAGGTCTGTGGCTTTTGCAGGGATTTCTGCGCGAGCAAGTCTGTCTGCTGCACCATCCGCGCGTGAAACAAATGGTTAACCTGTAGATCACTTTTAGCTGCATGCTAGCAACCCAAATTAAATATGACACTACATTTGTCATGTAAGTCTTGGTCTTCCGTAAATTATATATTTATTAAAAGCTTTCCATTATTGAATTTCATGCCCACAAAACAAACTTCATCCGTGTCATTGGAAAACTGTTATCCTTTATAACTTGCACTGTGTTTCAGAAAGCAACCTTTCTATGATCCAATTAACCTATTACAATATTCAAAGACCCAGCACACAGGAGCCAAAATTATGTTTGCTTTCTTTATTTCCTAACTTTATATCGTATCTCCAAGACGGGCTAAAACCCATATGTTCCATTTGATAAATCTCCTCTCTAATAAAGGGAAGCAGCGTTTGCAAAGCACAACTTCAGAGACTGCTGTGATTGCATTAGGCAGACACGGCCGTCCTTCTCCTCTCTGCCTGCAACAGGGGCCCGGTCTGCACCAGAAGGAAAAAAAAAATCATTTAAAAATAAAAAACACCAATTCTACAGGCAGTTTGGCTATTTTGAATAATCCTTATCATTCAAAGTCACTACAGCTCTGCTCAGCGCTCAGTCTTGCCTCAGCAGAGACCTGCCGGAGCACGTGGCGGAGCAGCAGCCGCACGGTTAACCCGATTCCATCGGACGGTGATCCCGCCAAGGTCGCAGCGTTTTAATGAGGTCTGGTAGGGGAAGCCGAGATCACCGTCGCCCCGTTACGCCGCGTGGCGTGAGCGTGGAAAAGGGGAAACTGCGGCCTCCGCTGACCTTCACTCTGCATTTCACGGTGTATTTATTACTGTAACTCGTGCTGAACAAGAAAACGTGGCTGCATTAATAAGCAAGGTGCTATAGCACCACAAACCATTAAATGGACAAAGGGGTTTTACAGTCCTTAGTCCAAACCTGAACGAATCTCCCCAAATAATATTCATTTACCAGTGCTTAGAGTGAGAAATGAATTCCTCCTACTCCACAACATGATAAATATTCAATAAAAACGTGCAAAATTCTGTTTACATTCTCACATTAAAACTTGCAAAAAAATCAGAATCCACTTTTGACTCATTGATATAATTACTGTTACATGTTACTGCTGAAAGAGTGCTTAATTTTAAGTACTGCGTTGGAACAGAGCACTTTAACGTAACATAACATCTTTTCCTGCATTTCTCTTTCACTGTTACATAAAATAAAAAAATCTGTACCTATTACGAGGCTATAACACAGATATATAATGCCTACATTTTGGGAAGATATTAATTTATTCACAAAGAAATGCTCACATAGATGCTGAGAATAAGATGTAAAGATATATTACATAAATAAAATCCCACTGATCTGTGACTCTGAAGGCCAGATTTCAGCCCATGTCATGTTTTTCAGTTCAGTTAAACAAGCCAGGGTGGGGGGGGGAGAATGAAATCCAAAAGAATACTGTTGACTTTTAGTGCTGAGGAAAAACAGGAATACAAAATACCTATATATATATATATAGTTCTTTTAAAATATATTTTATATATATTCTATATATATTTTAAGTATGTTCATGGCAGGGTATGTCATTAAAACATCTCAGTCATGACAGATTTTATAGAGAAAGTTTTAAACATACACATCACCATTTAAAATGAACAGAGTGGTAAAGCCCAGCGTGGTCTGAGCATTACAACAAAATAAATAATCAAGTTTTGCATGGAGTTTGGACAAGGAAGGAAAAGCAGAGAGGCTGCCTGACAACAAATTAGATGAAGTTTATGCAAATATTCGACTTTCCTCTCCTTGAGCTCTGAATACTTTTAAGTTAAACAGCTATTACAATACCCATGGAGCTGGTAACCTCTGCAAGACAGACGGTTAAGGGACAAAAATCCAGCCCGACTCCCTGCCTTCTCCAGGGACTCTTGACCTAAAGCTTGAGGCTGAAGGCAGCCAGCACCAGCGCTGGCAGAAGGTCGATGCAAAGGTGGCGGGTGCTGTTGTCTGGGGCCGACCTCCAGCCCCGACACCTCCCGCCGGGCTGCGGTCCCAACAGCAGGTCCCAGCCACGGGAATTTAGAGAATTAGCCCTCGGGGGACCTCGAATCTCTGCCGGTGACACAAAGTCCACCCTGCTACTCTACAAATCCAAATACCTCCAGGAACGTAGCCTGGCTGCACCCCGCTCTCAGCATAGCATAGAGCTAAGATAAATCCTCCACCTTCCAGTTAATTAAGCTCAGGGCTTGCAATTTTAAACTGCACTGCTGCGCAGTTGTGCTAGGCATGCAGTAGGTCGCACTTCTCTGCCTGCTCGCGGCTGCCCTGCTGTACCTGAACCGCGTCATCGGCTGGCAGGAAGGGATGGGGCAATCCCAGAAATCACTAGTTCAGCTGCCTTCAGAGGCAGCTTCAATCTCCCATATTTCTCACTTCAATATACCATGATAGCTAATAGATAAATGTACCACGTTTGCCCTTCAATGTCCAGAAAGTCACGTCTTAGACTTCTGAGCATACCACGTACTACGATAAGGAGTACCAAAGCCAGAACCTAGAAAGATGAAACACTTGCCCTGCATTCTGGGGGAATATTTCATCCTGTGAGCAGGATATCTCTCCATGGCACAATGATGCTGAGGGTACGCACACTGACATTTATATTACCTTAGTACTCACATTATGAATAAACATATAGCAATGTTTTTCTATATTTGTTCTGCTCTGGTGATAATTGAGTGTTTAGCTGTTTGAAAGCATCATGAAGAAATTAGGAAGGTTGCACACTTTATTTGCTTTAGGGATTATATAAATAAGCCCGTCATGAAGCCCTCCTTAACATCTCCCTTTCCTCCAAGTTCACTTACTCCTTCTGAAGTAGGAAAGCCATAACTTGCTCTTTGTGCACTTGTCTACAATTGGAGAAGAAATCACATGAGACAATATCTAACGTATGCTAGGTCAACCTAAGGTTTTTCTTAGTGACAACACAAATGAACCCGTGATAGCTCAGTTCAGACAGTCACTACTGACAATTGCCTTCAACAGCTAAACTGAAATACTGGCTAAATCTAACTAAAATCTGCTAACCTAGCCTTGACAACAGCTGTAAGGATGGAGGAGAAATACAGTCTAAGAGAGACTGTCAATGTCATTTCTCTTCCCCTTTCCGATAGCAACAGATCTAAAGGAAATCACGGTGAAAGATTATTTCAGCAGCTACACGGAGGAAAGAGCAAGAGGCAATGCAGGAAATTTGCATTCAGGCGCAGACGACTGCTTTTGAGAATGGCAAACTCACCAGGAGGAGTCTCCAGGGCTACTTTTCAATCTCTGGAATAACCAGACACATTCGCTGTCAGCGTCCTTCAGCATTGCCGGTTCCTTAAGGAGTGCAGCGGGGTAACGAGGACTTACAAATAGCAGGTCCTGCCCCAATTATCTGCTCCATTGGCATAAGCAGTTCTCAGATACAAGGCTGGATTTAGTAACAGAGAAAAGAGGGGGAAAAAAAGAAGAAAAAAGCACCTAGATAGAAGTGATTTTTTTTTAAATAGAAAGTTCATTGGCTCACTTTTAGGAAAGAGACAGAGACTCTCTGATGCCAGTTGCCCTTTAAAAGAGCTTCTCATGTTAGACCAAATGGTTTATGATGCCCCAAGAAACCCTTTACTGCAATTAGTTTCATGATACGCATATGCTCATATATTACTGCCTACATTTTCCTCTTAAATCACTTACAGCCTTAAAATAAAGCTTTACTCCACGTAGCAGGCGGTCAGAAAAACTACTTTAAAACAAAAGGACACAGGGAACTAAATCCTTGATACAGAGTTTCAGGACTTCAAGCCACAGAAGAACACGAGTACATTCGCATTTCTGGGGCG
This sequence comes from Rhea pennata, assembly GCF_028389875.1. Taxonomy (NCBI): domain Eukaryota; kingdom Metazoa; phylum Chordata; class Aves; order Rheiformes; family Rheidae; genus Rhea; species Rhea pennata. The sequence goes on from NC_084668.1 coordinate 5,244,979, forward strand.
AGCATCACTTCTGCGCACCTACCCACAAGCTCAGCCATCAGGTCCACGATGCACTCGTCTGCCAAAGCCCACGGGCGCTTACCATTGAAATGGCCATGGACACCTCTAAAAAAAGAAAAAGAGACAAGAAATGAAAACATATATACTCCTTTTGGATCAGTCCTACAAAATGCAACTAATTCAGAGATCCAACATTTGGAGAAGGGACATGGAAGAAAACTTGCATAACCTGATCATGTTATTTTTGTTACAACTCAAGCTCATAGGTGAGAAGCTAATGAAAACCAGCTATTGATTCCTTAGAGAGGAATTGCTTGAAAGCTCTCTAAGCCAAGCTTTAACCTCCCCAAATTCCTCTGGAAGGCTCTGGCCTATAGCATGGCCCACACCAGTACCCTAAATCTGAACGCTTCACTACCATGAAGAGACACACACTTGCAGTTCTGGATTAAGTGTCTTGAATTCATTTTTGCTTCAGATGAGATAGAAGCAAACTTCTAAGGCAGCCACACTGCATATATAAAGATGCTGCAAAGTTTATTAAGCACACAGGAAGTAGAATACAGATTTAAATGCAAATGAACACAGGTGGAGAAAAATAATAATGGTGCTAATCCAGGGTAGCATTGCTCTAGGCTTCTCACACTATATGACTTTCATATTTGCTGAGCACCTCTGAGTACTCGGGGAGTCCGAAATGTCAGGCAGAAAGCTGCTTCAGCACAGCGACTTAGGCAGCAGGAGGACGGGCAGAGAGCAAAAGGCAAAACAAAACAACCCACATATAAGCTGTGATAAGAGAAAAAAAGAATAATACAACCTTCAAGGAGGAACAGGCCTACAACACTCTCTCAAGTTCATGAAAGGACTTCTGGCAGACTAAGCCACATGAGAACAAGGTGCAGGAGGCAGCTACCAGCTTTGGATAGTCCCCCATGCTTAAGCCTATTCAAAAGGCTGTTTTCCCCTATCTGCATCAGACTTTCCCTCCTTGGGTAAAGTTTTTTTCTGCCAAGCCTGCCTCCCACAGAACTTCAATGGATGTTTCTCATTGGAGGTCCGAGGTAGACCCAAGTCAAGAAGGGTTGAAAAAAAACAAACAGCCTTACAGATAAAATACAACCCCAGTATGTTAAGCAAGTCTAACACTGGTAACTACAACCCCTGTCCCTAAAGTCACAGCACACTGGATGACATCTTTTCTCAGTTTCAGAGTGACCTGCAGATGAGATCTTGATAGCAGAAAGCAGGTAGTGTGGCATAACACTCATGCATTTTACAGATGAGGAATAAAGCTAGTAGCTTTTAGAGAAAGGAAAAATTCATAAGGGGCAGGATCAGTGCTAAAAGTTCCTGCCTTCTCCTATCAGACCATAACACACTCCTTTCCCTGAAGACAACAGTGGTATCTGCTTCACAAACAGCATTACTGCTAATTTCCCTTCTTAACTGTAATATAGCAATGAAGGGAGTTTGTGGTAGAGACTGTTGAAAGAAAAATAAAGATTTTCAGTGGCTTCCAGCCCAAAGAGATACGCCTTTCTGAAACAGGATACTGACATAATAAGATGGCAAAAAGAAGCCTTAACTACCTGCGGGACTCTCTTTCATTAGCTTTCTCTGATTTTATAGCCATTAGTGTCCTTCTAATGGGAATTTACTGATGAAAGCTCTCTGTAGCAACACAGGAGACTAACACAATTTTGGAATAAATTTCCAAGTTATCATGATAACTGATATGAGATTTCAGGCATGAGAATATTTTATTTTGAGAAGAAAATATGAAAGTTTAAATGCACTTAAAGATGGAAGAGGGAGTATTAATTATTATTCATATTATTATTATTATTACGGCACAGCTTACAGCTTGCCTCCCTCTTGATGGCCAATATAAATGCCAAGAGACAAAAATTATTGCCTCTAAAATGGTAGTTAAAGGCATAATCTTGGATCCTTTTTTTATTTTAATCACATGAAACTCTGTAGCCTTTGCTGATGGCACAATACATCCTATTACACTTAGGTTGTAAAATTCTATGCTCTGCCTCAGAGAATTTATATCTCTGTATATTATGCCACCCTTCTCTCTCAGCTCTGGTAGACACTGGAGGTAATAATCTTTAAGGACACAGCTGAAATGCTTCTGGTGCTCCACTGAGATCGTCTCAGACATGGGTATCTAACTCTCTAAATTTGTTTCCACTACCCCAGGTAGCGAGAGAGATTTAAATTGAGGTACCCCAATTAATGAGTACAAAATGTGGTCCATCAAACCATAAAGCACCACACAAACAGAACTTTTTTTAAAAAAGCTACTGTAAGACTCTCTCATTGTACAAATTAATTTTTAGTCAGTTACCATTTTATTTTCAATTTGGCAAGAAATCAGAAGGCCACATTTTATGCGCTGAGGTCTAGTTGATTTAAAGCTCACTAGGGGAGCTAGAAACACATTTTCTGATATGATCCCAGGGTTTCAAAGGAGATAACAAAGGGATTTAAATTAATTGCCAGCTTCAGGAATCTTCTGTACTCATCCAAACCTTGTTCAAGTGGAAATTTCCTTCTTACTTCTTTGCCAAAGATGATGCAACCTATTCAATGAGCCAAGGCAGACTCTGATTATGATTTCAAGCAAAGAAATAACCAAAAGAAAGGAAGACACATCCAAGGTGAAGAATTGTATGGAGCGGTAGGATGAAGGCAAAACTAAAATAAAAACCAGGGCCTTAGAACAGGCATTTTCAGTTTTAAAGTTTAACCTACTGGAATAGATTGAATGGAGACATGAGACTTGCAAAACAGAAGCGGGTTTGTCAGACAGAATTGACTGAGCCCTGCTGAGCTGCACTCCTGTTTTCAGGGCCATTATATCCTCCAGGATTATTTAGGCACGTACAGCCAAAGATACCTTTTGACTCACTAAGAATAATCCTTCGCTATTTCAAGTGTTAGCTTATCTTGTCAAAGACTTGGACTTCTTTTGTCTACTATCCTCATATCAGAAGATTGTTGCAAGACTACATCACTTTAATGCTCAGAAATATATCTTTTTTTCTAGTTTCTGCTCTAAATTTATTAATTCCCAGTTTATAATTACTGTGCCAATGCGTTATTTCACATAAATAGGTCCTTTTTTCCCCTAGACTTACCTAGGATATATTTATACCGAGATATGGAGCAATCTTTTTTTTTTCAGCCTTCATTTTGCTAGACTAAATAACTCTAATGCTTAAGACCTCCATACAACAGGTTCTCCACTCCCTTGATCATCTGGCTAGCCCCTTGCCAGAGTGTGACCAGGCTACGCAGATTCCCTTCTGTTTTAGTATTTCCACTTTAATAACTTACTGAGGCATGAGACATTGCCTACTGCAGGGTATATGTTTGCATACAATAGTGATTTTATAAAATACATTAACTGCATAAGCAGCTCTGGCAGGGAAAAGGAAATGCACACTGCAGAATATCTACTTATGCAACTAGACAAGTCACTTCTAACCTGAGTCTTCTACATTTCAAACAACTGGCCAACTTGCTACTCTATGCCATGCATGGAAGAGACATCTCCATCTCTCTTTTTTTCATTTCAAGAGATCTTGGATTGAACTCTAATCCAACTCTAATCCTCAAAAGAGGCAAGGAAAAAGAATGAAGTCTCAAATGCTTTTATAATCTGCACTAAGAATGCCAGTAGACTGAATCTGTAGTCTTTATACATTAACATAGATAAAAAAGAGGAACTAGAAGCATGGAAAGAAAAGAATATAAAACAGAGACAGAGGTGGAGGATTCAGAGCTAAGAGAAGAAAAAGTACAACCTGCATTTAAAGGAGGGGGGGAAGACATGGAAGAGAACACAAAACAAAATGAGGAGAAAGGCCTCTTTCTCTCCAGGTCTTACTCTAATGAGTTACTGTAATTACCACAAAGAGCTAAAGGCTTGTGCCTCTTTGCCCTTGATGACAGAGGCTGGATAATCTTTTCATTCTTACCTATCAGCCATAAGGAGCAAAAACAGTTCAAACAGACAAGTATAAAAGCTATTTCAGATGAGTCCCAAGACACAAACAAACAGAAAATGCGATAAACCAATTTGTAAGAAAGCCAGAATCTATATCATTGCCGACTTGAAAGATCCATCTAATTCATATGCCATTTCTTAGATTCCTGCTATTTATTTATCTAAGCCACAGCCACTAAATTCCACACTGCCAGCACATGAGCCATTGAACGGACTTTAGCTCATAGCAGCTATTACCTTTGACTGGATTTTGCTTGTCTGTCCTCAGTGACTGAAATAAAAGCACCCATTTTGTTGCTCTTCAGCTGCCTGTTCTTCTGCAGTCCCTAGCATCCTATCACCTATTGGCTTATTTAAGCATAAATTGCTCTGTTCAAATTTAGCTTGACCTTCACAGAGTCACAGAATCAGTAAAGTTGGAAGGGACCTCTGGAAATCATCTAGTCCAACCTCCCCACTCAGCAGGGTCACCTAGAGCATGTCAGACAGGGTTGCATCCAGGCAGGCCTTGAAGATCTCCAGAGAAGGAGACTCCACAACCTCTCTGGGCAACCTGGTCCAGGGCTCCATCACTCTCACAGGGAAGAAATTCCTCTGCATGTTCAGGCAGAACTTCCTGTGGTTCAGTTTCTGCTCATCGCCTCTTGTCCTGTCACACGGGACAACAGAAAAGAGTTTGGCCCCGTCCCCTTGACACCCTCCCTTCAGGTACTTGTACACATTGATCAGATCCCCCCTCAGTCTTCTCTTTCCTGGGCTGAAGAGGCCCAGCTCTCGCAGCCGTTCCTCACAGGGCAGATGCTCCAGCCCTCTGATCATCTTCACAGCCCTACACTGGGCTCTCTCCAGTAGCTCCATGTCTCTCTTGTCCTGGGGAGCCCAGAACTGGACACAGGACTCGAGCTGAGGCCTCCCCAGGGCTGAGGAGAGGGGCAGGATCACCTCCCTCGACCTGCTGGCAACACTCTTCCCAATGCACCCCAGGAGACCATTGGCCTTCTTGGCCACAAGGGCCCATTGCTGGCTCATGGTCAATTTGTCACCCACCAGCACTCCCAGGTCCCTCTCTGCAGAGCTGCTCTCCAGCAGGTCAGTCCCCAGCTTGTACTGGTGCCTACGGTTATTTCTCCCCAGATGCAGACTCTGCATTTGCCCTTGTTGAACTTCATGAGGTTCCTCTCCACCCAGCTCTCCAGCCTGTCCAGGTCTCTCTGAAAGGCAGCACAGCCCTCTGGTGTATCCACTCCTCTCAGCTTGGTATCATCAGCAAACTTGCTGAGGAGGCACTCTGTTCCCTCATCCAGGTCACTGATGAAAAGGTTGAACAGGATGGGACCCAGTACTGAGCCCTGGAGGATGCCACTAGCCACAGGCCTCCAACTGGGCTCCATGCCACTGATGACGACCCTCTCAGCTCTGCCTTTCAGCCAGTCTCAATCCACCTCACTGTCCACTCATCTGACCCACACTTCCTGAGCTTATCTAAGAGGATGCTATGGGAGACAGTGTCAAAAGCCTTGCTGAAGTCAAGGTACACAATACCATCCAGCACAATTCACACATGCACTTTAATTTTCTGATTTATTCCAAATAAGGTGTTTGGGCCCCAAGTTGCATTTTTGACAAACAGCTTTTCTAAATTTGCTCCTCCTGTTCCAATTGTTTGAAATCATGCTTGACCATATTTCCTTCTTCGATATAGCTACTGAAGACACTTTGGATCTTCCAGAAAAACATGCTGCCTCCTCTTTTCTTTGGATTTTTTTCTAAAAAAACATTGAGTTTGGAAAAAAAAAGATTTTTAAAAAAATTCCTTCATTGTAGCAAAGGCAGACATAAGAATGGAAGGGAACCAATAAAAAAGAAACACCAAAGGAGCTGAAATACGTTTGCACTCCCAGCGCATCATTTCGGCAGATAAGAGTGCTATCTGACTTTTACCTTTTGAAAGAACTCAGCTGTTTCCCTGATAAAGTACGATAATCATACAGAAATGGACAGGGTTGCAATTTTTTCAAACGACTGGAGAAACTGCAGTGCTGTGCTGAATGAATAACTAGGAGAAAAGAGCACTTCCCAAAGTTCAAATTCACTCATTCCCAACTCTCTTCTCACTTACAAGAATATAAGTAATAAATAAGAGATGGTCAATTATTTTTATTAACCCACAGCATTCATGTATTGAGTGAAGCAGCTACTGAGTTTTCACATTTGCACTGTGAAAGCTCTATCTACAGGGTTTCTGCTCAGGGTTTCCCAGTTAGCAGAATTAGCTTTTCTTCTGCCTCCCCGTATTTCCTCTGCTCGCTCACCATAAAAATCACATCTGTTCCACTCATATCCTATACCCAGTAAAACTGTTCACCTCTTTTCCCAGTTCACTCATTCATCTGGATGTTACTTTCCCTTCCTGCCTTCAGCTACTTGATTTTTACTGAGCTCTTCTTTTACTGATATCTTCTTATCCTCCTTGCTCCCACTGCTCAGGTAGGTGCTGGACACCTCAACAAGCACAGAGTACCACTTAAATATCATAAGGTAGTGAGTGTGTATGTAGGTGTATATACATATATAAAAATACTTTTTCCTTCCTCTCCAGTAAAATCTCACTTTCTGTGAGCCTGAGCCTGCTGTCACAACTCAGTTGCAAGGGAAACTCAAGAGTGACAAAAATCCTCCTTTTCCACAATGCGAAAACAGGTCTCTCCAATTCTCCTGTCTTTAAATTATCTCCTTTCAGCAGAGCTTGTTGTGATCCCTGCTCAGTTCCCCAAGATGTTCCCGAGAAGACAGGAATGTTTCTCTCCAATTCAAATGAGCCCATCAGGCATGGACCTTCGTTAAGAGACGCCAAAAAGCTGCCAGCACCAGCAGCATCACTGCTTGTCCTCAGTGCCTTTTGGAGGGGAACTTGCCTGCTGTAAGGGCTGCAAGGATGAATCTCAAGCAGTTAAAACCACTATTTAGAAAATCAGAGACAAACTGCATCACGTTCTTTGGCAAGCAGCAGTAACTAAATGAGTTTGTGTCCTGCATATATACATAGATAGCAATTCAGTGGGGGTGCTTAAACTGGGCAGGTCTACAAGAGGAGTCAGCACAGAAATGCTGAGTGTGGTGCACATCATCCCAGCCAAGAGCTTCCCCTCACCTGCCTTACTGCTCACACATTTAAAGGAGGTTCAGCATTTTTCCTGAGCTGTCTAACTAAACTTGTTACTCCTGGCTTGGAGCACGTTTTATGCACTATTCTATTGAAACACTTCCAAAGCCAATCCCAAAATAAGATGCAATGCTCATCTGGAGCATAGGCAGCTAACATTTCACATGTCCAGAAATGTACTCACGTTCTCGCCCACATGTCCAGCTCTTCATCCAAGTAGGTCTTAACTTTTTTTGGCTCGAGCCCAAGAGAATTCCCAGCAAAGTATATGCAGCTTTCATCACCATTCACCAGGCTCAGATCAGCTGTGGAGGAAAACCACAGACAACATGTGAGAATGCACAGAGGAAAGATGGAGGAAGCAGTCGTCCACAAGCACTGTCATCATGAGACAAGAGGCTGTGGAGATGCAATATCCTTACCTCCCTCCCAGGACACCATACAGGTGACTCTGATCAAGGGCTTGGGGGTGAGGACAGCAGGGCAATTTGCAGTCCTCCTGCAATTCGTGGTCAAGATCATCTATCATCTGTTTTAGAGCTAGTGTGACTTCAGGCAGCATGAAACTCTAGAGCTATAGCGAAGCAACCACCAGTTTTGCCCCAAGGACAAGTGAAGAGTGAAGAGGAAGCATATTCCAGACCAGTCTATTCACTTTTCTTCCATCATCAGTATATTCATACTCTGAGTCATGTAACTACTGGAATCATACTTTTAATAAAAATTAAGACTGGAAAAATCTATGTCTTTCATCTAAGTTCTACCTGCCTGATTGAATCACTGTTTAGAAAAAAAATGTAGGCATTGCACAGAATATTTTGAGTCTCAAAAGTTCTTGTCTTGTCAGCATATATTGTGCATGGCACATCATGTCATCATCTGAGATGAGGAGGAGGAAATTTATGTTGACAAATCCTTTCAATGATTAGGAGAAAAGCAAGGCGCTGGAAACTTGTAATAGCTCTAGTGAAGTTCTGAACAATCTAATTACCCTGCGTCATCATATGTCAATCCAAATACTGCCTTTCTCCATTATTTCTCATGTTAGAGATTCTTGGAGGGACAAACAATGATGACCTTCTAGAGGCAGTAAGCAATTTGAATTCATATATACATATACTTAAAACTGTATTTTTCATAAATATCACTGATATGCCTCAACAGAAAGATCAAATGAATGTGTTAAGATAGTACTAGAAATAAATTATAAGATTGCATTTCTTTCTGTGAAAGTTTCATGTTACAGCTGTAGGAAAAAAAAAGATTAGATGCCTGGAAAAGGTCTCTTACTATGTTTTACACTAAACAATTACTAACTTCATTGAATCTCATCAGAAACACATTTTTCAGAAGTATAGACAACTTAGGTAATTTCTTAATTAAAGCTTAGAAGCTTTTAGAAAGCATATGTCAGAGAGCAATTTTAGTCTAATATGTTTTACAGATACTTTGTCTGGTTTCCATCTGTATTCTAATATGAATGAAAACAGAAAGGCATAAATATTATCCATGCTCCTAAATTGGTTCTATTAACAGTTCTTTTGCTATCAGGAAATATAATAGTGCCTCACTGGGAATACAGAGAGGGACCTTTGCTCAAGAATTCAGAGCTGTAAATCTCAGTAATACTCTGTAAATCCCAATCAAGCATTAAAACAGGTAATGAATTATAAGCAAATTAGCTTTTTTTGCCACAATCCTCTCCAAATAAAAATTCCTATTGGGTCACTGTTGCAGAAAGCCAGCGTTACCTGCTGGTAAATGTGTTTTTCTACTTTTACATCTATTACTTTGAATATTCTTTTTTGAGGGTATGTTATCAACTCTATATTGGGCTGTACTCTTTCACAAAATGCTGTTTATTTCTTCCTCTCTGACATCATTAAAAGGCTCATTCTGAACCACTGCTGCTTCTCAAACTACACTCATTTTTTTGGTGCCATCGTCATCATTTCACCGCTTCTCCAGACCAGCATGTTGTTATGCTCTAACATTTCCTCAGTCTTTGTTATATTCCTTACAGTCAAGCAGTAGTATTCTTAGACTACCACTTATCTTTCCACAAATTACTCTACCCTCATTTCTCATAGCATTGGCCCTTCTTATTTCTGGAGGCACTGTAGTTGACAAGGAACACATACTGAGATGTTCACGACCAGTGGCAAATAAGTACAGCTAATAAAGAGTGCAAAATAGTGAATATATATATATATATATTTAAATGCGTCTTTAGAGCAGCCTAAATATAAACATGCATGAACAATATTTACATTAATTAGATAAATGGTTTTCACATGTACTCAGATTCATGCTAACTGGTCAGATCTAGTAACCTATACTACTTTGCATAGCACTAAACCCAGTGCTCTACATTACACTTAGAAATGTGCTTCTAGCCCTCTTAAAATCTCAAAAAGAACATGTGTTTTTTCAAAAATATTCAATCCAAAAGGGAAGGACAGTCTTTATTGTCTGGAAAGGAGGGACTGTATCTGCTTACATATTACTTGAGTCCTGTTACTTGAAGAATAGGAGATCCCATTTTCTTACCTCCCTAAGCCCCTCCACAAAGCACCAGATTTATTAGATTAATATGACCTTTAACCTTTTTTTCATGGAAATACAGTTCAACACTTCCACTCTGGGACAGCTTTTTATTTCGAAGAAGTCCAAAAAAAACCCCACAAGTAGCCTTAGTTTGGTGATTTGAAGCCTGACTGCCAGCTGCAATCCAGTCATTCCTGCCTCCAATTCTAATCCACAGAAAACAAACAACATTGAAAATTTATTCATTGAACTGCCAATAAAGTATTTTCCGATTTCCTCACTCTTCAAGTTCTACTGACATCCTTCCCCCCTGCTCACCTGAGCCCACCTCTCACGCTTGCCCACAGCATTACAGAAAAATCTGCTGCAGAATTAATCTGCTCAAGGGTTTCACTTGACTGATGCAAAAAACTCTGCAAACAGCTGTTACAGTTTGGAAGTTGATAGCCAAATTAAACTATTCTGATTTTTAAAATATTTTTATGTACATAATCTTACAGTTTTCTCCTACAGATGTTCTCATCTACTTCATGTAAGGCTACATTTTAAAACCTCATTGTAATGTTTTATGTAAATATATAAAGAATATTTGATGGCTAATCTCTGTAATGACATTTATCTTCAGAAGCATGTTATCTAGGATCCACTCCCGTACTAAGATAAATGTCATAGGAGATCAGTCTCTATCATACACACAATGTAAATATATATATACATACATATATATATATATGTATATATTTTTACCCCTGCTGTTTTTCAGCAGGAAAGCTGTTTCTGATAACAGTTGAAGCAAGGAAAAGAAAGGCAGGGTGAAAAAAAAAGAAGAGGAAAGAAAGAAAAAAACCCTCAATTTGGGAACACAAGAATGATGGGTTCTCTATCCTGGTCAACCTGTACTATTATGCAGGTCACTAATCTCCACTAAAACATATATATCCACAGCCTTTAGGCCTAAATATTATAGTCAGTGAAAGATAAAACATACATCCATAGCCTTTGGGTCTGAATATTATAGTAATTGAAGAACAAAAATGTAATGGAGGTTGGAAAGGAAGCGATGGATATCACCACAAGGGTATCAAAACAGGGAAAAACACACAGATATAGGTGCACAAGCAGCAAGATACTGCTGGTGAAGACTGGCTGCAGGGCCGATACTCTGCTTGAGCTGGATCTTCATGGAGCAGCTGGAATAACCGAGGACGTACACAGGCCAACGGGAGCTATCACCCAACATCCCACCAGCACAGTGCGGTCCTCAGGCCAGCACAGCGCTGGAGACTGTGCTGAGCAGCCCCACGCCGGCCACAGAGTAACTTGCGTGCAGAGTAGTCCTGCCCAAACGAACAGACGGGGTTCAGGAAAGCTGCCTAAATCCACTAGGAAAAATCATTTCCTCTACATAGGGCAAGCACTTAGCTTAAATATCTGCAGTGCGTCCAATCCTGCTCCAAACAAACAGCAGAACTCAAGGATTTGAATGAGAAGAATGAACCAATACCAGCAGTACACAGAAAACTAAGATTTATCACGTACATAAGCAGAATACGTCACCAACATTCGTCATTGCTAGGGAGGAAGAGCGCCAAGGTAAAAATACTTTCAAAACCATCCAGGAACTCAGGCAATCGCTGCTGTTTTGTGATGGATCCTTACCAAGCAATTTGGTCACCACATCTGCAGTTTCTGATGCATCACCCTTTCCAGAAAAACTCTGCAGAAAGTTATTTCTATGCCTATTAGAAAATGGAAACACTTTGCAGAGAAAAGTTTTACTGAAACAAAACTATTTTTTTCCCCTCATTAATTTTTAATAGATGCTTCCTGATAAGGAGAGAAAGCAGAGATTGGTTACGTCTACCCAAATTCATGATCTAAGAAATAGTATGACATCCCTTCAGCTTCCAGCATGCCAGGATCAGGGCGCTCAGCACGGCCCCAGGTTTTGGGCCCTGCTCCCTGTGCAACGCAGCCAAGTGAGTCGTTCAACAAAACCCAAAAGGATCACTACCTAGATCAAAAGCACCCCTGTCCCTGTACCCAGGCAGGCCATACACTCCTTGAGAAACAAGCTACAGACTGAATAAGGCAGAAAAATATTTTTGTGTAGCTATATTTAAGCCACGCATGGTTATCTATTCATAGGCAATTCATGAGTGAAGTAGGGGGGGGAAAAGAAAAATCTTCAAATAATAGCTTCATTATGAATTATTTGCTCAGATCAATTATTTGTTCTGAGGCGTAGTCTTCCATTAGGCCCTCAGGAAGAAAGTCATCTCTACTACTAGCAATAAGACATAAATGTTAATATAATCTATCTGCCGTCTCTTTCATTAACTAAAATAATTGTAACTAGATAGATAATACCAAACTATATTATACTGAAGAAGCAAGCTCCACACTGAGTTCTTAGCGACATTACAGTTTCAAGCCATTAGATTGAAAATCATAGGCAAAAGCATTTCTATCAGTCACTATATTGTTCAAAGCAGCTGACTGACAGCATAAGCACCACGTAAAGTACTGCATCCTCGCGTTTTATTCAGGACGGGAATGAGAGCGTGAAGCTTTCGGTACTAGAATAAGTTGATGGATTGATTTAGCAACACCAGAGACATGCTGTGCTCTGATATGACTGCAATTGCTCAATTACCTCGTAAGTGACGGTGATTCCCAAAGATTTGTGATAATCACATGCAGAAGATGCAACCCCCCCCCTGTTTCTTCACCACCTTCCGTCCTCCCTCCCCCCATAATTTTAATTCTCACTTGGAGGCAGATCCTTGACTTTTGGGATATAGAAACATTCACGAAGGTGCTTTAACTCATCTTCTTCATCTAAGTGAAGAGCAAGTTTCTCGTCGGCTGGACGGCATCCGAGCTGCGAGGCAGTTCGCTCCAGAAAGGCTGCTGGAAACACAGGGGAAGACGGGTCCATGTTCAGGTCATTCAGTTTCACCTTAAAACGAGAAGCGCCACAGTTTAAATTCCACCGTATGCGTATTCACTAGCAGCTGATAAGCAGCCACTAAAGCCACCTCATTCAAGACAGAAATTTATTTAACTTAAAGCTCTTTCTTAAAAAAAAAGAAAAAAAAAAGTGAAATATTTGAATAGCGTGGTAAAACTGATCAGTTCAAGTATTTCGAAGGCAACACCTTGCTGTAACCCCCCAAAGACCTTCTCCCCCCGCAGACGCAACGCTGTCCCCTTTCTAAGCAGTACCGGCAGCTCCCGAGTTTTACCACCAGGCCGGTAGCGGTTTTAAACGCTCAGGCATCGTTCACGGTTTCTGGATGTCAGGGCAGCAGCGATGTTCCTGCCACCCACGCTCCTGAGGAGAGCTGGTCAAACCTCCAGCTTCTCTTTCCTTACCAAACCGAAGGGGGTGTTTGGGTATACCCATGCCCATGTACAAGGGGCAGGGCAGGGAGGGTACAGATGGCAGACAGACGCGATTAGAAACATAGCTTGCGAGACCAGGACCGTGAAATATTTCATTCTGGCCACATACCAAATATCCTCAGTTTTAGCTCCTTTTTTCTTTAGGAAGGGGAGAAGCACAAGTCAAGCTGCAGATGCAACAGACTATTTTCTAAATAAAATCCAAAACTGCAACTGCAAAATCTACATTGAGCTTTATAAAAGAAATATTTCCATAGCTGTAACGTTCAGAAACACCATTGTGTTGAAGATAGCATTGGTGCAGTTAGCTTCACAGGTCTTACAGTCCGTACTTTAGGGCAAAGTTTTGCAGTGCTTCCGTGCTGCCGACGGGAGCTGGAAGGCTCATTCGGGCACTCAGTGTTTTCCCTAATTCAGGAAACGAGACAGACTGTGCAATATTCTATACGTTTCTAACATGCCAAAGCATTTTGGTGCAAATTAATCCTGGGTATTTTTTCTTCTTTTTGCCTGTAGAGTTCCATTAAATTCATTCAGCTAGTAAGAAACAGAGCTAATTAAACATTTTAAAAAATGCGGTGTTGCACAGAATTGACTATCCTGTTCCATACAGCTTGAGATAAAATATGTATAAGAGTTAGAGACTTAAGGACATAGGCAGAAATAAGACATAAGCATACAACATGAAACCTATAGCCACAAGAGAATATAGCATTTCCCTCACTTCTGAGGGGCAACTTTTTATTTTCTTGAAGCCAATAGCGTACTACAGATAGTTATCCCGAAACAAGCTGTAGAGAAAACAACAAATCATTGTATGGGTTACAGTCAGCTGAGGAACGCGTTCCTTGTCGCTTAACATAGACCAGATTGGGGCAGAAAATGGGTTCCAATAGTCAGCATGTAGTTATGTTCCAAATTATAAGTGTTTTTAAAGATTAAATCCATGACAACAAAAAATTAAATCAAATGGGTCAAACATAAGGATAGATTGCTCTCTTCCCCCCTGCACCTCCAAATGTTGATATTTGCTGGGGGCTGGCACAAACAAGAGCTTAATTTACACATACAGGGAGGACAATAGCCACTGATCAAAAATAAACCCTAGTGCTAATTATCCTTAGCCTTATCCGTGCTAATTAACACAAACTTGTATACACTCTGGCCAAATGGGCGGCATGATGCTAGTTACTACCTTGTCCAGTTTGCTGACATTCAGTTTGACCACAGTGCTTCCTCCCACCCCAGCCCTAAACAGCAGTTCCTCCTCTCCCACCGGCACACCCACAGACAGCAACATGCCAGAAGATCTTCCAGCCAGCAGGTTCCATTTAGCTGATGTTCACCTTTCTTGTAGGGGTGTTAGAAATGTCCTGCTGTATTGCCAGCTCCACCCATTCATCCTTAACACCTCTTCAGAGAGGAAAGTGGCAAAAAAAGAGGAGATATTTAAACAGCTTGGGTCTCGGACTTTTTTCAAGGTGTCTAGGTGGCTACGATTAGACAAACAGGATGACACTGGAGAGCCAGTGCAGCCAAAGGGAACCGGTGTATCCAGCCGATCAGCTCCTGAGGGGCTGTCACCTCTGACAAGCCTTGCTACTGCCATAGTAGAGCTGCCAGCTCCTGAAGGAATGGCTTTTCAGTTCTTCCACAGCTGAGGGGCCAGTCCGAGGCTCCTCCTCTGTCAACTCCTCTTCTAGGGCAGTGGTAGCAACATCTGCACCACTCTTGTCGTCAGAAGTTCATTAACCTTCTGGCTTCATTTGATAGTCATCAAGGAAGATAGCTCAGAGATATCTATTTCCTCCAACAGATGTTGTAAAACACCTAGAAAAGTGAGCTAGGTCCACAAACACTATGCACACCAATAATACTGGCACCTCATTATATTACTGTAAGCTAACCTAGGTTTCGCCTCTCCAGACTACACATTCTAAGGACCAAAGGGTTTATTTTCGAGCATCTTGGAATTAGCACTTGGAAATTACAACTACCTCTCATTTCCATATGCTTCCTTGTTTGTGTCGCCACACTAGCGTAGAAGGCCCAATCTAATGGCATTACAAAGGCATGTCAAATACTCTGCTCCTCTATTTATCTAATGACCATTTAATAAAAACTATGGAAACAGGATTGAAATCCCCAGTTGTCAGCTGTCCCTGGGCGCCTGGTCCCTACGATGAGGCTCTGCAGCATCAGCATTGCAGTCCCCAATGTCCTTTACTGGCTATAGCCTACAGGAAAGGTCCAGGACCCTCTTACAGCTTTGCCAGTTAGCCCCAGAGGCCAGCGCAGGCAATGCCAGCTAATTCCCCTACAGTTTATGACCAGAAGGTGCTTGAAGGATGCTTTGGCACACAGCAGATGCCTCTCATTGGGGCTACAAGTTCTTTGCTTTACATTGTGTGAACACAGTGCAGCATCCTACCATTTGACTTACTATTCCCCATTTTTCAGTAAGGACAGAGTTATTATACTGGATTAATGACTATCATATTGCAGGTCATCAGCTGACCTGTCTGGCAAGCATAGATGGTTTTTGTTTCCATTTGAGGCCTGACCCAAAACCCACAGAAGTCAGTAGGTGTCTCTTTATTACACAGAGATTTCTGGATCAGGCTTTTGGTTCCTTATCACTGCTGTATTTTCCTCCATCTGATCAATGGCTTTCCTTTATTATGATTCTTATTTATATTACATTTTGACAACAAATATAATATTAAAAACAAAGATCGAGAAGCTAAAAATGATTAAGTGCTCAGAGGTATCTGATTTAATACAAACATTATGAAATAAGATAAAACTACTAAAATAAAATCAATCAAAATCCTATTGAGGAATGAAATCCAGAGATCCATTTCTGAGGCCAGAATAAGAAAGTACTTTTGTCCTTAGAATGGGAATTGGGCTTCATATAGATGAAAAAAAGTTTTTCTTTTTTAACCTTTATGGTTGACATCATGGCATTTTCTTAATTGCTACAGAATGAAGTCCCTTACAATTATTTTGCAATAATTTATGAGTCATTCATTAATTTCTACATGCAGAGACAATACCTCTGTATGAGAATAGAACAACTTTATTTCACCCAATTATCTTCATTTAACTGCTAAGTATATTCTCTATCCTCTTCAACTTAATATTCAGACCCACCAATGCAAACGTTCTTCCCACCTTGATAAACATGGTTTCTTATCAGGATTTTTGCCATACAACTCAGAGTAAAAGTAATCAACATTTTAAGAGAAGCACCTGGCCTCCACCCCCTCCTCTGGAGATTAAAAAAAGTTAAATAAGCATTCAGTTGTTTTCTTCCTTTCCCCGAAATTTCCTGATGCTGTTTGGCTTTAAAGATACAGATTATGTGAAGTCAGCTTTTTGCCCCCCCCCCTTTTTTTTTTTTAAAAAGATGCTTCCTCTACCCTTGCAGCATCTTCATTGCATTCCCTATCCCAGGATTATTTCTGGGCTGTGTTTTGCTTTTCCGTGGCTTGCTCTCAGCCCAGCACCGCTCTCCTGCTCCTCGTTTTGCTCCCCCTCGCGCTCGCCCAGCTCCCCACCTCCCGGCACGTGCAGCGCTTCGGTGCAAAGATCTCACCCACGACTGCGGGCCACCTCCCGCTTTCCAGAAGGATGCACGCAGCTGGAATTAAACAGGCTGGGAAAGCAGTCGTCATTATATATATTTTATCAGCACAGATATCAGCTAGCCTGTTTCGCTTCCCTTTTTAAAGCTCTGAAAGATGACAGATGAGAAATAGCCAGATACAAATGACACCGATGTCTGGGCAGCTATTCCTGTTTTGTCCTTTATGCATAATTCACTGACTAAATAGAAAAGAATTGTGTGAATATTAACAAGCCATCTTATCAAACTTACACAGAAAGGTCCATTAGGTTTAATTATAAGAATGATTATCTGAACTATTTTTAGATCCACTTATTATGCTTTTATAGATCTGCTCTCTGCCTAGAATTGTCTCATGATGTCTTTATTTAAAAAGAAAAAGAAACAAAACTGCTGTAAATACCTCTTACCCCCTTTTAAGCATTTTCCTTAAATAACCCAAGGATTTACTCACAGTCCTTCTACCCAACACAGTGCTGACACAGGCATACAGCGAATCTCTGCTTAAAAGCTGTATCAGTATCTTCAGGGAAAAAAAAAAAGTTTATCATGAAAATAACAGGTCCTGCCCTTCCTGCCCTCCAATAGCTGCTTACCAGGTTGCTAAACGCTGCTCGGCCCACAGACCTTTGACATTTTCAGGTGTCCGTTCTCAGATGAACGGCTTGGAGGACGGAGGGGGTGTGCACACGCATGGATACACGCTCACAGCATAGGGCTGGCTGTCAAAATACACCCACTGCAAGCACCAGTAGCACTGCTGGATTGAAACTGCTTTAAAAAACAAACATCAAAAAAACACAGAATTGCACGCAGTGTAAGGGCTCATTCTCCTCCCAATCTTTACGCTTTTGTGAGAACCATTTTGCAGAAGGAAGTTCCCTTATATATTAAAAAAAAAAAAAAGGCCCAGAGCAACACTCACTCTAAATTTTCTTCAGGTTAAATACACTTCAGTGGATTTGTTTAAATTACAGAACTGTAGGGAGAGAAGAAACTCTCAGTATTCATTGCCTGCCCGACAGACACACAGCAGCAAACACAACTGTATAATTAAGCGAGTAGCACAGCAGAGTGTCACAGCTGCAGCGGGGGAACGTGACAGAGCAGAATTGTAGTAAACACCGTTACTTAGAGTAATTTAGGCACATATTGACCTTAACATTGAGAAGTGATTCAGTGTTAAAAGTAATTTTACATATAAAACTCATCTTTCCCCTCCGGGGCGAAACCACGTTACCCTGCAGTCGGCAGCCGCTCCGGGGAAGGAGGAAATGCTGATGCAAACACCCAGCGTAGCGCAAAGCGGCGGCCGTCACGTGTCTGCTCTGCAGACTCTGACCTGCACATCAGCTCGGCATGTGACCCCTGTTAACCAAAAGCCACATTTATCACTATTTTTACCTTTTCCACTGCAGGCTAATTAAACACTTATATTAAGAATGTGTCTTTCTCCAACAGAGGCACTGGAATAGGACTGCAGTCAATTATAGCAAAAGGGGGTTTGAACCAAACTCTTTAGGCTTGGCGTGAGAGGAGAGGGGTAGAAACATCAACAGACACACCAGACCCAGCTCTGCAGAGCTCTCATGATCAGCAGCAGCCTAGCAGGTTCCCCAGGAAAAGTATCCCTCAGTGGCTATTAACAAGGGGAGAGGGTTTAGACACAGCAGCAGGGCAAATCAGAGGGGAAAAAATAAAAAATAGGGAGAAAAAAAAGTGAAGAAAAGCATCAATAACATAACAGCTAGAATTGTCAGCAATGTTAGCAACAGCAGTAGACTGCACAGCAGATGGAGCAACTGGAATTTACATGAGGCATGGATTTACCAGCTTGGAAATAGAAAATTTAGAGTTTAAATTAGAGAAGCGTATAGAGTCTATACTCCCCTTCACTCTCCCATAAACATTATCTCGTACTACTCATGCATTCTTAGTCTGCTCCATCCCCTCCAAGCTAGATCCATTCCTACACACAGCACAGTCATATGAAAGCAATAATTTCATTTTTGTCTCTAGTCAGCCTCCAAAGCATTGGAAGAAAGAAAAAAAAACCTACAGCAGGAAGAGATAAATGGGCAAAGGGGTCCAAGAGGTAACCCTGAATTAAAATTGTTAAGCCATGTTTCCAGTCTGGGTCTCTCCAAGCAAAGAATCCTGCAATAATACTTGTTTAAAATCTAGACTTCTATTTTCAGTATTTGGCACTCCAGAACTGAAACATTGCATTTCCATTGCTAGGAATAAAAGTGAAGAGTTTTGAGTCAATATTAATCTCTATTCCCCAGTTCATGTAGCACTCATACCTCATTTTTCACTGCAAAATGATTTTTTGGGGATTTCTCTCCATCTTGTTTGTTTCCCTAGTGGGAAACTGGACTGCTGTTCGAGAGACATTGTACCACCAGGAGGAAATCAGGTCGAGAAAGAGTGGGAGGTTGAGGCACTTCCAAGTGCCTCAACTGAAGCCAGAAGGAGCCAACATCAAACTCACCCAAAAATAGTATTTATGTCTTGTTTGGTTCTCTGCCTCACATTAAAGCAAACTGAAACACAACATCACATTTCAGTGTGCCCTTGAAAAGAAAAATACAAGAATACTAAAGTGTAGATTTTCCCAACTGCATTTTTTTTTCCACAAATATCTTGAGTTTTGTCCTTGATTGTCAACAGCAGCAGAAAAGCAGCTGTGTCGGCAGAGGCAGACTATCTTTTTCTGCCTTTACATGACAGTAAGAATTTTGACCTCTTCTTCTCAGTTATTCTTCTCTCCTCCTTGGATGGGATGAAAGAGAAACAAAGGCAAAATCTTTGCCCTTGAAGCCAAGGCTCAAAATAAGCCACTATGTCTCACAGACGATTTTTTAGCTACAGAGCTAATCTAATAGTCTTCCCCCCCCCCCCCCCCCGTGATGCTGCTAAGCAAGCAGAAGGCAGGAGGGAGGCCAACACACACAGGACAGCCCAAGAAGGAGGCAGAGAGCCCACTAGGGCCAGCCCCACCGTGACCATCTTGCAGGAGCAGCCAGGAGAGCACCTGGAAAGCAGAGACATTTGACAATTCAATGAAGGAATATAATACATAAATAAATAATAAAAAAAAAATAAGATAATAAATAAAGGTCTGCAGCTTTGTGGGAAGAAGAGCTTGGCATGCCTAGGTAACTCAGGGTTGTATGAGGAATGCACAGGGGAGAGAGAATTAAGAGGCTGTAAAGGAAAGCTCATTCCTCATACAAGCAGCTTTCCAAAATCAGTCTGAGGTGCTTAACAGCACTAAACCAAGTACCACAAGACCAGGCTACGAGTGTACTATGACACAGCTTCGTCTCTTCTCTCTTCTTAACTGTTTTCTGACTTCTCTTGCCATTTGCCACCGCTGCCCCAGGCTCACCGGAGCCCATCCAAGCCCTGGCAATGACAACCGTGTTCCCATACTGGGGGATTCCACGAGATCCACACTAGAGGAGCACGGATAAAACTCATGTTGAATTTGTCACTCTGGCAAAAACACACGCTTCCTTCTCCAAACAGACAGCAAAAATAAACAACCAAGTGTGCCCTGTAGCACATCCATCCTGTGCTAGGCAGGCTGCGAGGACACGTGGCTCATCGGGTCAGCAAACGTTGCTTTGACATAGTTACCCCAAAGTGTTCTTGCTGTCGAAAGGGTAATGCCATCTAGTAAACGATGAAAGATCCTCTTTAACTGTAAGAGGCAGGTCTTACCAAGGATAAGATGGTCCAGAAGACAGGAAAATACTGCAATTTTTATCCCCAAAAAAGAAAGAGCAATACAAGCATGTGCCCAAACTACACACAACCGTGCCTGGGGCACAGAGCTCTGGTGCACAGATGCTTTGAAAAACTAAAATTGTCTATAGTCAGAAAGCAAGGCCCACAGCTATTTTCAAAGTGTAAAATCTGCACATTCTACCTGATAATGATGTAACGCACATCAGCCTGGGAATAATACTTGGTAACCAGCAGCATAAAAACTTTGGTCTGCCAGGCTTGCTATACCTACCAGGCTATTGCTTTTGCTTTCTTCCTCCTGCTATCTCTAAGTCTTCCATGCTCTACCTGAAAAAGCTGCCTTCTACCTCTAGGCAGGTTTAAATCCTATTTGATCAGGATTGTCTGCACCTGCTCTCACTTACCTCTTCCTCCTCCCATCCAGACCTTAAAGAGCTACCCGCTCCTCCTTGAACGAGCTAGAAGTGAAGATACGTGTTTTTGCCTCTTTGCATCATTCTGGTTGTCTGCTTCTAATGTTGAGTCTGGTTCAGACTGAAAAATTGATCCCAGTTTCTCAATCCATTTAACATCACCCTGGTTTTCCCTGCGTAAAGTTGCCTGCTTGCTCTCTACACTTATGATTCAGGTTTTGATTTACAGAGGAGTTTGTAGTAGCTCTTTTTAAATTATTGGTTTCCTTTTGGGTGGCAGAATTGAGCTTCTAAAATCTTCTTGCTTGTCTGATGCACTTTTCTCACTTTTTCTTTTAGTCAGACTGCTAGGCACACCTCCTTAGATACAAATGTATTTTCCCCTGTTATGTGACCTGCTCCTAATCTTGTTTTTCTTCATGCTCTACAACAGTAATCATTTGCATTTCTTTCTGAGTATTTATACACAGAATTTGTCCTCTAAGGTCTATTTTTAAAGTAGACTATGAAAAAAAAATGAATAGAAATAAGAAATTATTTCCTTTTCTCCAATAACATCTAGAGAGAAATATTTCACCAATGCACTAATACTAGAAATACCAAAAGTGGGACAATAGGGGACTCAGGGTCAAATGATTCCCAGTAAAGAAAAACAAGAACAGTAAACCCCCCTGGCTCTTATATGTAGTTTTTGATAACTCCGTGGTATCTGTGACAGCAAAAGAACATTTTTGTATAGATGAAACTTCCATGTGTCTCCCAGAGTTAGCTGCTACTAATAAAAGACTGCTGTCTTTCTGATGCCCTCTGTCCACACTTCCAGATGGAATGCACATATACATATATTTTAAAAACCTCTTGCTATAAGGAATAGCTTATCACTGTTGTTTAGCTTAATGTTTTGCTAATGATAGGGCTTTTTTTTTAACCTCCTTTAGTCAAATATAGGTTGCATATTTTACTCTTTGAATACCCTGATTATCAGCCTCAGTATGACTTTGTAAAGTCTGAAGTCATAATGAAATATTAGATTATGCAGATTAATTTTCTGTCTACCGTATAACCACCACATTTTATTCTTCTCTTTAGCTACATACACTTTGGCTAAGCATAGCTTCCAGTTTTGAAGACAAGAAAAAATTGTATGAATTCATCATTTTTCTTATTTACATATTCTGTCTGTCCCATATGTATTTTAGGTTGGTTTGCACAGCCCTTCCTTCCAGGGAGCAGTGAATTTCTATGGTCAAAGAACATAGAAGAGCTGTATTTTGTTTTCATAAATCAGAGATTTTCAAAGCACAGTCAAGCAGCAGGATGAAAATAGTGGCATGTGCGGCAATCTGGTTCACTAAACCATGGTGGTAAGAGAAGCTGAAGAGAAGGAGGCTGTTGTTAATAAGCAGATATTCCTTCTAGATCTTTCACTGGAAAAGTGAATCGCTTCTTTTATGTCTGAAGACCTAAGGGGATCTGACAGAAGGAAACAGCTCTGGAGGCCTGGGGTGATCATCTCTGGTGGCAGATCCTCAGGATCTCAGACACAAGCGTTTGTAACATCCAGCCCTGGCTTATCCAGGGCTGCAGTGATAGTCAAGGACGTAAAAATCCCATCCAAACCACAGAAAAATACTGCTATCATAGCCAATTCCCCGCTGCAGATTGCACTGCTGGTCGCTAGGCGAGGCAGTTACGGGGCTGGTTCGAAAAAGGGAGGAAAATAATGAGTTGGCAGAACTGTAGGGGATTCCTAAACTGCAATGGAATCCATACAGATTTTTTGTCCTTCCTTCCATTTTTATTTTTAAGCTCTTCCATGAGCTCTTACTGAGTTACTTTTCCATGATGCTACAAGACCATGCCAGTTCTTACAAAAGTCCTCCAACCTGGGTGAGTTAGGAAATGCTGTGATTAATTTTTTAATACTAAATCATAGTTTTCTGCTAGTGTTTGCTTTGGACACTCAGGATCTAGCCGTTCCAAGACACTTTTGTAGAGCACTGGGACAGGATGAAGCTTCTCTTCACCCATTTCCTGCATAGCAGTAGCATAACACCAACGTGGTATTTGAGAGATTGAAGGAAAAATGGGGTACCCGAAACCCACTTTTCCTTTGTCAGCTGCTTGCTATGTTTTGCACAACCTTCTTGAAAACAGCTGCATGCTTTGGGGTGGGTTGGTGGTAGATAACCCGAATTCCCTTTTCCCAAGGTCGCCTCAAAGACAGATGGAGGTGTTTGCGTAACAGATATACCCACCTCTGCCACTGTTTAATCTGCAGATCCTCACCCACCCAATGGCCAGCTGCCTGTCTGGACTATTGCAAAATCATTCGTTTGCTTGTAGCACATTTCCTGCCTGTTCTCAAAGAACTGCTGAAAAGGGGGAAGTCAGAAATCAGCCACGGGCCAGCTTTGATAGGTTAATAACTAGAGACCTTCTAAGAGCCACCCCAGCGTACGAGAGCTTTCCTTTTTTAAAATATTTGTGTACCATGTCTTTTATGATGCACTTCATACCGTTGCAGGCCAACTAATAGCTGCAGACATTAATTTAACTGAGCTAGACAAACGATATCAGCGTGTTTTTACCTCCTCCTCTGCCCCCTGTTTGCAGCTCCATAAAAGTGAATGTACTTCACGCTTTCGTTTTTATTTTTAAGCTCTTACAGCAGTTACCAACTAGAGTAAGACTCAGGGAGGGGAAGAAGGAAGAAAACACAGGTCAGAAAATAGCAAGGCGAGCTGTGCCACGTGTGTGTTTTATCACGGAGAGAAGGCCATGTAAATACGACCCTGATTAATCAGGAGCACCGAGCGGCTCCGGACCGCTGCGGAGCCGAAACTGCAAGGGCTGGACGACGCCTGATTTAAATCGCGTGTCGGTGTTCTGCGTGGCGTGGCGGTGAAGGGAGCAATGGGACTTAGAGGATCGCGACAGGCAGCGACGTGGTGCCTAACGCCCGGGGGATGACACAGGACAGAGCCGGTGGCTTGGGAAGGGGGTATGTCCATCCGCACTTTGTAATACGAAACTCGTTCCCCGGCCAGCTCAAACAGCAGCTCATTTCGCCGCAGCTGAAATTCCTGAAAGGTGCTGTCACGCCGAAGAGCACGAGACGACCCACAGCAAGTTCCCCGGTTAAATCCCGCTGCAAAAAAGGGAAAGCTGGGGTCGGCGCGAGCCGCAGCCCCGGGAGCAGCGGGGAAGAGCAAACCTCGCCCTTTACTGGTAAACCGAGCAAATTCACTGCGAATGGCAGATATTGGTATCTTCCTAGAAGAATTAGTGCACGTTCCTGAGTCCCTCGGTGCAGCCCTTTTAATATCCACGCGCGCCTTTCCTCTCCCTTCATCCTCAATTTTGAACCCATCAGCCATCCCTGAGCTGCAGATTTAATCTTTCTTTGAGTCACTAATAAACTGATTATGCAGCAAATCAGGCCACAAACCGGCCAAAGTGTAAACGAAGCTTTGCCAATATCTGACTCGCTACCAATATTTATAATCCTCGAACAGCCCTTCGCTCGACCCCGAGGTTGCCGGCAGTGACTCAGCAGCGCGGGGCCCCTATTAGTATTCTCGCAGGCATTTCCAGAGCGTTTTACCCTGGCTGCCTCGCCTGGGCTATGATCAGACCTATCAGTCTGCGGCGAATTGCTCTGAGGAAGGTTACAGGTCTCCGTAGGGATGGCACATGATCTTTGCAAAGTGCATTTCCCTCCAGCGAGTCAAAAATGCTCAGGAGGGTTGCTAAAGATCACTCAAAATATATTATTGAATACACGGATGCTTTACTCTTGTTCTGTGTTATCGTATACTTAAAGCGGATTAAAAGGTTCCCTAAATACCAAGTGCAGTTGTGCGGAATAGAATTGTGTTTTCCAAAGCCAGAAAAAAAATAGCTTTGTGTCGTTACAGAATACGTAACACTTTTTCTTCAGCTCTGCAGAATGGATTATAAACATTTGACAGTGGGTTTTTGTTTGTTTCTTTTTTCCCCTCCCTAGCTCTGATGAATGTTGTGATAGACTTTAGTTAACTTCTTTGGATTGTTTTTCCCTTGCTAACAGTCCCCAGTCAAAATGAAAAATAAGAACCTTCTGGATCCTGTCTTGATAAGGTCAGATTGTAGAATTTTTCTTTCTAGCAATTTAGCCAGGCTCTCTCCTTCCAGAATACATTTACTCAGTAATAAACATCTCCAGACAGCTGGGCTGTACAGACTGGAAACAATTAAGCCAAAATTGGGGAAAGTGGCACATGAATAAGTATTCTGCTTCAATGCAATTGGGCTGAAAAATCAGGAGCAAGGAAGTAAAAGCATTTTCAAAATGTATTAATTAGATGCAT
Source organism: Rhea pennata (assembly GCF_028389875.1). Classification (NCBI taxonomy): domain Eukaryota; kingdom Metazoa; phylum Chordata; class Aves; order Rheiformes; family Rheidae; genus Rhea; species Rhea pennata. The sequence goes on from NC_084668.1 coordinate 5,270,273, forward strand.
TTGTAAAAAATCTATGATTATGCAAGCACCTTACGCATTTTTCAATATCAAACTATGCAGAAAATGTGTTGGGTAATTACAAGCCTTTTGCACTATAGTGTTGTGGTCGAATGCCAGGCACACACCAAAATATGGGGCAGATAATTCAATATGTAGTAGCAAATCCAAAAAAGTTTAGCCAATTTGCTTTAAGCTAAATAAAAGGCAGCTCAGTAGGCTGTCAAAGAACAGGTTATGAGTTTTTCTTTCTAAAGTAGAATAAGATTAAATACAAGCTATGCCAGAATGAGGTAGCAACTTAAGATATGAAGAAGCATCATCTCTCAATTAGGTAAATAATTAAGTAAATATGCTTAGCTGCCTCAGATTGTTAGAGGTTCAAGCAAAAACTCTCTGAAATAAACTGGAGTCTTCCCACTATCACAAACATTTTACCAGGCCCTAAATTCTGTAGTTATCCAATTTCTGCATAAATGCATTTACCACTTAGACATCATACCCTTAATTGCAAATCCATCACCTGTTTACTTGCTGTAAAAGAACAAAAAAGCAGTTCTGACATTATTTTTAATTAAGTTATCCTCCTACACCTCCTCTGTCGAACACCCTCAAATAGCTTATACATAATTCTAAAATAATTTAGAATTGAATAATTTACACATCACAGTTGTGACATCTCTTGGTTTGGTTTTCTCATGAGAATCAAAACTAGTACAAAACTAAACTTGGTTTTATAAAGCACTATTTCAATCTGGAAAGTTCACAGCATTTTCAAGAGGAATTAATGAACATTGCTAATAGCTGGATCCAAGTTATAAGGCATTAGGAGGACACAGTCTTGAGGAGAGGCAATATATAACCTTTAGATGGGACAATTAGAGATCAATTATTAGAGCCAGAGAAGAGCGTTCTAAAGCAGTGTCTTCATTAATCAAAAATTATCTCAAATTAGAATGTTTAATTATTTGCCAAGGTTCTTTGTATATTCTTCTGCACAGAAAAGCTAGAGGCTTGTGGAAAATTGCTAACTTTCAGATCATTTCATTTGAAGGTGATTTTAAAGCTGCATGTAGAAGGTATTTTAGGTGTAAAATTCAGTACTAGAAAGTACCAAGTATTATAAAGAACACTGAAAACAGCATAACTCAGAAAAGAATACTGAAGTCTCCCATTAAAAAAAAAAAAAATCTGGTGGGCCTTGTTAACTATTTGGATGCATGACTGTACTGAAAAAGATATTTCTGTGGTATTGGCAAGAAAGAAAAAAGCATGAATGTCTTATGCACTGTAATGATCCAGAGCAGGATCAAACTTAGGACATGGGATAAATCCATAGATGAATTTTAAGTTCTCAGCTCAGTGAGTAGATCCAACACCTAGAGTGGAAGGAGGAATTGGGAACTTGCACGAATGACAACTTACACTGAGCAGGCTACTGGAAATGCTGGGCACAAGGGGTAGACCTGCTCCTTTGCCACCACATGGGCAGCACCGTCTCCCATGTCAGAGGCAGCTGCCCAAACACAAAAACATTTTGGAGTCTTGTTCAACAATATACATCCTGGGCTGGTAACTGTCACTATTTGAACAAAATCATCATGTTCAGGAATGATGACAGTTCAGATGATAGTTGGGAGGAGAAACACCTTGGTCCCAAGAAAGGCCTTCTGCAGACAGGAATTTTTGAGGGACACAAAAAGGGGAAGAGCTTCACCGAGACTTTCCTGCAGTATCAGCAGCCACAAAATACATGGAATAGAAGGAATTATAACTCCTACTCAGGCTTATAAAATGCAGCACTTGGGCACGTCCTCTCTGAAGTGGCCTTAGAAGACAGTTCTTGGAAGCTAATGGTTTCAGAGAGTGCACCTTCGGCTGTAACTGTCATGCTCTCTTGCAATTCCAGGACTGGATGTCAGTGTACATGGACGCTACTTGTTGGCTCTGTACCCACAGTCTGCAATAGGCTTGTTCAGCATCCTGCTAGTTAACAGCCTGAACAACCCAGGGTTTACTTCTCTGCTTAGTCCCTTCTTCTGATCTGAAAAACTATGTACAAAATTAGTAGAACCCAAATGTCCCAAGCCACTGTTCTTCAGCCCAGTTAGCTTCCCTCTGTGAACACAGATTACTGGGAACCACTTCTTTGCTCTGCCCTTGGTTTAATTCTCCAGGCTATTAACCTGGCAGTATGAACCAGAGCAGCAGTGTCTGCAGCTGTCCTGTCCAAGCATACCTCACCTGAGTTTGCTTTCTTTTTGCTGAGCACAGTTCTAATATTCTTAGGAAAATGCCATCTGCCAGTTGTTTATGAGGTAAAGTCAGCATGGTTCAACCTGTACTCAGCGTACTCACCATTTATCTCTCACAAGTGAGATAAATGTTTGGCCTGCACAACAGGAACCATTCATGGAGCTAGAAGCACCTGAACACCTGCTCATGGATCTTCTTAGGAAGCTTGTCCCGGTGCATTGCCTGAGCAGTTATTCTTCAGTGGCAGTGAGACATGTAGATGTAGATGCAATCTGTGAAACCAAGCTGTTCCCATTGTGAGATACTTTTCTCACACAGTTATATTTTTCACATTGCCAGCCTTATTTTCTTGTCACTATATAACTCTTTTCTATCTTCCATTAAGGAGTATCTTGAAACTGGGTAGGAAGAACTTCTTCGCCTGGTCATAGATGATCTCAGAGAAGATACCATGGCAAATATATACCTACTCCCTCCCAGTTCTTATCTTCTGAATTTCTTTGCTTATTGAGTTCACCTCCGAGGGTCTCCAGAACATCTTGTTCTGCAGCCATGGTTGTCCATGTGTGCGTGGTTATCCATGTATCCATGGCTACTGTTTAGCTAACCATTCAGCCAACAACCCTAAGCTGTTCCTTGCGTTGCTCTCCTCTCCGCTAGCTACCTCTCCCATTGCCACACCTTTCATCCTTCTGCCAGGTGGACTTTCACTGCCACCCACTCATGACTTCTTGCTGATTTCTGCTTGGTTCTGGTAAGACCAACTCACTGCAACAGCTTTGGTAAGCATTTTCCTATGACTTTTGGAAGGCTGTATGTAGTGATGGGAACTGAGCACAGCCCTCAGCACACAGGAGGCTGCTAAACAATTCTTTTCTTTTTTTCACATAATTTGAGGCACAGCTTTAGACTAAGCATCCTCCCATCTTCTGTCTTTGCTAGGTCATAACTTTTGTAGCCAGTTAGGATGACTGCTCATCCCCAGGCACATTCAGACAGAGTAACTTGACCTCGACATCTGCACATATTGCAGCCACAAACCTTTCTGATACAGAATGCCTCCCAAACATGTCAACATGTAAATATATTTTGGTTCTGGATGACGGTTCTGGACATTTACAGCCCTTGTGCTCCACCAAAGGTTAGCAGAGCCTCTGTGGTGTCAGCACAGCTCACCTCCCTTCAGGAGCTCTTGCAGGGAGAGGAAAGGACAGTGATTTTGGGAGTTTTGTTTTCTCTGTAAGCTTCAGCCATCAGGCTTACAGTGTTGGGTTATCCTAAATGCCCCAGTGATACCCAGCAAGGGCAGACTAAGAGGAGATCATGGCTATACAAGTAACTAACCCTGAAATGTTCTGATTAAAACCTGTCACTCTTTGTGAGAAAGTACATTAGCAACTCGTGCTAAACAAACAGCTGTCTCACTCTCTGCCTGTCATTAGGTTTTTCCTCTACTGTTTGTTAGTCTACCTATTCTTACAATAAAGATTTGTCAAACTTACCCACATTGACACAGCGATCTTATTAGTCACCACTAAAAAACATTGCAGAGGTACCTCCAGCATATAACTCCTGCTGCTATATTCTGCCTTGGAAACATGTCAGAAGATGCAAATTTAGGCAAACCAGAGATGTTTACTGCCCACAGAGCACCTAGCATGAGTTCAGAGAGAAGCTCCTCCACAGATGTCAATAAGATGCTCAGAAAAGGAAGTAATATAGAGGATACTAGGGTGATTATCAGTGATAAAAGAAAGATAGATACATGTGAAGGAAGATGAAGTCAAAGATGTAGGAAAATCCATGCAATAGTCTTGAACAGCCTGGCACTTGTCTTTATAGGAATTAGACCGTATGGTACTGCAATGTTACCAGTGCAAAGTAAAATGTTTAACCACTTCCACACCAAACTGCAACGGGAGCATCGTGTGCAGCATCATCCTTTCATTTAATTATTTTGCCTTCTTTTTACACGATGGCCTTTGAATTCTTGACATCCTGCCAACCATAAGGCAAAATGATGGATAGCTACTTATGCCGTATGCTGTTCACTGCAATTAAAATCAGATCTTGAAACAACTTGGCCTGTTTTTTTCCTATACTCCAGGGAAAAAGTTCTTTTCACACTTCCCACAATCTCTCTAAACCTTTTAATTCTAAGTGGTGTAAGAATGTAGAGGAACGAGGTGCTATTTAGAATTATTGTCAAATGTTCAGCTAATGACACCGTGTAACCTAATTACTAAACCAGACTTTATTTCAGATGCCGTAGCCAAAATAGCTATCTATCATCTGTAGGAATGTCATGAAAACATATGTGAGCATTCAATATCATAAGCAGAAGATAACACCCTTCCTCCTACAGAGTTCACATTTCCTGAGGTGAAAGTAGCATCCAGGTCTGAAGAAACAAGACTGGGGCCATGGCATTTCTTGCACCTTCTTGACTCCTGCCTGCTTTATCCATCCTTTGAATCAGCTGCTAATTGCCCTGGTGAGAGCAGATTTCAGGATGTTCTAGGTCAGCGCCACTCAGCCCTTCTGTGGCAGACTCTGCTTCTTTTGTTAATTATTTACGTCTCCTCACAGCACAAGTCACACCTGCAGTGGTGCCCTACACTTCATTCACTGATCTATAAAGCTTTATAGGTAAGGTGCATATCACAGGTTGAACAAAAGGAGCAAAAAGGTTGCAGTTCCTCAATGACTTTAAATTGGTGCAAGGCTTGGCTGCTGTTGACAGATGTGAGCTCTCTCTAGTCTGAGTCGTTTGTTCATGCTCCCTCCCTTACGCCAGCACTAGCACTCCTATAACCAAATGCTCTTTATATTGAATTGTTCAATTAATTTTCAACCGTATTTCTGCACAGGTGCTAGAACTCACACAGAAAAAATAGGGAGAATAAATAGCCAGGCGAGGGTAGGGTTGTCTGGACTTGTGTTGACTGTGGAATTGCAGCCTAAATCATCCCCGGCACTGGGATGGCTATTGTATTATGCATCTCCATTTCTTGAATGCTCAAGATATAGCAAGGTACCACAGAGGCATACAAAAATATCTGGACCGATAAAGAGCCTGTTAATCATGGCAGGATCTCTGCAGATTCAAAAACCCAAGGACAACTTCATTTTTTTCAAGAGGTAAATTCATGAGGTTTTAGACTAGAGCAGCAAGCTGCACCTGGATGGAAAGCGCCCCAAGTGATGGGCCAGACTTAAGCATACTGTCTACCGTGGCTCCTATGTGCAAGCCCTATGCTGTTTCTTTTGCAGCGTGCTGGAAATTTGAGATCTTACTCGAAGAAATTCAAACTCACACATAAAATAGGAGGAATTTAGTAATATTCTATAGCTCAAATATTTAAGGACAAATTTCTTAGTGGGTCAAATATATCATTGACAGAAAGGCATTTGTATAAATTGAATTATGCTGTTGGAAGAATTTGAGAGAGTTTCTTCCACAGTGGGTATCACCCTGGTACAGACCTGTTGATTTGTGTTAGAAGAGCCACTTCTTAGAGCCTCCCATTGACTTCAGCCAGAGCTTGGGCACAAACTGGGAGATTCACTTGCAAGATTTCTATTACTGTATCAGTGTGAAAATATGACTCATCCCACGTTTTAAGAAAGCACACGATTTACTTTTAAATTACAGAAAAAAATTGCATCAATTCTACCATCTATTGGCATGAAAATTACTTATTGATTCAAAGAAAATGCTAGTAATATTTTACATAAAAATACCACGCTAAAACTAAAGTTTATAACACTGAGGACTTTTGTGAAGAATCATTAAAGGGAGGAAATGAGTTTCACAATAGAAAAGGATAAAATAGATTTTAAGAGTTTTGCAAAAGAATTGAGTGTAAAAGTTTTGCACATAAAGATATTTGTGTTTAAGAAACAAAATAAAAACCCATAAATATATTCTGCATTCTAGCTCATTTTAATTCATACAAATCAATGTATAAAGTACAGAAATACAGGTTTTTTTCTTCAGAAAACAGAACTATTTTTACCAATGTAACAAATGAAAGTATTATAATAAACACTTTGGAATGAAGCATACACGAAAGCATTGCGGCTATGCTGCTCTTTGTCAGAGGTAACTCAGCCTCCTTCATCCCTTCCATTCACCGAGAGGGCAAGAAAGCCAAGAGAGTTGATACTCGTGCACCATCATCCGGGCTTGATCTGGTCAAGTCTGAACGGAGATGAGCGCTCTGCCTTGACTTCACAAATGTAAATTATTCTTTAGGATTATACACACGTTAAAAAAAAAAAAAAAAAAAAAAAAAAAAAAGTAGTTTAAGTGTGGCTAGAGCAAAGCTAGACATTCCTCTGTAACGATTTCCCTTTGCCACTCCGCTAATGGAAAATTGTTTGTATTTCTGATTCAGCACTGATTCAGTGAAGCACTTAAGCACACAGGTTGACCCATGCCAGTCCCAGTAAATCAACATAAATACGCTCACAGTCAAGTAAGTAGTATCACAACTGCTTTGCTGGAAATAGACCTATGTCAACGTGGGAGCTTCCGGCTGCTGTTGGTTCTGGTGTCTCGGATATGAACCCTTGGTGGAGGAAGGCAGGTGGCACATCTGGGCTGGAGAAAAGGAAGTCGATTTGCAGACAGTGAGGACTTTTGAGGGCAACCTGTGTCTCCATGCCACCACCTACCTCTGCAGAGCTGAAGGCCCTGTATTGCTAGGGACTACCTTCACCTTTAGCAGAGAATCCAAAGAATAAACACTGTCAAAAGGAATTATTGTCTCAAGTGCTATGCTTCCACCCAAACTAACTAAAGATGCACACACTGCTCTGCATGTGATTAAATCCATTTTTTTTCACAAAACTGGATGAATACAGGATGGAGGGTGCTCTCTGCAAAAACTTGAGAATGCACAAACCCTCGCCAACCCCCCTCAACTTTTTGCCTCAAAAAAGGGTGTTTTATAATCTTATTTTGAAGAAGCAAAGGCATAATTTGCTTCCTAATGGCATAAATTGAAGAAGTTTACACGAGCCAGAGATTTTGACAGCTAAATGACACAGCCCATAAAATTTATGTTGCCTTACAGTGGCACAGACTGCAAATTTCTGGCAGAAAGCGAGTTTCACTTGACCTTAGAGGAGAAAGTTCTCAGAGAGTTGAACACCAAGGAGTCATCCGTGTGTGTGTTTTCTCAGGGTTTATCTGCCCGCGAGCTGTTCAGCATTCTCCCCTACAGCGCTGACAAAATTGCCTCCGTGAATTCACAATCCGTCAAAAAACTAAGTTTAGCATAAACTCTTTGCAACAGGATGTATCTTTTCATTATTGAAGTTCAGGGCTTAACATAAAAGAATCCCAATATCTGACTGAGACCACTATGTGCTTTTGCCATGCAAAAGAATAAATGACAATGATGGCATTGACGTAGGTGTTGGAGCTCTGGTCAGGATTTCAAACTACCCCAACCTGTTAAACATATTAACTTACCTTTGGAAATAAAATATCTGCCTGAAGCATTTCTCAACTTTTTCCTCATTAAAAAAAAAAAAAAAAAAAAAAAAATCCCTGTTCAGCTGTTTGAAAATTGGCTTCACATCCACTGAGGTATTTCTACATCATGCCAGGCTTAAGCCAAAATGCCCATGATTATTCATCTGAACACTGTTACAGATGCCTGAAAACACCATTTATTACAGAAATGCTTGATCACAGCTTTGCAAAAGACAACACCATAATTTTGATGTCTCTGGAGTAGATTGGAAAATCACCTCTCCTGCAGGTTATCACAAATTTTTATTAGTCAATATCTAATTTTCTTCTGTATCACATATAAAATATTATCATTTCCAAATCTCTGAGGGTAGAGGTAAGATGCAGTACCAGTTAGGTAAGGGCCAGATTTCCCAGTCAAACTCGTAGCTTCTCTGCAGTCTCATTTTTTACATTTCCAATAGTGCAAAAGGACGACAAAGATCACCAATAAAACCTCTCAGGTGTCTTTGCAGTATATGAGGAAAGAGTCCTAGAGATCTCACTGCTGGAGTAGTGCCCTTCATGCCCCTTTTATCTTTATGGAAAAAGAAAAAAAAAATAAAGATATACAGCTGAAAATCCTCAGTGCCATTGAGGATTTCACATTTGTGAAACCAGTCTTTTGGAGTCATTGAGGCAGAAACTACACAGAGTTGGGATGATACTTGAATATGCTGGGGGTGAAGCGATACCTGAGCATGCGCCAAAGTAACGGCATGATGAAGTAGAAAGCCAGTTTCCCTTCTCTGTGTTCCCAGAAAGCACAGAAGATACAGTCCCACAGGGGGAATTCCCATCAGGAATAAGCAGTAGTAGTTGCTCCATGCATGGAACTATATGAGATCCAGAAGAAAATGAGTCCTTAACAGAATATAAATAATTAAATGATTCTGTTTGAGAACTTTTTCATGATGGAAAATCCACAGATATGTGCAGGACAGGGAAGTTTTCATTTCACCAGATCTCAGTGAGCATTCAGTTTGATAATTTCCAGATATCAGATGCTAGAGTAATTAACATCGTGAAAAACTGCACTCCCCATTCCACTTTTTCTTTCCATATTAAAAAGGCAAACGTGGTTAGCAGAGAACACGTCCACCTGCATAAGAGCATTTTCTAATTATTCATGCAACTATAAATGACCTCTGGGAGCTCATAACACAGAGAAAACTGAAGAACAACATGCCACTGGGAAAAAAGAGCAAATCCTTCCCCACATCCATTGATATTAATTTTTTGGCCTTCTTATAGCAAAGAAAAAAAAGTGGAATGCACAGTGTTATGACTGGCTTAAGGTCTTCTTCCTTCGTCATGTTTCCAGTCCCTCCCTTACAGAGAGAATACCCGTGTCAGTTGAGAAGCAACTGTTTTTCTTTCTTTTTCTTTTTCTTTTCTTTTTCTTTCTTTGTTTGTTTGTTTTGGTTCTGTCCTCTTTTTCAGGCACATCGGTCCCTTATCTTCCTCACTCCAAGGGCGCATAAGTGCAACTGCAAGGGTGTGTGAGGAGGGAGCTTCGTGGTTTGCAGGGCAGAAGAGGAGCTGGCAGGATGATATATACTCAGTGCTACTCTGGATTTGGACCCGTTCAAACTCATTGCAAAACTGCAGCTGGTTTCATCCTTGTCTTTAGGGTTTGGCAGCCCACGACGCTTCTCTGAGGTAGCAGGCACGTCCCACGAAGACCTACGCAGTCCTTCACGTTGCGTTTGCAGCTCAGGCCTGCAGCGCACAATAAAACAGCACAAATTGGTTCTGTCTCAAGGTGGGAGACGCAAACTTACTTGACAAGAAAGTCTCAGCATTTCACTCGGAAACAAATTTTACAGCTTAGTCATACACACCTGAAAACCTTGTTTCCTAATAGAAATCTGATACGGTTTAAAATATAGCACATCTGAGTAGCACGTACAGCACTAGAAAACTCAATGTGTCCCTATGGCAAACCTGGAAGATGCGATGTTAGTTTTCCAATACTTACCTATAGGATCCAGCATAAATCTAGCTCCAGGCGAGGGTTAATTCAGTCATAGCATTTATTACAGCAGTCCACAAAATAAATTATATCACACAAATATTTTCCTTAAGCTATGGTATATAGTTGTGAGGTAGCAATGCAAAATATTTAAGAATTTCTTAGTTGACTGGTCATGAATAATAGTTATTTCAAAATATGCTTTGTCCAATAATCAGACTAATTTGCAGATGGAAATATTAAACTTTTTTCCTATTTTTTGCTTTTTCATAAAAGAATATCCTCACTGTTCAATTTCACAATAATTTTTCTATGCAAAGATAGCTTTAGCAATTTAGTAACCATTTAGAAAAAAAATGCTAAAATGTGTGCAGTCATTAAAGTAATATCAAGTAAGTGCTTTAACAGTAATTTCTGGTAGGGGCACATATATTATAAATAAAATTAGATGCCAGATTAACCTTAAATTAAGAATTAGCAAAATCACAGTCAGCAAGAAAATTAGATGTTTTATAAACTCTGTTTTGCAACTTTTAAATTCTCTGAAAAGATTTTACTGGAAGTGATACTTAACCTTTAGATGTCGTGATCTGGGAATGTCAAGGTCTACACTTCTACGGCCAGGCCAATTACCTTCAATTAAGCAAGAGTGTGCAAGGCTTTTTCAGTGCCAGTACAGGTTCCCTAGCTTCATCTGTATGTTCCTATATACACTAAGAGTTAAAAAGCAGAATCACCTTCCGGTAACATTTTAATGAAACGCACCTTTATGCAACATCACCTATTAATATCTTTCATTTAGATAAGGTTTTACAGCAACCTTAAAGAATAAAACTGCTTGGCTATCCTAATTTGAAATAGAAGGCATGTTGCCCTAGTGCCTTACAGGGGTGTCTTAACTATATACCACGCATATTTCTTCTGGACAATAACCGTATAAAAGATTAACGTGTTAAGTATGTTCATGGTAAAACACAAAATTTATCAGAGCAGTTCATTTTTTTTTAATTTACTATAAAAGATTACAATCACCCACCCTGCAGGAACACTGGTAATATATCTACAACATGGCTTATTTGCACCGTTCTACAGCAGATTTGTTTTTTTGGTATTGAAGAGACACATGAAATATTTCTAACAGAGGCACATATTGAGTTTTTTTTTTTTTTTTAGTGTGTCAAAAACATTTAAGTTTTCTCAGAAATAACATATCCTACTGAAGTGTTCTTATTAAATAAAAGGCATTGATTACAAAGCTATAAAATGGCTGTACAAATTATTCTGATGTTACCACAGCCGAGTAGAGAAGATCCAAGTGGATAGAAGAAAAATACAACGCTGTGCCCTCCCTGATTTCTACTAAATGTGTGTTGCCACTTATCTCACATTATGCTTTATAGCACAGCCCCAGTGTGTACAGACATTTTAAGCTGCACAGAACAGAAAGGCTGCTATGTTTTCCCTGACCCCAAAAACGACAGAGAATTTTTAGTGTATAGGGAGAGAAAGCAATACAGGAAAAATAAACCGCAAAGGATTTACCAAATGAAGCATGGCATTTACTACCATATAATGTGCCTTTCAAGCACACTTATTCACTTATCACTCAAATATAAAAAGATGCATTTCCCAAAGTGAGTCTTGCAAATAATAGTGAAATAAAAAAATCACAGCAATCATGTCCTTTCCCAGCTAATTTGAGAGACCCATCACTTTTTATATCTGCCCTCTGCACAGCCACTTCTTTACCGATGAGTTTCTTCTTTCTAATATTACATGACTAGATCAATCCTGTGCATTATCACATTCACCTCAGTTCACCTCGGTGATGCTACCCAGTCCAAAGACCCAAAGAAAAATTGCAAAAGGCTATGAAAGGAGAAGACTTCAAAGCAGGACCCAACAGCACAGAGAATAACGGCAAAGGCTCTGAGGGAAAAATGAAGAAGCTATTTGCTCGGGCCTCATCCCAGTAACACCTGTTATATGTCTAACAACCAGCTAAAATCACCTGCTGGGAGCATTGCTGGGGGGAAGCCACAGCTCTGGTCATGCCTGGAGGATGAAGGCTGGGGTGGGGCCACCAGGTAGACACGAGGCAAATTCATTAAACAAAGCTCCTAGTTTAAATCTTTGCTGCTCCATATTCAACCCCCTCCCCCCCCCTTTGCTGACATTACATATGCTTTGCTGCCAGGTTCATAAGCATATGTGTATCTTACATCCAGTATATTCATATAGGTACATAATGACCATGTCAAGAAGCAGGTTTTAGTTTGACCTTGGAAGAACTTGTGTTTTGTTAATTGGATTCTTCAGAGCCTGAAAGACAACGGAAACTCAATTTTGTTCTGAAAAAGTCAGAACTTCCGCAGCAATCTAATACACAAAATATCCTTTCAGATCCCTCTCTTTCAGTCTCTCCATCGTCAGCTAATCTTCTCCTGAGAGAAACCAAGAAGACAAAGTGCTGTAATTCATATCCAAAAAGATGTACATATTATGATGCAGCCTTCCCAGGAGACATTTTTCATGGCTGATAATTGAAAAAGAAAGGGCTAACACCCATGCAGAGGCTTCAGTACATTTACTGTAGCTCTCCTCCCACCTCCGGTCCGCACTGGTTCAGACAGTGAACGTGCAAGACTGCTCTTCTGAATGGAAACTTTTTGTAGAGTTTCAAAAGCAGCTATTCAACGTGCCTAATAACTACCATACACTTCTAAATGTCTTTGAATCTTTCCAACAAATTGCCTTGCCTTGCTCTCAAAAGAGATAAAAAGGATTTAACTGGAAGTCTCTGTCTCACGCCTCCTTTTCCTGTTACCATCTCTTTCTCTGGACTTTGAAAATGAAGTAAATGCTGCAGCACAGGTGTGATTCTGTGATAGAAAACTGATTCTTTAGTTCTGAACAAAGAAGATGGAGAAACTTCATTTGGCAATGCTTAAGAGCAGTCTTAATAGCTAAAAATGGAGTCTGTTTTTCAGATTTGTCCTTCTTTGGCTCTAGCTCTTCCTTGTTAATTAGATCAAATGAAATTCATGCTGAAACAACAGTATCATCAGCCTGGAAACTGTCAGTTCTCTCAACAACGATCTCAATTATTTTGCAAATTT